>NW_006408567.1:15105151-15106377 GCF_000296735.1 Chrysochloris asiatica | reverse complement strand
ACCTTTTTTTTTTTTGAAGGTACCTTAATGAGACTAAGACAGGTGCATTACTCTGCAGCCCTTAAATGTGTTTTGTTTGGGATAAACATGTACATATATGAAATGGAATCCTAGTAGTAGTTATTTTTGATTTACTCTCATATAATTATTAATGCGGAGTCCTGGTGTCACACTGTGGGTTAATGCACCAGATTGCAAAGCCATTTGAACTGCAAGGTTGGCGGTTCAAGCTCTCCCGCTGCTCCTCAGAAACCCTATACAGGGTTGCTATGAGTAGGAACTGACTCGATGGCACTTAACAACAACAACAACTATTAATACATTTTGTTTTCTGTAAATTTACCTATTTCATTTAAACAGAATTGCATATTATTTGTCCTTTTGTGACTGACTTATTTCATTGAGCATAATGCTTTCAAGGTACATATATGGCAGGCATCAGGACTTAATTTCTTTATATTGGTAGAGGAACATTCCATTATAAGTATATCACATTTTGTTTATTCATTCCTCTGTTGATGGACTATTGGTTGGCCAGGTAGTTATCTTCCAGATTTCTTGGCATAGATAAGAATGCCGCCAGTGCTGCATCAGTTTGTTGAAAAATTTCAATTGGTATTCCATCAATTCTTGGAATCTTGTTTTTCACTAATGCTTTTGGTGCAGCTTGGACTTCTTCCTTCAGTACCATCGGTTCTTGATCATAGTTTAGCTTTAGAAATGGTTAAATATCAACCAATTCTTTTTAGTATAGTAACTTTGTATATTCCTTCAATCATCTTTTGATGCTTTCTGCTTCATTCAATATTTTGCCCACAGAATCCTTCAGTATTTCTAGTTGAGGCTTAAATATTTTTATCAGTTATTTTAGCTTGACAAATGCTAAGCAGTTTCTTTCCTTTTGGTTTTCTGATTTTACCTCAGCACATTTCATAATGATACTTTGTTTTCTCAAGCTGCTCTTTGACATTTTCTGTTACATTCTTTTACTTATTTCCAGTCACTTTAGCTTCTCTATGTTCAAGAGCAAGTTGCAGCATTTCTTCTGACATCTGCTACAGTCTTTTCTTTATTTCCTGTCTTCTTAGTGACCTTTTGCTTTTGAGTTATGGTGTTGGAGGAGAATATTGAAAGTTCCATGGGCTGCCAAAAGAACCAATAGATCCATTTTGGAAGAAGTGCAGCCAGAGTGTTCTTTGGAGGCCAGTATGGTCAAACTTTGTCTC
>NW_006408567.1:15097444-15104651 GCF_000296735.1 Chrysochloris asiatica | reverse complement strand
TGGTTATAAAAGTTATAAAAATTTTTATTTGAGGACATTTCACATTTTATTATTATTATTTATAACTTTTGTACAATAATCAGAAATATTTATCTCTCATATTTCAGACATATTGTCAGGAAGGACCAGTCACTGGAGAAGGATATCATGTTTGGTAAGGTGGAGGGTCAGAGAAAAAGAGGAAGACCCCTAACGAGATGGATTAGCTAAGTGGCAGCATCGATGGACTCAAGTGTGGCAACAGTAGTGAGGTTGGCTCAGGATCAGGCAGTGTTTTGTTTTGCTGTGCATAAGGTCGCTATGGGTCGGTACCAACTTGATGGCACCTACAACAACAATAATGACTAATGATCATGAACATTTCTTCCAATGTTTGTTGGCTGACTGAATCTCTTCCTTGGTGATGTATCTGTTCATGTCCTGTGCCCATTTTTTAATTGGGTTATTTGTCTTTTTCTTATAGAGGTGTTGTAGTTTCCTATAGATTTTAGAGATTAGTCTCTTGTCTGATACATCATTGCAAAAGATTTTCCCCATTTTGTGGCCTCCCTTTTCACTCTTTTGATGAAATCTGTTGATGGACATAAATTTCTAATGTTTTGTATGTACTGGTGTGGCGCTGTGGGCTAATGCGTCAGACTGCAAAGTCATTTGAACTGCAAGGTTGGTGGTTCAAGCTCCCCAGCTGCTCCTTGGAAACCCTATACAAGGTTGCTATGGGCAGGAATCAACTCGACAGCTTAACAACAACAACAATGATCTATTATGCCTTCTTTTGTTTGTGCAATTCTTACAATGTTTGATAGTCTATGTGTACGCTGTGTTGGTGGTTGGTGGTTATGTGTTGTGGAGTCGGTTCCAACTCATAGCGACTCTGTACAGGGTTTGCGAGGCTGTGAATCTTTACGGGAGCAGAAAGCCTCATCTTTTTCCCGAGGAACAGCTGGTAGTTTTGAACTGCTGACCTTGCAGTTCACAGCCCGATTCATAACCACTACGCTACCAGAGCTCCTTTGTTAGAGCCCTTAAATTTGTCCTTATTTTTTCATTGATGACCTTTATAATTCTGGGATTCACCCTTTTAGGTCTTTAATCTGTGTTGAGTTGGTTTTTGTACATGATGTGAGGTAAAGTTTTGTTTCATTCTTTTGCGTATCGATTTCCAGTTCTGCCAAGCACCATCTGTTAAAAAGACTATGTCTTCCCCATTCAATGTACTTTGGCTCTTTGTCAAAGATCAGTTGGCTGTGGATGAGTTAATTTCTGGATTCTCAACTCTGTTCCATTGATCTATGTATCTTTCATCGTACCAGTACCACTGTGTTTTGACCACTGTAGCCATATAGTAAAATTTGAAATCAGGGAATGAGAGAGACTTCCAACTTTGTTCTTTTTCTTAAGCAGTGCTTTGCTTTTCCTGGGTCTCTTTCCTCTCCATATAAAGTTTGTAATTGTTTTTTCCATTTCTTTAAAGAATGTCATTGGAATCTGGCTTGGGATTGTTTTATCTCTGTAGATTGCTTTGGGCAGTATTGACATTTTCACAATGTTGAGTCTTCCTATCCCGGAACATGGTATATTCTTCCATTTTTGTAAATCTCTTGATTTCTTGTGGTATCATTTTTTAGTTTTCTTTGTATAGGTCTTTTGTGTCTCTGGTTAGATTTATTCCTAAATATTTCATTCTTTAGGCAGCTATTGTAAAGGGCATTAATTTCCTAATCTTCTTGTCAGTGCTGTCATTGCTAGTATAGAGGAATCCAACTGATTTTTGTGTGTTGGTCTTGTACCCTGACACTTTGCAGAATCTTCCAATGAGTTCTAGTAGTTTTTTTGCTGATTCTTTGGGGTTTCCTATGTATAGGATCATATCATCTGCAACTAGAGTTTTACTTCTTCTTTGCCAATTTGGATGCCTTTAATTTCCCTATCTTGCCTGATAACTCTAGCTAAGACTTCCAGCACAATACTGAATAGGAGAGGATAGAATAGACATCCTTGTATTGTTCCTGTTCTCAAAGGGAAAGCCCTCAGTTTCTCTCTGTTGAGAGTGATGTTGGCTTTTGGTTTTGTATATATGCTCTTAATTATGTTGCAGAATTTCCTTTCAATTCCTACTTTGTTAAATGTTTTTATTAGAAATGGGTGTTGGATTTGTCAAATGCCTTTTCTGCATCAATCAATATAATCATGTGGTTCTTTTCCTTTAAAATTTTTTTATATGGTGGACTATGTTGATTGTTTTTCTAATATTGAACCATCCTTATATCTCTGGTAATACAAATCCTACTTGGTCATTTATATTTTTTTATATGTTGTTGAATTCTATTGGCTAGAATTTTATTGAGAATTTTTGCATCTATGTTCATGAGGGATATTGGCATAATATTCTTTTTTCGTGATGTCCTTCCCTGGTTTTGGTATGAGAATTATGCTTGCTTCATAAAATGTATTAGGAAGTTTTCCATTCTTTTCTGTATTCTGGATTAATTTGGGTAGAATTGGTGCTAACTCTTCTCTGAATGTTTGGTAAAATTCACCAGTAAAGTCATCTGAACCTGGACTCTTTTTGACTAGGAATTTTTTGATGAGTTGATCGATTTCTTTTTTTATTATAGGTCTGTTCAAGTTTTCTACTTTACTCTACATTTAAGTAGGTCATGTTTTTCTAAAAATGTATCCATTTCTTCTAGATTTTCAAATTTGTTGGAGTACATGTCTTCATAATACTCTGTTATTATCCTTTTTATTTCTATTGGTTCTGTTGTGACATCACTCATATGGTTTTTTTATTCATGTTGTTTGTGACTTTTCCCTCTTTTATTTTGCTAGATTTGTCAGTGGATTGTCATTTTATCTTTTCACAGAATCAGCTTCTTGTTGATTTTTTTCTATTTTCTATCTCATTTAGATCTGCTCTAATCTTTATTATTTTTTTTCTTCTAGTGACCGTAGGTTTACTTTGCTGATCTTTTACTAATGTTGTAGATGTTGTGCTAATGTGCTGATTTTGGTTCTTTTTTCTTTTGGATGTGTGCATTTATTGCTATAAATTTTTCTCTCAGCACTGCTTTTGCTGTGTCCCAAAGGTTTTGGTATGTTGTGTTTTCATTTGTTTCTAGTAATTTTTTTCATTTCACCTTTTATTTGTTCTACTATCCAGTAGCTTTTAAGCAGGGTGTTATTCAATTTTCTTGTAGTTAATTTTATTTCCTTGATCTTCCTATTGTTGATTTATAATTTTACAGCATTGTGATCTGAGCTGATGCTTTGCAGTATTTTGATGTTATCAAATTTATTGAGACTTACTTTGTGGCCCAGGGCTGGCCAGATCCACTTTGGAAGACACTTCCTGTTGGCTCCTCCCTCTTCTTTGATACTGTGTCCAGTGATCTGCATGGTGCAGATCCTTCCCTGCACAATGCAGATCAGTGCCAATCTTTCTGCACATCACAGAACTTTGCATGCATGATATAGGACCTAGGGGTGTCTACTTGTACAGGACTCACCACTGGTCCTATGCACAGTGGTGAGTAGGCAAAGCAAAAGAAAAGAAGTAAAGGGGACAAACAAAACAAAACTCTCTTACCTCTGTTTCTGAAGATCATTGGCTGGTTCCTACACTGGGAGTGTTCTCTCATCTGCCTGTCCTCTCACTCGTGTTTAAAATGTTTGTGGTGGAACATGCTGGCTTCCCTGAATCAGAAATCACCTCCTTTCTTGTTTCTGTTCCAAGTTTTACACTTGGTAAGTACTCGAACCACTTATTTATCCCTTTGTATGAAGTTCAGAGTTCTGGGAGTGTCCTCTGAGATTGTTTCCTCCAGTTTTCCATGTTTTTACTGATGAGGATCTGCACAACATTTCTGCCTAGTCCACCATCAAGCCCCTGAACTTGCAGCCTTAAAAAAGGTCAGTATAGATATACATACAAATACTTCAAAAATGAAATTCAATCAGACTCAGTATAACTTTATGTTCTCCTTTTTTAACATAACCTATTTTAACACTCTATCATTGGTGGTGGAATCCTGTTGTAGCACTGTAAGGGACAACTCTGAGCAGCAAGGTTGATTTGAACTGCAAAGTCAGTGTTTCAAATCCCTCTCTTGCTTTGGACCCTGCATCTTGCTCATCGGTCTGATCTCCAGTAAGTGGGATTTGTGGACCATCACCTGACCTGATTCTCCAGCTCTTGAAGTCTCATGCATCAATAGCTTGTAGTCTGTCCTGTGGATTTGGGTTCCTTTGCTCTGGAGTCTATCTGGGTTAGGAGAGTCCTCTGGATGGAACTCTGAACTACAAATTTGGGAATTTCCAATCTTCATAATTTTATGAGCCATTTTGTTAACAGTTTTGAGTACTTTACTGTGAAATGTTGTGTCATGTTTATGAACCCTGGGACTTGTGGGAAAGGAGGAGTTGTGACTGATATCAAGGACTATGGTGGTGGTAGTGGTATTCCGTGGAGTTGGTCTGACTCATAGCCACTCTGAATAGGGTTTCTGAGACTGTAAATCTTTATGGGAGCAGAAAGCCCCATATTTCTCCCACAGAATGGTTGGTAGTTTTGAACTGCTGTCCTTGAGGTTAGCAGCCCAACTTGTAACCACAATATTACCAGAGCTCCTTACCAAGGACTATGGAGTGGTATAACATGTTGGAAAAGTCAGATGGATGGGCTGTCTCTAACTGACACCTTATAGGGACCAGCCTCATGCTGATCTTTCTAAAAGAAATTATTTATGCATATACAAATAAAAAAGAACACCTCCTCCTGTGTGTCTTTCTTCTTCACCATGTTTCTTCAGAGTGCTGCTTTTGCTTAACTTGATACCTTTCCTCTTCACAAAGGAGAAAGAATGGGCTGCTCCTTGATAATGCACCGGGCATAACTCCAACGTTGACATCAGTATTATGCTAAATAGAGCACTTGTTTTTGTTAGCTTCCATGGAGCTGACCCAACTCCAGGAATAATGGAATGAAAAGCTCCCTGTTCCTTTGCCATCATTGTGCTTAGCTGCAGATTGGTCCACTGTGATCCATAGGGTTTTCATTGATTTTTCAGAAGTAGATTGCCAGGGTTTGTTAGTCTGGAAGCACCAATGAAACCTGTTCAGCATCATAGTAACATGCAAACCTCCATTCACAAATGGGTAATATTTGAACATGAAGCATATGGGTCAGAAATTGAACCTGGGTCTCCCACATGAAAGGTGAGAACTCTTCTATGGAACCACCTATGCTTCAAATACAATACTGAGACATGTTACGATTATGCTTACATCAATTCCTAGGAGAATAGAGATACATATTATACAGTTTTGAGTTCATAGTGAGAGTTTAATAATTCTACTGTTTCACCTAGTTCTGAATTTAAAAGCTTTCCTGGTCAATGTTCAAGATTGGCACTTCTACTGGATAGAGTAAACTTTACTAATGGAGTTGATTCCCTTGTCTGGGCTTGGCAAAATCAGTTAGGTAGTAACAGCTCTTTCAGAATGTGTGCATCTCCCTCTGAGCATGTTCTGGGTTCTATAAAGGCTGAATGTAAATAAAAGTATATTTTACACTGGGAATTTGGAGTGTAAAGATACTACTCAGCAAAGACTCTGTAACATGTGAGGACACAAGAAAGCTGGACTCCTCCTCATGAGAACACAAAAATAAAAGATGTGGCTTCATACTCCCTCTAACAAAGCAAGAAATCAAAAGGTGGCACCCTGAAAGGAGGCAGATTTCAAGTCCCCTGTGGTTTGTTCAGGGACCACCCCTATGGTCAGATCTTAGGAAAGGCCCTGACCAGTCCATTCCTTCAGCTATCATGGCTTCTGGAGTACTGGTCTGGAAATACTTGTTCCTGACTGCAGCAGAAAAAATTGGTTGTCAGAGAAAGCATAGTAACACTTACAGTATGAGGAAGCTCACACTTACACCATGTACACTCTAGAACATTCTTTAAGTAAAGAGTTCAATCTGCTTATTATCAACAGTCTGCAATCTAACAAATGTTCTTCATGATTTTTTTTCAACCTCTCTCATCCTGCACCCAACAGTGATCTAATGTTGAGTAGCCACACCTTGTTAAACAGTTGCTGGGAACTCTCCTTGGATAGAGGCAGAGTACACTATTTTGCATGCTGAGTTCTGTAATTTCTGTGTTTAAAAAGAGCAAACAGTCTTGGCTTCCTACTGGGCCAAGAGGTGGGTATAGACACAGAAGTCCTTCTCCCTGTTGAAAGACAAGTACATCATGAAAAAGCAGGGCAAGAAGGGAAGGTTGTCATAGAAATGAGGACTATAGTGAAATGTTTCATTGTGGTCAGTCATCTGGTTGCCTTATTTTTATTTACTGCTTACTTCAATGCTGCTCTGGCTCTGTCTGACTCTAGCCCTGGAAAGAAAACACTCACCAATTATATAGTTCATTTATCATTTTTAAGCGTTGTGACTAACCACAAAACTGGATGGAACGTTCTCTTAAGAAATGGAAGCATAATATCATTAGATCAAAAGGAGCCTTTCTGTAGCTATTTGTGATTTGGCTGTTATACTAAGAGGCCACTTGGCTAGAGCTGTGGGTGTGGTTGCTCTCATCACATGTGCTAAAATTCTTTGCACTTTTTGCCCAGCTGGTGTCTGTTTAGAGAGCTACTTAGATTCTCCACAGAAAGAAAATCCTTCCATTCTCTGAGAAACCACAGTGATTCAGTACAGATCATCCTCAGATTACGAACAAGTTCCATTCCTAAATCTGTTTTTAAATCAAATTTGTATATAAGTTGGAACAGTTAGGTACAGTTCACCTCTAATGTCTGTCTGACATTATGAATTAATGTAATATTTGTCTTAGTATACTTAGTATACTTTCTTATGCATTAAAAAAATCATTAAAGAAACACTCTAGACACACTAAAATATCTTCATTGTAATAATATGGTAATAATAATAAAAATGCTTTAATGTGTGTTGCAGCACAGTGCCTGTTGTTATTATGAAATATTGTATGTACCTAGAATTTTTTATGTAATGGACTCCATGGGGGTTGGTTCGTAATTACGTTGTATGTAAATTGGAGATTCCTAACCCAGCACTGCCTATACACATCAGAGCATCCATAAAAAATCAATGATTCCTTTTTTGCATTATAAATGATGTAGTTTATAGTCAGCAGCTTTTAGCAAGAATGTAGCTATGACTTTTTTT
>NW_006408567.1:15093146-15094289 GCF_000296735.1 Chrysochloris asiatica | reverse complement strand
CTTCCAACCTTCTAAGTATTCCTTTATATGTGGTTCAGAGTTCTGGGACCATCCCCTGAGCCTGCTTGGTCGGGTATTCTGTGTTGTTGTTGGCGAAGCTCTCTGCTATCTTGTTTGTTCTCCGTAGCTATGACTTTAAGGTGGGAAAAGAAGTGGGAGAGAACCACATGAATGCCATTGATTATGGTATCTGCCAGTTTCAAAAAGGACTGAAAACGTTAATGTAAAGATTGTTGCTGTTAAGTTCCGTTGAGTCAGTTCCGACTCATAGCAACCCTGTATAGGATTTCCAAGGAGTGGCTGGTGAATTTGCACTGCTGAACTTGTGATTCAAACCGATCTTGTAGTCCAGTGCTTTATCGTACAATACCACACCAGGACTCCAATGTAAAAATTCTCATGGCCATTTAAAATATGATCTAGAAGTCCTGATGTGGCACTGTGGGTTAATGCACTGAACTGCAAAGTCAGTATGAACCACAAGGTCAGTGGTTCAAGCTCACCAGTCACTCCTCGGAAACCCTATACAGGGTCGCTGTTGGTTGGAACTGACTTGACGGTACTTAACAACAGCAACAACATAGGAAATCCTTAACTTTTGTAATGGGATAAAGTAGTATCTTAGTTAACTAGTGCTGCTGTGATGAAAAATACACTATAAACAGGTGGCTTTATAGAACAGAAATTTCATTTCCCACAGTCCTGGAGGCTGCAAGTCTGAATTTTGGGTGTCAGCAGGGGTAGTTTCTCTCTGTCAGCTCTAGCGTAGCCACTTCTGTAGCACTCAGAGATCCTTGACTGCTTGTAGATGTATCTTCATATGACGCTCCCTTCTTCCTGTGTGTATCTCTCTCTCCATGTCTGTTTTCCCTTTTTGTAAGATACCACTCAGAAGAACTCCTGATGTGGTGCTGTAGGATAAGCACTGGACGGAAAGGTTGGTTTGAATTGCAAGGTTAGCGGTTCAGACTCACCAGTCACTCCTTGGAAACCCTATACAGGGTTGCTATGAGTCAGAACCTACTCAATGGCACTTAATAGTAACAACTTGGAAGGGAGTCCTGGTGTGATGCTGTAAGATAAGCACTGGACTGTTAACTGCAAAGTTGGTGGTTCAAACCTACCAGCCGCTTCTTGGCAACC
>NW_006408567.1:15090998-15092316 GCF_000296735.1 Chrysochloris asiatica | reverse complement strand
CTGACATCTTTGTTCTTCAACACTTTAAAAAGGTTTTGTGCAGCAGATTTGCCTAATGCAGTACGTCGTTTGATTTCTTGGCTGCTGCTTCCATGAGTGTTGATAGTTGATTCAAGAAGTAAGTTCTCCCAAATTTTCATGCAGCCCAGAAAGTGAGAAGATGCCTTCCTTCGAATACAACAGTGAACAGAAGTCCCCCAACTCATGCAATTGTTCCAGTTTTAATCAGTTGAAATTTCTTCCTCACATTTAGTTGAAAATTGTCTCCCTGTTAACTTTACTTTTTCAGTATGGTTAGAAAAAAACAAACAAACAAACAAAAAACACTTGCCATTTTGACATCTCCTTGTAACTTTTATTTATTGGTCTCAGTGCTATCTTTTGGCAATATCCAGAAACTATGCAGAGCTATGGTCCTTCCAAACTTTAAAACTAGAGTTTTTGTTCTAAATGTTTTCTGTCTGAAAGTTTTTGCTGTTTTCTGGTGTTGAGGAGGATCTCTTGCCTCCACTCTATCATCTCCCTGCAAGCTTTCCCCAGTTCTGATAGTGTGGGGTCCATACACACCTTATTGCGAAGTCATTGCCTCCTCTGTTCCTGACACTGTACTTGTATGCATGAATCTTAAGAGTTCATTTGTTTTAGCAGCTATGACAACCTTGAGGTTCATGCTTCTTTTGACATCTGAAGAGAAGTCATTTTCCTATTCCCTTCAACTTCTGTGTATCTGAGGAGTTGGAAGGATGTTGAAACAAAAATTTGAACCTAGTTAATACCTATAACTTTTGCTAGAATCTATGCCTTTACCCGGCATTTGATACTGGGATCATAGGTAGTGGGTCCAGTATGTTGCTATGCAATGTTACATATTTTTGCATACTTAATGTGATTGTTATTGTTGCTACTTGCCATCAAGTCAGCTCCAGATGCTTTCCAATCCCATGCACAATGAAAGAAAATGCTGCTGGCCCTTCTTTAAGAACCCTTTACACATTAAAATCTATGTTCTTCTTTGTGAATGGAGGCCATAGATTTTAAAAGAAATACTATTTACATGGGTCACTGACACATATGTAGTTCAACAAGCTGAAGATAGCCTTGATCAAGAGTAAACCATACCACATTTGGATGTTTGAGGGTGCTGTATCCAATGTTTATAGACCATTGTTGTTGTTAGGTGCTGTTAACTCGGCTTGAGTCATAGTGATCTTATGCATTACAGCATCAAACACTGCTCAGTCCTGCACCAACCTCACAATTGTTGTTTGAGTACACAGTTGCTGCCACTGTAGCAATCCACCTCATTGGGTATCTTCCT
>NW_006408567.1:15087690-15088823 GCF_000296735.1 Chrysochloris asiatica | reverse complement strand
GGTAAGCCTTCCAACCTTCTAAATATTCCTTTACATGTGGTTCAGAGTTCTGGGACCAGCCCCTGAGCCTGCTTGGTTGGGTATTTGTGTAGTTGTTGGCAGAGCTCCTTTACTGCACCTCCACCCGATCTGCCATCTTGTTTGTTTCCTAGTGGTACATTTTAGCTTAACAAAGTTTTAGGAGGCATAGTCCATGCCTCCGAGTCAAGGGGGCATTAAAAAATTCATAGAAAAATGGATTTAAAAGAGAATGATGTTTGTCATTGAAGTTTTGAAGCTACCTTGTATTAAAAAAAAGTATTTGCTATACCTTTCCAAATAAGGTGTCAGTATTCAAGTTTCCTAGGGATGCTTAAAGTATTACAGACTGGGTGGCTCAAAATTACAAGAATTTATTCTCTCACAAATCTGGGTGTTGGGAGTTCTGATGCGGTGCTATAGGATAAGCACTGGGATGCTTACCACAAGGTTGGTGGTTCAAACCCAATAGCCACTCCTTGGAAACCCTATACAGGGTTGCTATGAGTCAGAATTGACTCAACAGCAATACTACAGACTAGGTACTTAAAACTACAGGAATTTATTCTCTCTCAATTTTTTATATTAGAAATCTGAAATCAAGGCATGGACAAGGTTAGTTCCTTTTGAAGGGCCTTGAGGGAGAGTCTGTTTCTGCCTGTCTTCATATGATATTCTTTCCCATCTCTCTCTGTCTCTTCTCTTTTTTTGTAAGGATATCTGTCATATTGGATTGTTGTTGTTGTAATTAAATGCCATAGCATCAGTTATGATTCATAGCTACCCTGTTTCCAAGGAGCGGCTGATGAGGTTGAACTGCTGACTTTGCAGTTTAAACAAACCTTGCAGTCCAGCACATTAACATGAAGTGTCACATCAGGACTTCCATATTGGTTTAAGATCCACTTTACTGCTGAATGACCTCATGGTGACTTAACTGATAATTTCTACAAGACTCTATTTCCAAACAAGGTCACTTTTACAGGTATTGGGGTATTATACTTTCAGCAGGCAAGGTTGTATTATCTGCATATTGCAGGTGATTAATGAGTCTTCCTTCAACGTTGATGCTATGTTCTTCTTCATGGAACCAATTTCTTGGATTATTTGCTCAG
>NW_006408567.1:15072283-15086120 GCF_000296735.1 Chrysochloris asiatica | reverse complement strand
AGTGATTGGTGTGTAAATTTGATTAATAGTGTATTAACTGGTCTTCCTTGTAGGAGTATGGATATTACCCTATCACAGACAGCATTGCATGTCAATATTGATCTTGAATTGTTCTTTTTGACAATGAATGTGATACCATTCATTTTCAATTTTTCATTACAATATGGTATTGTAAACCATATGGTTGTCTGATTCAAAATGGTCACTACTAGTCTATTTCAGCAATAACTAGGATAGCAATGTTTATGTGTTCAATTTCATTTTTGATAACTTCCAAATTGACAAGATTCTTACTTCGGACATTACATGTTCTAATTTTAATGACTGTTTAAAGCTGTTTCTCCTAATTTTGAGTTGTGCCCCATCAGAAAATGAAGTTCCTGAAAGCTTGACTTCATTTGTGTCATCTACTTTGAGGAGTCAGTTCTTCTCCAGTTATATTTTGAGATTGCTTTCCATTCTGAGGGGCTCATCTTCTGGCACTATATCTGATAATGTACTGCTGCTATGCCTAATGTTTTCATCTTCTGGTACGATATCTGATAATATTCCACTGCTATGCATAAGGTTGTCAATGGCTAACCATTCAGAAATAGTCTGCCTCTCCTTCTTCCTAGTCTGTCTTGGTCTGGAAGCTTCACTGAAACCTATCCACTATGGGTAACCCTGCTGGTATTTCAAATGCTGGTGGCATAGCTTCCTTTATCATAACAACATGCAAGGCACCACAGTATGACAAACTGACAGACGAGTGGAAGAGGGTTGGGATACACCACTCTTAATCCCACCATGACCACCATCTCATATAAGGGAGATTCCCAAGAGTGTGGTATGCAACGTTTTTTTTTGTCTTACTAGAGATAAAGGGAGATGTGATCAGAGAAAGAGGGGCCTGCTACAACCAAGAATGAAGAGTCTGGATTAGAATTAGTCCTTTGGAACTGGGGTCCCTCCTCTGTAAAGTTATTAGATCCAGGGAATGAAGATTGTCAAGACACATGGGATCTCCAAGGAATGCTGGGGCTACAGATTCTGAAAGAAGACAGGATCTTTTCCCGGGACTCTGAATTTGGACTTCTAGGCTTCTAATCTGTGAGAGAATACATTTCTTTTTGTTAAAGCCATCACTTATGGTATTTCTATTATAGCAGTCTTAGAGAACAAGACAGTGGTAAAGAAGTTGTTTTAAAGTGGAGAAAGGCTGAATTATTGCAAAACATATGTTTAGATAATTTGCTGTTACTTAGCAAAATAAACAAATGATGCTTTAAGAAATTTAAAAGTACATACAATTCTCTAATTCACAGTACATACAAAAAGTAAATTAGAATGAACTTTCCAAATGTATTTTAATCTCATTCCAAAAAGAAAGAAAATTTCTATATACAAATATAACTAATTCAAACCTTTTTAAAAACATACATTCAGCAACTAAAAATATTATAAGGATTCAAAATTTTAATCTTTTGTAATATCAATATAATATGTTGTTAAGGTCTGTAGAGTTAGTTTTGACTCGTAGCGACCCTGTATAGGGTTTCTGAGGAGAAGCTGGTAGATTTGAACTTCCAACCTTGCAGTCAGCAGTCTAGTATCTATCCTGGAGTCCAGTGCTGATACCAGGTCTCTGATATTATGTATGTTGTTGTTAAGTGCCATCGAATCAGTTCTGACTCATAGTGACCCTGTACCGGGTTTCCAAGGAGTTGCTGGTGGGTTTGAACCACTGACCTTGGAGTTCAACCCAACCTTGCAGTCGAGTGTTTACCCTACTATTTGTAATACATACAAGTAGTCAGTAGGGTTACAAATTAATTTAAAAAGTTTGATCAGTATAGATAAATATTTTTAAGCTATTAAAAAGCAATATTTAGGTTCATAGAAAAAAATAAAATATGAAGGTCCAAACCTAAAATCAGGATTGTAAAGATTTATGTAGCCAACCATTTAAAATGAACTCTCAAGTTGAATAGAATACATTTTATTTTTATTTATTTATTTTTTAAATGTTTTATTGTGAATTATGTGATAGTTCACATGGGAGAACATTAGTTTTACAGTCATCCTATTGTATATCATTTCATTGCCATGGTTACAATCTCCTCCATGCATCAACAACTAACCAAAGAGGAGGAGTATATCCTACAAACCTGCCCACCCCTCACCTCCCCACCCCACCCCCAGTCGTCAGCACACAGCTCCTCTCCCCTCTGGGTCTAAAGTCCTCAGCTGCTCCATATCTCCATGTCATCCTCTCTGCCTCCATCTCAGGGAACACTGCTTGTCTGGGTAGGGTCCTGCTCTTCTCTCTTCTCCCTTCATGGTCTCAGGGACCTCTGCTCCTAGACTGCAAAGTTAATTACTTCCCTCCTTGCTAAAAAATGTCTACCTTTACATCTACAACCCTCACAATCAGTTCTGATAACAATTATTCGCTATTGTATCACAAGAGACCTATCTGCATTTCCTTTCATCAGTCCCGCCTAGACAGATTGGATACTACTCAGTGGGGATTTTACCTTCCTCTATGCCCTCTGGATCTAGGTTTCCTCTTGAAAGCTTGTAAGCTAGTCACTTGTTGCCTTTGTAGCTCCCTCCCCCATTTTGGGTAGCCAATGTCCAAGTTGCCCATCTCTGTCTACTCTGTGTACTGAGGGGGTGGGAATGATCCTTGCTGTAAAGATTTATTCCCTCTTTTGAGCTACTGCATCCATAGGTGTAAGTCGAGTTCATCAAATTGTATCAGATTACTCTTTTTTTCCTTTTCTTTCTTCTTCTAGTTGATGTCTGATAATCCAGTCATTGAAGCCAAATCAAGTGGGTATTATCTGCAAGTGTGGGTGTTCTTGTGCATATGCCCTCTCTTCTTATCAGCTGGATGTTTCACTCTCCACTCTAGTCCTCTGTGGCTATGTCACTGATTCTGGGCCCAAGAGTCCCCGGGTCTTGCCACACTGCTGGCCAACCAGGTCTCCACCTGGTTTCACAGGAGTCTTTTGAACGTTGTAGGGCTTAGCTCACAGCTTCATTGCAATTTTCCCCTCACTTCCCCTTATCGGTGATGAACGTGGTCACCAATCAGAGCGTCTTAGTCTTGGAAGGGGGTTTGCACTAAGGGGACCTGACCACTTGCCTTGATGTCTCCTGGGCGAGCAACTTGCTTGTTCTTGCAGTATTCAGTCGGTCTGCCTATATTGTTTTGTATTTTTCCTGTAGGTCTTTCTTGCAATAAGTATCTTCTGTTCTAGCTGCTCCAGGCTGGTCTGCCTGTCCTTTCAAGAAGAAATTTCCTACCTCAGAAGATGAATAGAATACATTTTAAAACAATACTTTTGCTACTCTCAAGTAGCAATCAATACTTGTTGATATTAAACATGTTGTGTTATTAAGTGCCATTGAGTTGGTTCCAACTCATAGCGACCAACAGGGTTTCTGAAGGAGCTCTGGTAGTGTAGTGGTTATAAATCGGGCTGCGAACCTCAAGATTAGCAGTTCAAAACTACCAGCTCTTACTCAGGAGAAAGTTGAGGCTTTCTGATCATCTTTACAACCTTGGAACCCTGTACAGGGTCGCTATGAGTCGGAACCTACTCCATGGCACATCATGTCATGATAGGATTTCTGAGGAGCAAGTGTTGAGGTTGAGTCACTGACCTTGTGGTTCACAGTCCAGTGCTTATCTTACAGTGCCACACTAAAGCAGCTTTTTTAAAACAACTGTAGTATACAGTAGCTATTTCTTCTTTTCTGTTGTTTGAATAGAAACATTACCAACAGATGAGAGTTTTGCAACCTTACCTTTCCCAAAGCAAGGCTCAGTTTGAAGATTGTTCTATAGGCAGTCAGAATTGAGTATTAACAGTACTTTAATACCATTAAGATCAATCGATCTATAACTGGAGACATATAAAAAGTTTCAAAGACTTCTCATGGTTTCTGTAAATCAAGGTAATCAGGTGTATGACCCTTGTAGATAGCCTTTTCAAGTCAGTTAATACGAGAATTAAAATTAGGAAAATCTTTTTATCATATTGGAGTGGACAAAGTATTTAAAAAAATTATGGAGAGCTCAGAAGCCATACTAGTTTACAATGATAAAATTGAAAAAAAGATCCTTCCATATAACTAAAAGCAATATAAGTCAAATGAAAAAAACCCATTAAGTTGGAAAAAATATTCACTGTATATGAAAAAAGGTTAATATGAAGAGTGCCTAAGTGCCTAAAAATCAATAAGAAAATAATTAACAATCCAAATGAAAATGAGCAAGAGATGAAAAAACAATTCATAAAATAAAGAATATAAATAGCTTATAGACAAAAGAAGAAATGCTTGCCCTCACTAATAATAAAATTAATGGAAAGTAAAACAATGAAGTAACATTTCCCTTATTAGATTACAGCAATTAAGAAGTTTCACAGTACTCAGTACTGATGATGGTAATGTAATATTTTGGAGATAAATTTGACAATATTTGTTAAAAGGAAAACAAGGAGGTGCTTGATTTTGACCTATTCTTTAATCTAAGGAGATTGTTTAAGTGATTTATGGAATACTGTTCTTATCTAAAGGAACTCTGGTAGTGTAGTGGTTATGAATTAAGCTGTGAACCGCAGGTCAGCAGTTCAAAACTACCAGCTGCTCCGCGGGAGAAAGATTAGGCTTTCTGCTCCTGTAAAGATTTACAGCCTCAGAAACCCTGTTCAGGGTTGCTAAGGGTCAGAACTGACTCAATGGCACTTAACAACAACAACAACATTCTTATCTAAAGGAGTCCTGGTGTGGCACTGTGGGTTAATGTGCCAGACTGAAATGCCATTTGAACTGCAAGGTTGGTGGTTCAAGTTCACCAGCTGCTCCTCAGAAACCCTATACAGGGTCGCTATGGGTCGGAACCGACTCAATGGCACTTAACAACAACAACATTCTTATTTAAAAGAACGAACGAAACATACTCGCTATTTTGCTGATATGGAAAATGTCTATATGTGTTTTTGGTGCTATGTAGTCAGTTCTGACTCACAGCGACCTTATGCACAACAGAATGAAACACTGCCTGATCCTGCACCATCCTCACAATTGTTATAATCTTTGAGCCCACTGATGCTGCCATTGTGCCAATCTACTTTACCAATAGAGATGTCCTTCCTCAGGGACTGGTTCCCTCCTGATAATATGTCCAGTGTATGAGGGACAAAGTCTCTCCATGCTGGCTTTTCAGGAATATTCTGCCTGTGCTTCTTCCCAAACAGATTTGTCTGTTCTTCTGGCAGTCCATGGTACTTTCAATATTCTTCTCCAACACAGTAACTTAAATGCGTCAATTCTTCTACGGTCTTCTTTATTCATTGTCCAACTTTTGCATGCACATGAGGCAACTGAAAATATTGTGGCTTGAGTCAGACATACCTTTGTCCTCAAACTGATATCTTTGCTCTTGAATGCTTTCAAGAAGTTTTGTACAGCAAATTTGACTAATGCAATACATTGTTTGATTTCTTGATTGTTGCTTCCATGAGTGTTGATAGTGGATCCAAGAAAAATGTCTTTGATAACTTAAATCTTTTCTCCATTTATCCAGATGCTATATATTGGGTTAGTGGTAACTATTTTTACTTTCTTTATATCAAGGTACAATGGTCTTTAATCTTCATAAGTTGCTTTGAGAAAACTGGGTTGTACCATCTGCCTATTACAGGTTGTTAGACAGTCTTCCTCCAGTCCTGATGCTGTGTTCTTCTTTATATAAAACAGTTTCTTGGATTATTGCTCAGCATACAGATTGAACAAGTATAGTGAGAGAACACAACACTGGCACACACCATTTCTGATTTTTCAGCATCCCCTTGTTTGGTTTTAATGACTGCCTCTTGATCTATGTACAGGTTCCTCATGAGCACAATTAAGTGTTCTGGAATACCCATTTTTTCCCAGTGTTACCTAGAGTTTGTCATGATCCACACAGTCGAAAGCCTTTGCATAACCAATAAAGCACAAGTAAACATCTTTTTGGTATTCTCTACTTTCAGCCAAAATCCATCTGACTTCAGCAATGATGTCCCTTGTTCCATGTCCTTGTGTGATTACAATTTGAAATCACTGGCAGTTCCCTGTCAATGTACTGTTGTAGTACCTTGAATTATCTTAGCAAAATTTTAGTTGCTCATGATATTGTCTGATGATTTCCACATTCTGTTGGGCCACCTTTCTTTGGAATGGTCACAAATATGGATCTCTTTCAATCAGTTGGGCAGGTAGCTGTCTTCCAAATTTCTTGGCATAGATGATTGAGTGCCTCCAGTGCTTCATTAGATTGTTGAAAGATTTTAATTTGTATTCCATTAATTTCCCTTGCCAATGCCTTTAGTGTACCTTGGATGTCTTCTTTCAATCACATTGTTGCTGTTGTTGTTATGTGTTGTTGAGTTGGTTCCAACTTACAACGACCCTGAATAGGGTTTCCAAGGAGTGGCTGGTGGGTTGGAACCGCCGACCTCTAAGTTAGCAGTCCAGTGCTTATTCTACAGAGCCACATTAGGACTAGGATCTTAGGTATGTAAAAATGCATGTTGTGCCTACCATATTCAGATATATTCATTCAATCATCAAGCATTTTGTTGTCATTTAGTCACATCTGACTCATGATAGCCCGTAGTTTAGTCCTGTGCCATCTTCACAATCGTTAGCATGTTTGAATGCATTATTGTAGCCACTGTATATTTTGAGTAATGTCCAACCTAGGGAGCTCATCTTCTAGCACCATTCTAGGATTTTCATTGACCAGTCTTCTGAGGTAGATCCCAAGGCCTTTCTTTAGAGTTTGTTTTAGTCTTGAAGTTTGCTGAAACCTGTTCATTATGGGTGATCCTGCTGGTGTTTTAAATACTGATGGTGTAGCTTCCAGCATCATAGCAACAGGCAAGCTACCACAGTATGACAAACTTAGAGACACGTGGTAGATCAAGCATATAATGGATACCTTTGTTGTGTGAGTTTTCTTTTCTGAGTGATTCTCAACTACTTTCCCTTTACTTTGAAAAATAAATAAATTGGAAAATAGCTAAGAAAGTATGTTTGGGAGGAAGTCTGGTATATCTGGCCATCAGCTCTGTGGGCAGCCACCAAGTGCCAGTCAGTTGTTCAATAAAGTATTTAACAAAGCCCCTTTCTAACCTGATCTGAAAGACTCGTGTTAGAATAGAGGATATTTTTATTGAAAAAAGAAAACACCCCATATTCTCATTATGGGTTAGTACTTGACCTCTCTACTTCAGAGTTGTTAACCTTGCTCCTTTGGCAAAGCAGTTAAGTAGACATGTTCAAAAGACAGCTGGATACTTGCAAAATCTCATTATAGTGAAAGTTAGAATGAAAAATAACTCACTAAGGTTTTCTGTGCCTTGACATTCAAATGCCAGTTGCATATTGGTTTATTGAATGCAAACCAGAATAATATGGATAATGACTGCATGTTG
Organism: Chrysochloris asiatica; assembly: GCF_000296735.1. NCBI lineage: Eukaryota > Metazoa > Chordata > Mammalia > Afrosoricida > Chrysochloridae > Chrysochloris > Chrysochloris asiatica. Next base: position 15,078,645 of record NW_006408567.1, on the reverse strand, counting down.
TTGGTATGGCAAATTTACCCTCATGCTAATGAATGCATTTCTGATTTTGCACCTATTTTTGTTCTGTATTGAATTATATTGCATTCTATTATTTATTTAATACCACAGCTAAGCATGCTTTGGATGCTGTGTCTTCATATCAAGTCATGTGGATTACAGGGATTTTCTCTTGATAGACCTTAGTATAGATCTCAACATCCAAAGCAGATAAAATAAGTTATAATTCTTCATATCACAAAAGGATTTTTAACATTAAAAAAGGCAGTGCCATTTCTTTAAAAATGTAATTTCCTTAATTCAGATACAATATGGTGTAATTGATGTTTAAAATGCAACTTTAAGAACAGAATCTGTAATGAAGTCACATATAGTACATTTCACAATGAAAATACTCCAAGTCCCTCAAATCTAGTTAATTTAGAGTTAGCACAAATAGGACTCTCGTCTTTCTCTTTAACACTTTGTTTTGAATTTTACCAAACTGTAGTTTCAGAGAGTCCTGCTTTTGGCATAAACTCAGAGGTACCTGATTGTCAAATCTCTTTCAGCTGAGAGTGGAGGGGACTATAAGAAATGGGTAAGGAGTTCTGACTATAGTTCAAAAATACAAATAGAAGTACAGGATTGATGCAATTTGTCTGACTAATTAAAACACAAACCCACAGGACAGGAAAGCAGTAAGGAGCTATTAATATGTGCTCAGTGGCACTATAATAAACTAGGAAGTAGAAGAGAAACACTAAATACATTATTAGGCCAATTTAATGGGGTGTTCCATGAAACCTTCACCCTACATGTCCAAATCAAGGAGCCAAATCCCATGAAGAGTTTGGTTATACATAACAGCCTCCACAAAGGTGCTCCTTTGTTATTCCTGTTGCTGTTGTAAATATATCTATCACAAAATTTTGTCAATTCAACTTTTTACATGTGTCCAACTTATTGACAGCAATTACAATAATTGCCTGAGCAAACCCTACCCGTAATCAATGTGATTATCACTGTAAACTAAAACTCAATGTTCAGTAAGCAATAAGTCCCCTTTTCTCTTTCCCTCCCATCTCTGGTACCACTAATAAACTTTGAGCTCTAAAAACCTGCCTTTTCTTGTCTTTTTGTATAAGCAAGATCATATTTCCCTCAGCATAATGCTTTCAATCTTCACATCTGAAGACTTCATTTCTCTTACTGATTGAGTAGTATTCCACCCCTTCCATATTACTCTATTCGTCTGGGTTCAATAATTCATTGCAATAGCCCCACAGAACTCAGACACCATACTCACAGTTATGGGATTAATTAGGGAAGTTAACAGGTTATAATTCAGTGTCAGAAATGTTCAGGGCACAGTTTTTTGTCCCAGTTAAGAGAACCTCTCCTCGGCTGTGCCCACAAGCAGGACTCTCTCTGGCACTTGGATCATTAACTTGGTCTTTGTACTGCTCCAGAAATGTGACAAAGCTCTTCTAGGACTGCCGATAAATGCTCACAGGGCACATCACTCTACCAGAAACCTTAGCCTAAAGGCACTTGGCTTTAGCTCTTTGGGTCAGGAAATCTAGCTCCCCCAATTAAGTGCCTGGAGGGACCCTACTCTGCAAGCAAGCCTCCTGCCCAGTGTCACTCAGCTTTACTTGTTCCATGGGCTGGGCAGTCTCTTTTGTGCTCTGGTTCTTGATTGTTCTGCTTCTGCTCCTCTGCCACTCCTCTGGTGCCACAGTTTCCTGTCCCTGTGTCAATGAGGTTCAACATACAGGAATCTCACTACAAAGAATGTGCTTCACTCCTGGCTCTTCTTTGATGGCAATGAGATCCCCATTCTCGTTTCTGAGATAACTCATTTTATAACCTAGCCAGTTATAAACTCATTTAAGACCCCCAGCAAGATGGATTGGCACAGTGGCAGCATCAATGGGTTGAAGTGTGGCAACAATAGAGAGGTTGGCCCAGGATCAGGCAGTGTTGTGTTTCGTTCTGCTGTGCATAAGGTTGCTATGAGTTGGTACTGACTTAATGGCACCTCTGGTAGTGTAGTGGTTATGAATTGGGCTGCTAACTTCAAGGTCATCAGAACTACCAGCTGTTCCATGGGAGAAAGATGAGGCTTTCTGCTCTTGCAAAGATTTGCAGCCTCGGAAACACTGTGCAGGATCACTATGGGTCAGAACCAACTCAATGGTACTTAGCAACAACAACAACAACAACAGGCTGCCACCCAAGGCACAACAATTGGGTTCTGTTCACATAGAGCAACAAAGGAAGAAGGAGAGTCAGGAATAGGATGAAAATATGTGTGGATAATTGACTTCATGAAACTGCTTTCTCTGCCATAAGACCAAAGACACTTGATGGTGCCTGACTACCTTAACTAAACATTTTCATCTAAGATTCTAAAGAAGAATCCTGGTTAAAAGAGGGAAAATACAGAACAGAATTTCAATTTATCACAGAATCCAGCATTTTTGGACCCATGAAGGCTGAATGAACCCTTGAAAGTTATTATTTTGAGATAGTCTTTATGTATTAAACCAAAAACATACCCTGAAGTCTTAAAATCAAACAATGGTTTTGCTTAACTAGAACAGAATGTCTGCTCTGATGCTGCACTCTTTTATTTTATTTTTTTAAATGTTTTATTGTGAATTATGTGATAGTTTACATGGGAGAACATTATCTTTACATTCATCCTATTGTATATCATTTTATTGTCATGGTTACAATCCCCTCCATGAATCATCAACTAACCAAAGGGTGTATCGGCAAGCCTGCCCCCTGGTCATCAGCACACAGTCCCTCTCCCTCTCTGGGTCTAGAGTCCACAGATGCTCCATCTCTCTACACCATCGTCTCTTCCTCCATCTCTGGTGTCACTACTTCTCTGGGTAGGGTCTCGTACTCTGCTCTACTCCCTTGATGGTTCCAGGGACCTTGGCTCCTGGATTGAATAGTCAATCACTCCCCTTACATCTCCAACCTTCACAGTCAGTCCTGATAACAATTATTCACCATTGTACCACAAGGGACCTATTTCCATCTCCTTTCATTAGCTCTGCCCAGACACATTGGAATCTACTCAGTGGAGGTTCTACCTTCCTCCACGCCTTCTGGATCTAGACTCCCTCTTGAAAGCTTGTAGGCCAGTCACTTTTTGCCTATGTAGCTCCCCCCCCGCCCCCCCATTTTGGGCAGCCATTGTCCAAGTTGCCCATCCCTGTCTACTCTGTGTATGGAGGAGGTGGGAATGATCCTTGCTGCAAAGATTTGTTCCCTCTTTTGATCTACTGTATCCATAGGTGTAGGTCAAGTTCATCAAATTGTATCAGATTACTCTTTTTTCCTCTTCTTTCCTCTTCTAGTTGAGCTCTGATCATCCAGTCATTGAAGCCAGGTTGAATGGGTATTATCTGCAAGAGTAGATGTTCTTTTGCCACACTGCTGGCCAACCAAGTCTCCACCTGGGCTCACAGGAGTCTATTGAACATTGTAGGGCTTAGCTTGCATCTTCATTATTGTTTTTCCCTCACTTCCCCTTATCGGTGATGAACATGGTCACCAGTCAGAGGGTATGTCTGCTTGTGTATTTCCATTGGAAGCTGTACTCTTTAAAGATCTACTGTAAGATACCGAATTGACAACAGCTACTCAAAAGATAAGATAGGAACTGTAGGGGATCAAGAGTTTATGTTAATGGAGGAGGAGCAACTCAGAAAATAAAGGTAATAATAGTTACACAAGCTGAAGAATGCAATCAATGTCACTGAACTGTACATACAGACACTGTTGAATTGGTCATGTTTTGCTATTTATATTCTCAACAACAACTACACAAAAATAAAATAGATTATAAAAATATGCTCAATGGGATAGAATTCATGATTTAAATAAATTCTTGTTTTTCACTGTTAACTGTATTGGTTAAATAGGTTGCTGTTGTTAGCTGCTATCAAGTTGACCCCCAATTCATGGTGACCCCAAGCATAATTGAATAAAATGCTTTCTGGTCCTGCACCATCCCTTGTTTGCTTGGGGATTGGATGAATGTGATTGGATGCTTGTGATCTATAGAGATTTCACTGACTGATTTTTGGGTGTAGATTGCCAGGCTGCTCTTCCTTTCTTAGTCTGGAAGCTCCACTGAAACCTGTTCTGCATCATAGCAATAATCAAGCCCTCACTGACAGAGGGGTGATGACTGCATGTGACTGGGAGTTGAACCACTGAATCATCTCTGATCATGATTTATACGTCGATTTTCTAAAAAAATCTATAGCTAATTTCGTAAGTTCATTCAGTTAATATATTAAGGAGATGTCAACATCTTAGTAGCTATATAACTTTATTTTTTCTTAGAAAAGAAATCTGTTGGTTACTGTAGGAGCCATGGTGACACTGTGGGTTAAACAGTTGTTAGCCTAAAGCTTGGCAGTTCAAACCCACCAGCCACTCTGCAAGAAAAGATGAGACTGTCTGCTCCTGTAAATGTTTGCAGTCTCAGAAACCCTAAGGAGTAGTTCTACTTTGACAGGGTTGTTATGAGTTGGAATCAAATTGATGATAGTGAATTTATTGATTGCAATGAGAACATCAACTTGAATAGGAAAAGAAAAGGAAAGAAAAGGTTTCAAATGATTTTACAAGTCATTTGCCCTTGTGTTGATGTTGACATAACCTTATTTATATTGAACTCCATGAGCCTGTTTGTACCTAAATACATGTCATGGTATTTAGGACTTTTACCAGACTCAGTTTATGTATTCCTCCAGATTTGCACACCCATTGCGCTTCCTGACTGCAGTAGCCCTTGCATTGGCTTGCTCTGTTCCAGCAATCATGAAGTTAGGTTGGGGGTTCTGCTGCCACCCTTGGGAATCAAGGAGCTCTCCATGTGGGAGCTGGAGAGGCTGGAGGATACATGTTAAGGTGTGAAGGAATTAAAACCCCATGTGGCTGAATTGTCTCAAATAGAATATGGAGGACTAGAAGAGGCCATTTGATTAATCCTTTTTTCTTTGTCCCTCTTCACCCCTCCAAATATGAGATGCCAGATCCATAATCCTCTCTGAACATATCACCGAGGACAAGCAATCAGGATATGCTATGGATTAAATTGTGTCTCCCCTAAATATGTATTGAATCCTAACCCCCTATCTATACGGAAGGAATCCTGGTATGGCGCTGTCACATAAGACCTCAACCAGAAGGTCGTTTTGAATCTCAAGCTCAGTGGTTCAAACTCATCAGTGGCTTCCTGGAAACCCTATTAAGTGTTGCTATGAGTCATTCTTACTCAACAGCACTTAACAACAACAACAACAACAACAAAAACAACAATATATATTGAAAGGGAGCCCTGTGGTGCAGTGGTTAAGTGTTTGGCTGCTTTTGTCAAGATGACAGCCTTGGAAACCCTTTGGGACAGTTCTACTCTGTCTTATAGGGTCATGATGAATTGGAATAGACTCTGTAGTAACAATTTATTAATTTTTAAAGTGCATGTGGATGTAATCCCACTTGGGAGTAGCGTTTTCATTATTATGTAAATGAGACCATTGCAGTGTAGGGTGTGTATTAAGTCAATCACTTTTGAGACATAAAAGGAGCAGATTAGGCAGCGCATCAAGCAAGCCAAAAGAGGGAAAGACAGATGCCATGTGGAGATCTCCAAGCAACAGTGAGAAGAAAGGATTTCCCCCAAAACCAAGAAAGTGTTCCCCTAGAGCTGGCATCCTGAATATAGACTTCTGGCTTCCTAGACTGTGAGAATATAAATTTCTGTTCATTAAACCCACTGAGTAGTGATAATTCTGTCATAGCAGCACTAAGAAATGAAGACAACCTGATAAAAAGCTTTGGCCACCTCACTAATCTATGCCCTTATACAAGGGGGCTTCACAAAATTTGTGAAAAATAGAATGAAAAGATAATGGAATTTCTTAATGAGCTTTGAAGCCCCCTTGTAGTTGGCCTCCCTCTCCCTATATCAATGCTTTCTCCTCCAGATTCCTGCTTTCTTAGCTCTGAGCTATTGCAAAGTAGGAGTATTCCAGAACACTTAATTGTGCTCATGAGGAACCTGTACATAGACCAAGAGGCAGTTGTTCGAACAGATCAAGGGAAACTGGTTTAAAATTAGGAAAGATGTGTGACAGAGTTGTAATCTTTCACCATACTAAGTCAACCTGTATGTTGAGCAAATAATCCAAGAAGCTGGGTTCTATGAAGAAAAACATGGCATCAGGATTGGAGGAAGGCTCATTAACAATCTGCAGTATGCAGATGATACAATATTGCTTGCTGAAAGTGAAGAGGACTTTAAATACTTACTGATGAAGATCAAAGGCCACCACCTTTGGTATGGATTG
>NW_006408567.1:15065583-15067649 GCF_000296735.1 Chrysochloris asiatica | reverse complement strand
CAGGGTTTCCGAGGCTGTAAATCTTTATGGGAGCAGAAAGCCTCATCTTTCTCCCACGGAGCAGCTGGTAGTTTTGAACTGCTGACTTTGCGGTTCACAGCCCGATTCGTAACCACTACGCTACCAGAGCTCCTTCTGTTATGCATAGGGTCACTATAAGTCTGTATTGACTCAATGTTACCTAACAACAACAGCTGTGAGTTGTTAACACATGAACACAAACCTCAGGCTTTATTTTCTAAGGAACCTGGGCTAGCAGAAGAGGTAACAGGAGTGGCTCCAGATAGCAGATCTGCCATATTGGTTTTTGTAGAGGTAAGTTAATGGCAACACACTAGGTGTACTATAACCTCATGATTACTAAAGCTTTTGTTGTTTTAGTTGTAGTTTGTGGTTGGCTCTAACTTATGTCACTCTTATGTGTAACAGAATGAAGCATTGGCTGGTCTGTACCATCTTCGTGATCAGTGGTGTACTTGAGAGAATTGTTGTGGTTAGTATGTCAGTTCATCTCACAAACATGACGTCCTTTATTAGCAATTGGTCTTTCCTGACAAAGTGTCCTAAACAAATGAGCTAATATCTTGTCATCCTGTTTTACAACATTCTGGCTGCATTTCTTCTAAGACTGATTTATTTGTTCTTCTGGCAGTCCATGGTATACTTAATATTTTTTGTCCATATCACAGTGTGAATGTATCAATTCTTGTCTTCCTTTATCATTATCTACCTTTCACATGTCTATTGTTGTTATTAAGTGCCATCCAGTTGGTTCAGACTCATAGCAACCCTGTGTAAGGTTTCCAAGGAGTGGCTGGCAGATTTGAACTGATGACCTTGTGGTTTGTGGTCCAGTGCTGAACCTATAGCGCCACACTAGGTGGTGATGAAAAAGTACATGTTTTGGATAAGGTACATTTAGTAATCCAAGTGGAGTCCTGGTGTAGCGCTGTGGGCTAATGCGTCTGACTGCGAAGTCATTTGAACTGTAAGTTTGGTGGATAAAGCTCACCAACTGCTCCTTGGAAACCTTATACAGGGTGGCTGTGTGTCAGAAACAACTCAGTCAACAATTGTTGTTAACAATAACAACAACAGTCATCCAAGTGACAAAGGAAAAGCAAAGGGAACAATGTTTGCAAAGGTTCTAGATAAGAAAGAACACATCATTTATAGACTCCATAGAAGGCCAGTGTTATAGCTATGAGGGGCCTGGGTTGATGGGGTGATCGTGCTAGAGAGGAAAGGGTGCATATCATGTGGGGTTTTTAGGGCATTAAGGATGAGAGTCTTTGTAGTTGCAACACAATTGGAAACCACTGGAGAACTGTAGATTAAATTGGAACAATATTATCCAGTTTACCAGCTGCCTTTTGGAGAATACTGGTGGCAAGAGTGGAAACAAGGAGACTAGTTGGATGGCAATCGTGGAAGACTAGACAAGAAATGACTTAATTGGATCTAGTCTAGGACAGAGGTGGCAATGAGATAAATAGTGGAGTTAGGAAAGAGTGAAATCTTGTATAACCTTGGTGATGGGTCATCCAAAGAGTAAAGGATAGAAGTACTCAAGCATGGGGAGAGGTTTCTGCTGAATACAACTGAAAAATGATTGCTATTTCCTGAAAGAAATCACTTGAGTGGCATGTATGTCAGGGGAGAATTTAGACACATTGAGTTTGAGGATTCTTTGACTTCCTGGTAGTTGTTTAATGACCCAGTAAATAAATACATAGAGTACCTGGGTGGTGCAAATGGTTAATGCTAGTGGAAATTTGAAGGGTAGAGTTCACCCAGAGGTGCCTTGGAAGAAAGGCTTGGTGATCTATTTTCAAAATAGTTACTGAAAACTCTATGGAGCACAGTTCTACTCTGGTACATACAAATTCACCATGAGTTAGTTGGAGTAACCTTGATGGTAACTATTTTTCTTAAGACAATATACAGGTTATGAGGAGCACAGTGTCTCTGTAAGCTAAGCACTGGACTGCAGACCACAGGTCGGTGGTTCGAGCCCACCAGATGTTTTGGGGGAGAAAGAGGCTTTCTGCTTCCACAAAAGACCT
>NW_006408567.1:15061980-15063463 GCF_000296735.1 Chrysochloris asiatica | reverse complement strand
AGCCTTCCAACTTTCTAAATACTCCTTTATATGTGGTTCAGAGTTCTGGAACCAGACCCTGAGCCTGCTTGGTTGGGTATTCTGTGTTGTTGTTGGCGGAGCTCCTTTACTATACTTCCACCTGATCCGCCATCTTGTTTGTTCTCAACAAATGGGGTTTTATGGATCCTTTCTCCACATGCTTTTTTAAAAAAAATGGTTACCTGTGTTTTACTGACTATGTGAAGGTATTCAACTGTGTGGATAATAATAAAAATGAGTAGCATTACAAAGAATGGGAATTCTTGAATGCTTAATTGTGCTTATGCAGAACATGTCCATGGATCCAGAGGCAGTCATTCACAGAAAACGAGGAGCTAATGTATAACTCCAAATTGGAAAATGTAGATATAGAGTAGGCTTGTATTTCTGTCTTTCTTATTCAATATGAATGCTGAACAAAACTATGATAAGAAACTGGACTGTATGAAGGAGAATGTGGCATCAGGATAAGAAGAAGACTCATTAACGGTCTGTGATATGCAGATGATACAACGTTGCTTGTGAAAATGAAGACAACTCAAACCACTCACTGATGAAGTTAAAAGACTACAGCCTTCAGTGAGGCTTATGCTTTGGACATGCCATCAGGAAAGACTAATTACCAGACAAGGGTCTCAGGTTGGTAGTTGTTGTTGTTAAGTGCTGTTTTGAGAAGGTTCCAACTTATAGTGAGCCTGTATAGGGTTTCCAAGGAGCAGCTGGTGGGTTCAAACCACTGGCCTTGTGGTTAGTAATCTAGTGCCATCAGCACTTGGTGTTGGGGTCCTCTCTATAATGTGTGGTGTAAACTTTGCAACCCAGTTCCTTGCATTTGCCCACCAAGACTGCTCCCCACATCTCAGAAGATTTCTTTATTTCAGATCAACTTCTAGAGAACTCTTCCTATCATTCTCTCCACCTGCAAGAAGAAGTTTATTGCCTCATGAACAATGCATTACACTTGGCTTTCTTGGGTGGCATTTTGGCCATGTCCACAACAAAGTTAGCCTTTTTCTTGGGTTCCCTCTCTGAAGCCTTAGTTATTAATCTTCATGTTTCATATTTCTTTTGTGCTTTAAAAAGTCTGTCCTTTTATTGTTGTTCATGTCACTGTTTCTGTATTTACAGGGACCTTTTATTTTCTCTCACCCTTCCACAGAATGATTTTGGTAACTTGAGATGACATTGTGGAATACAAGCCATTGTATTTTAGTCCTGCTGTGTGGCAAGACTACTGCTGATATTTTCATAGACCCTGAGAATGTTGTGCTGGGGTTTTTATCTTCTGAACTTAAGAAGAATTTATTATAACATGGACAGTTTCTAAAATCCATGGAAGGAACATTGGGATCATGGCAAGATTCCCAAGTGGAATACTTTTCTTCATAGATAGAATAGGGAGGGAGATTCCTTTATGTTTCCAAAGCTGTTGCAAAAATAGACCAAAAAAAAAAAAAAAAAA
>NW_006408567.1:15060952-15061880 GCF_000296735.1 Chrysochloris asiatica | reverse complement strand
GCTACCAGAGCTTAAAGCTCATCAAATTGTAGCAGGTTACTCTCCCTGCCCCCCCACTTCTTTCCTCTTCTAGTTGAGTTCTGATCATCCAGCCATCGAAGCCAGGTCAAGTGGGTACTATCTGCAAGTATGGGTGTTTTTGTGCAATGCCCTCACTTCATATCAGCTGGACACTTCACTCTCCACTCTAGTCCTCTGTGGCCTTGTCACTGCCTCTGGGCCTAGGAGTCCCCAGGTCTTGTCTTACTGCTGGCCATCAAGATCTCCACCTGGGTTCACAGGGGTCTATTGAATGTGGTTGGACTTAGCTCCCAACTTTGTTGCTGTTCTTTCCCCCTCTTCCCCTTATCAGAGACCAATGTGGTCACCAGCCAGACCACATGCCTGTTCATATGTTCCCCTTAAGTCTTAGTCTTGGAAGGGAGTTTGCTCTGAGGGGTCCCAACCACTTGCCTTGATGGCTCCTGGGTGAACAGCTTACTTGTTCTTGTAATCAATCAGATTGCCATTATTGTTTCGGACTTTTCCTGCCGGTCTTTCTTTCACGAAGCATCTTCTGTCTTTCTACTCGCTCCAGGCTGGTCTATTCGTCCTTTCTAGTGGAAATTTCCTACCTCAGATGATTCTGGATGGGGTTCTGGATTCCACTTATGGTGTTGCGCAATGTAAAGGTTCCACAGGAAGCCTCTTTCACTGGGCAACTTCTAGCCCCCTTTAAGGTAGTCTAACTAGTTGTGGGTTGAAGATGGATTTACAAGCTTTCTGTAGTGTTGTTTCTGGCTATTCCTTTCTCCCTGCCTCAAGTGTCTATTTTAAAATGGTAGGCAAGGGAAACCAAGATTCAAAAGACAGCCAAGCATCTTAGCATTATTCCTCTCTTTTACCCCTTCAAACCATGCCTCAATCCCTGTATCCCAGAGCCCTGTTG
>NW_006408567.1:15053954-15056242 GCF_000296735.1 Chrysochloris asiatica | reverse complement strand
AACAACAACAACAACAACAACAACAACAATCAACCCAGTACACTGAGGAGACAAGTATACCCCTTGATCTGAAGAATCTTCCATTCCAGTTGGAATTTGGAGTGACTGAATCCATAAGCAAAATTTCAGTTCAACAGATTGTAGCAACTGACATTTACTTACACCAGGTTCTGGTTACAACTCAGCTCTAGCCATCCAAGCTAGGTCAAATGGGCACCAGTTACAAGTTTGGGAGTTTACACACACCTCCCTGCACTTCAAACCAACTGCCCTTTCACTCTTGGCCCTAGTCCCCTTGGACTCAGGTGTTCACCCAACTCCCTAAACTTCAGACCAGCCAGCCTTCCCTCTTATCTTATCTCAAAGTCAATGGGTGCCAACAGAAGATGTCCAAACTCAGCACATGTCTTCATTACTGCATTTCTCTCAATTCCATTCACACATAGACTCAGTGGTCACTAGTAAGCATACTAGGTGGCTGGCAGCTTCCCTTTCATGTTCAGTTCTGTTGTTGTTAAGTGCCATAGAGTTGGTTCTCACCCTGTATAGGATTTCTGTGGAGTAGCTGGTGAGCTTGAATGCCAACCTTGCTGTTCAAGTCAACCTTTTAGGGGTTTTCTCTGATGGACTGACTTTCTTTGCCTTGATGCCTTTGAAATTTAAAATGACAAACTATCTGCTTTTTATTTCTACTTTCTTTTAAGCATGAATCTCCTGTTCTCCCAGCAGTTCTGGGTTGATCTGCATGTCTTTTCAAATGCAAATGTCCCGGCACTGAAGGTTCTGGGTGGGGCTCAGGATTCCATGTAGAGCCCTATACTCAACAAAGACTTAATCCCCAAAGTCTACTTTTTCTGGGCAACTTCTAACTCCCCTTTTAGCAAACCCAATCAAGTCCAGGCTGAAGGTGGGTTTACAAGCTCTCTGTGATCCTAATTCCCAATATTCATTTCTATCACACAGGTATGCTTATTTTACAATAATAGGTAGTAGAAAGCAATATCCCAAAGTCAGTCAAGCACATAAACCTATTTGAAAACACCCAGGTTCAATCCTTTCTTCTCCTTTGCACTAACCCCGTTCATATGCATATGGCGTTGGGTCTCTGCTCAGTGAGCTCTGCCTCTCCATCACCCATTTAGTTTAACAAGCTTGTCATTGGCTCTAAGCAGCCACAGAAGTTGCTGTTCTTCTCTCAGCGGAAACATTTTAACCCAGGCCTCTTGGTTCTTTCTCTTATATAATCTTATCTTTCCTTGCATCTGGAGCCATTGCAATTAATCCTGCTCCTGATGCTAGCTGTTTAAACCAAAAGGGGACAATGTCTGACTTCCTCTAACTCCACAAGGAAGAAAGATGACCAAACTCAAAATCTGTCGAAGGCTGATTCCTATGACATGAGGTCAGACATACCTCCACCCTATATCAGTGCCTTTAAAATTAGTCAGACTTGAGAATCAATTTAGAAAGATCATCCTTGTGATTTTGTACCACATGTCTTAGGCTAGGTTTTCTAGAGAAGCAAAACCAGTGAAACATATATCTGTAAGTAGCGTAGTGGTTACGCGTCGGGCAGCGACCCTCAAGGTCAGCAGTTTGAAACTACCAGCTGTTTCGAGGGAGAAAGATGAGGCTTTCTGCTCCCGTAAAGATTTACAGCCTTGGAAACCCTGTACAGGGTCGCTATGAGTCGGAATCAACTCCATGGCACATAACAACAACAACATATAAAGAGAAGTTTACGATTAAGGAATTGACTTACAATTGTAGAGTCCCAGGTCCCCAGCAGAAGAGAGAGAGAGTCTTTCCTGAATGTTCATTATATTGGGAGCAGGCCACACCCTCAAGAAAGTATCACTTCAATTGATTGGCTGCTCATAGCCACTCATCATCAAGTTAACTATGCCTGGATTAGGTTTTATCCGCAAGGGAATAAGCACATCTCAACTGCTGGTGGTGGTGGTTATGTGCTGTGGAGTCAGTTCTGACTCATAACGACCCTGTACAGAGTTTCTGAGACTGTAAATCTTTACGGGAGCAGAAAGCCTCATCTTTCTCCCGGGGAACAACTGGTAGTTTCCAACTGCTGACCTTGAGGTTCGCAGCCTGATTTGTAACCACTACGCTACCAGAGCTCCTTATCTCAATTGCTAAACCTCTGGAAATCCTGGCCTAGTTAAGCTGACATGCAACCAGTTATAGTAAAACACCTGTCTACATACTTAGAGAACATGCTTAAGAATCCACTGTAATGGGAAACATTTCATTCTTTTCTTTTTTTTTTTTTT
>NW_006408567.1:15050117-15053349 GCF_000296735.1 Chrysochloris asiatica | reverse complement strand
GGTTAGCCTTCACCCATTTCTCTGCACATTGTCCTGATGTAAACCAATTTCAAATGTGTTTGTTTTCGGTATACCAGTGTTGACAGTTTATGCTGACTAATTCTACTAGAACCCATTTGGGCAGGTTTTGAATTTTTTCATTTGTGTTTTTCGTGTGCCCAGTTGTCTGGTTGCATGCATGGAGACCAGCCAGCCCACACAGTGTGTTCGTTATCAACAAATGGAACGTGAAGGAGCCCAGTAAGTGCTGCCTTAGTGTTACAGTTGGACAAGAATCTCTATTATAAAACTGATGTGTAGCTTGATCTTTAGGGGACAGGACCACCAACCAATACATGCAGATTGTATGTGTGTGTGTGTATGAGAGACAGAAGGTACTTTTGACATTCAGTTTTGCTATACAGAAACAGAATGAATAAATGAACTTTTTTTTGGAAGAGGTAAGTAAAAGATTCAATTTGATTCTTCCAGAGGGAAAAGGAGTTGAAAGTAGGTCTTCATTTTGCAGCCATCGTCTGTACGAATTCTTCCTAGTTGACTTACCCATCACCATCAATGTCTGCTTCTCTGATCATTTTGTCTACTTCTTCAGCTGTTAATTTTTCTCCTAAGTTTGTCATGACGTGGCGTAGTTCGGCTGTGCTGACATAACCGTTGCCATCCTTGTCAAAGACGCCAATCCTGGTCAAAGACACCCTTGTCAAAGACGCAATGCCTTGCGGATCTCTTCTTCACTGTCTGTGTCTTTCATCTTTCTAGCCATCATAGTAAAAAACTCAGGGAGGTCAATGGTGCCATTACCGTCGGCGTCTACTCATTGATCATATCCTGTAACTCTGCTTCTGTTGGGTTCTGACCCCGTGACCTCATGATAGTCTCAAGTTCCTTTGTTGTGATGGTACCATCACCATATTTATCGAACAGGGAGAAAGCGTCCTTGAATTCAGTAATCTACTCTTCGATCAGCTGATCAGCCAGCGAAAGGGGAAGCGCTGAGGGAGCAAGCGTGGCTGCACCAGCGCAGGGGCTGTGTTGGCGGGAGTGTCTTTGTTGCTTCTGCGGAGGCCGCTGCTATTGTTGCTGCTGCTGCTAAGGCTCCAGGTGTGGTGTGCGCTGTGCCACTGCCGCCTGCACCGCGGCGAAGGAGACTCCCATCACCACTGCCCCATTTCATTCTTAAAAACAAACAAACTCTTCTTCCTGTTATTGGTAGTTCTGAATGTTAGATTACCCCCACCCCCCCGTGGGGTCAAAAGGTACCCAAGTATATGATTGTAAGAATGGAAAAATAGGGGACAGAATTCAGGTATTGGCAGTTTTTTTTTGTTTTCATTTGTGTGAGTTTTTTATATAAATGAGGGGACATAAATCATTAATGTAAGTCAAAATGTTTCAGTGAGCAAGTTTTAGCAGTTCAACTTTATAACAATTATAAATAAACCTGTTAAAATTTTCTGGACAGTGCCAGCACTTGGATTTTTTTTAAAACAAGTAAATTTCTTATTGAAGGCAACTAAATGGTGTTTGTAGCATTTTCATCATATGGTACATTCCATCCATTCACTATAATTCTCTGAGTTGTCCTACATGCAAGTACACATTTTTAATGTTGTCTGTCTTCTGTGCTGTTCCTGTAAGTTTGCTATTAAAATGCATTAAACTATATATAAAAAAAATGGTGCTGTAGAATCAGCACTGGACTGTGAACCACAAGGTTGGAAGTTCAAATCCACCAGCTACTTCTAAGAAACACAATACAAGGCTGCTATCAGCCAGAAATGACTTGACAACACATAACAGCATCAACAAATCCACATCCATGGCTGATGACAACATTGAGTGTGCATGTGAAATGATTCTGTCAAATAGGTGAGTGAGATTGGATTATGTGGCCGATCATTTGCAAATCAGTCATGGCTCTGCCTATGAAATAGTCCACAACAGAGGTGGGTTTTAAAGGTTTGTGAGAGATGGGTACTGAAGCAACTCACCAAAAAGTATAAACAGAAGCGTTTGGATATCTGCAAAAAAAAATTTGGACTGATGGTTGAAAGAAAGTAAAAGTTTCTTTAAAAAGAAAAATTGTTACTGGTGATGAGACATGGAGTCATCACTAGGAACCTGAGAGTAAATGGCCGAGTATGGAATGGAAATATCCTCAATCGCCGACCAAGAAAAAGTTAAAAAGTCAACCATCAGCTGGAAAATCGATGCTTACAGTTTTCTGGGATCTTCAAGGGCTAGTATTGGAAATGTATCAGGAAAAAGTTCAACAATCAAAAGTACAATAGAATGAATGTAAAACTAAAGTTCTCTCATGTAAGCTATCATATAATTCACAATATAACATTAAAAAAAAAAGTGCTTGTTAACAGTGAAATGCTCACTGAAGATCTGAAGCCTAAACTTCTCATTAAAAGCAGAGGAGTGCTATCCAAGAGCATTGTGATCTTGCTTGACAATGCACATGCACACACCTTTGCCTACACTGTTTACACTCTGCAAAACCTTCATTTTGAGTTGTTAAAGCATTCACCTGATCTTTCGCCATAGGACTTTCATCTGTTTGGTCCCCTGAAAGCAGTCCTTAAGGATGAAGTTTCACCTATGATGAAGAATACAGCAATGAATTCGTGGCTCACAGCTCAGCCTAAAACATTTTTAAATAAGGGAATATGTAAGCTTGTTGACAGATGGATAAAGTATATTGAAAAGCAGGAGATTATGTAAAAAAATAATGTGTTTGTCTTTTCTGAAAGTTGATTAAAATAAATTCTACTGTCTGGATGCATTACTTTTGGACTCACCCTCATATATACATATATATGTGTGTGTGTGTTTATATGTCACAGTTTTTATATATGTATGTTGCTGTTGTTCAGTACTGTGGAGTTGGTTCTGACTCTGTAAATCTTTATGGGAGCAGAAAGCTTCATTTTTCTCCCATGGAATGGCTGGTAGTTTTGAACTGCCAACCTTGAGGTTCGCAGCCTGATTCGTAACCACTACGTTACCAGAACTCCGTTATATATATTTGCATATATATGTCCTTATACATCTATATAAGGAGCTCTGGTAGCATAGTGGTTACGAATCGGGCTGTGAACTGTAAGGTCAGCAGTTCGAAACTACCAGCGGTTCTGCGGGAGAAAGATGAGGCGTTCTGCTCCCGTAAAGATTTACAGCCTCGGAAACCCTGTGCAGGGTCGCTATGAGTCAGAACCGACTCCAC
>NW_006408567.1:15043998-15049887 GCF_000296735.1 Chrysochloris asiatica | reverse complement strand
TATACCAGAATCCTGGTGTGGCACTGTATGATAAGCATTGGACTGCAAGTTTGGTTTGAACTGCAAGGTTGACAGTTCAAACTTAACAGTTGCTCTTCAGAAACCCTACACAGACAGGGTCGCTATGAGTCAGAATTGACTTGATGGCACTTAACAACAACATATATATATATACCCATCACCTGTCTGTGAGTTTGTTGTACTGGGGTAGCATGTATGTGTTTTGATGCTGGAAGCTATGCTATTGGTATTTCAAATACCATCAGATTAGGGTTGCCTATGGTGGATAGGTTTCAGCAGAACTTCCAGACAAAGACAGGTTGGGAAAAACGCTTGGAGGTCTACTTCCAAAGACCAGTCCACGAAAGCCCTATGGTTTCCGACAGAACATTGTCTAACTTGGCTTGCTTTGGACATGTTATCATCAATTACTGCAGGAGGAAAGCATGTCTGGTGAAGCAGAGGCCCTTGGCGAGACACTTGGCACATTAGTCCCAACAAGGCACTCAATCATGGCAGCAGTTATGAGGACCATGCAGGACTGGACAGTGTTTCATCCTGTTGTACACAAAGTCACCATGAGTTGGAGTCACCACAATGACAGCTATATGTCTATCTACCTACCTATCAGTTGAGTAGAGAAAGGAGATGGATGCTTGGGGAGATGGTTTATAGTTTGCGGCAGGGTGGCTAGGGAAGCATTCACTGAGAAGATGGCCTTTGAATACAGACTTGGAGATAAGCTGGGATGCCCGCTGATCTGTGGTGAGGGCTTCTGGGAGCATCACAGCTAGTACAAAGGGTCCTTGACGGTTCTCAGCTGATTTTGCATGAGTGTTTGGTGTAACTTGAGTACATGCAGATCTCTAAGAAAGCATCTTTTCCCTTTGTCTTAGTCTCCTAGTGCTGCTGCAACAGAAATTTATGTCCTCACAGAAGTCCAAATTCATAGGTTCTATGGGAGAATTCCTTCCTTGTCTATATTAACTTCTAGTATCTGGCAATCCTGGTGTTCCTGGGCTTGAAGAGTCATCTGCCTCCATTGTCTTCAGATAACATCCTTCTTCCCTCAGTGTCCTGGTATGGTGCTGTGGGTAAGTGCGCTGGACAGCAAGGTCAGTTTAAACTACAAGGTCAATTGTTCAAGCTCACCAGCACTCCTTAGAAACCCTACACAGGGTTGCTATGGGTCGGAACTGACTCGATGGCACTGAACAATAACATCCCCCAGTGTACACTTCCTTCTGTGTCTAATCTGCTCATTTGACACAAATGCGATTAGCTATAGGACACACCCTGCACGGACATTCACATAACAAAAATTCCTATCTCAAATGGGATTGTATTGCAGGTATAAACCAAAACCCCCCAACGCACTGCCATTGAGCAGACTCCAACTCATAGTGCCCTTATGTTGTTGTTGTTAAGTGCTGTTGAATTGGTTCTGACTCATAGCAACCTTGTATAGGGTTTCCGAGGAGTGTCTTGTGAGCTTGATCTGCTGACCTTGTGGTACAAACTGACCTTGAAGTCCAGCAGGACAGACTAAACTGCTGTATAGGGGTTCTGAGGCTGCCAGTCTTTATTGGAGCATAGAGTGGCTGGTGGGTTTGAACCACCAACCTATCAGTTGGAAATCCAATGCTTAATCCATGACACCACCAGGGCCCTTCTTCATAGGTATAGGGGTTAAGATTCTAACACATATTCTTTTTTTTGGGATGGAGAGGGGAGCAATTCAATCTATCACACTCCCGTTTGTAATCAAGAAAATAATCCTTGTCTGTCAACTTAGTTATAAATGAATGAGAAAGATTCTGATGCCTTGATTTCACATGGCCATGTTTCCTCCAGATGCAGCCCAGCTGTGTTCTGATGTTTAGTAGCTTCTACAAACAGACCTTTCTTCTTAAAGGGCATGTCTTATTAATGGTCAACTTCAAAGCAAACTTCAAAACAGAAAAGAAAAACAACACACAAAAAAAGCACCCAACAACAAAAAACCCCCAATCGATTTC
The DNA here is from genome assembly GCF_000296735.1 of Chrysochloris asiatica. Lineage (NCBI taxonomy): Eukaryota > Metazoa > Chordata > Mammalia > Afrosoricida > Chrysochloridae > Chrysochloris > Chrysochloris asiatica. The sequence continues at coordinate 15,047,869 of NW_006408567.1, read as the reverse complement.
TCATTTATAACATTTTGTTTTTTAAAAGATTTTATGTCAGTGATGGCAGAATGAAGGTGCCAATAGTAAAATAATTGGTTTATAAATGGAAAGATAATCAGGCATTCCCCTTCCCCTCGCCCTCACCAAGGTCAGGGCAGGACTGAAATGCAGAGAGCATACATTTGCACAGGAGGGAGATGATAGCTTTGTGTGGAGGATCTTTAACCTCCAACTCCCTCCTGCAGGCGAATATTGAAGCAAATGGCTTCGTGAGCTTCAAAGGAATGGGACACTATTGTACCTGGGAATCTAAGAATGGTGTCTGCTGTTACATTAATTGGAATAACAATTATAAAAGCTTGCGAAGCCTCAGATTTCAGCACCCACAGTAATCCCCAGGAAGACTTTTCCCCTGGTGGATATAATATTGCTGTTTCCAGGTGCATTCCTGGGGTGTATTGCATTTCTCAGATCCACTTTGTATAGGCCATTGCCAGGGGTGGGGTTTAGGGGGAGCCAGAAATTTCTTTTGTTTTCAGTCAGGCAGATTTCTGCTTTCTTGAAGTGTCAGAGCACTATTAGAGAGGCATTTGTGGGGAGCTGGGGTCAGAGCAGACTTCATCTTTATCTGGAATTGAGAGCTCTGGGCCTCTCATTTCGATGAAACACAAGGTAGGAATGCAAAAAGTCTATTTCCTGGAACTGTTCATCTTTATACGTTGGTAATGTATTTCTTCATGCTGTTGACCCAGATGTAGTCACATCTTGCCTGCTGACAGAGCCTACTTCATTGATTAGTTGCTTTGGAATTTGAAGTGCTTCTGTTGACCATGGAATCTATTTTCTTGGAAGAGGGAATATTAAAAGTTGACAATTCTCCCACAAGTTGAGCTGAATTTTGAGAACAATGTGTAGGTAATCTTACCTGATTCACCTCCAGTCCTCTACTTTGAATTTTTGTTGGTAGTAAAAAAGTTGGCATGAAAACAGGATATTTCACCTTGGAGAAATAAGACTTCTATATACATACACACTTACACAGAGACAAGTTGTTTAAGGCTCTTAATCCTTACTTAAGAGTGAAAAAGGCTTTGCTGCAACAAAAATGTCTACTACCAAATAGTCATTGGTTTATACGATATACTGCAGTATCCTTGGAGAAAACTTTTAGGGAGCTTCAATTTTGTATTTCCACTTCAGTAATAATGGAACTCTGGTAGCATAGTGGTTACGAATCAGGCTGTGAACTGCAAGGTCAGCAGTTCGAAACTACTAGCTATTCCGCAGGTGAAAGATGAGGTTTTCTGCTACGGTAAAGATTTATAGCCTCGGAAACCCTGTGTAGGGTCGCTATGAGTCAGAACCGACTCCACGGCACAAACAACAACAACAACATGTGCGTGAGTCTACACCAACTTGATGGCACCTAACAACAACAACAATACATGTAAAGTCCTGGTGTGGCACTGTGCGCTAATGGGTCAGACTAAAAAGTTGTTTGAACTGCAAGGTTCTGCATATTGCAGGTTGCTAATCAATCTTCCTCTAATCCTGATGCCACGTTCTTCTTCATGTAATCCAGATTCTTGAATTATGTGATCAGCATGCAGACTGAATATGTATAGTGAAAGAATACATCACTGAGGTACACCTTTCCTAATTTTAAACCGTTCGGTGTTCCCTTGTTCTGTTTGAACAACTGCTTCTTGGTCTATGTACAGGTTCCTGATGAGCACAATTAAGTGTTCCAGAATACTCATTCTCTACAATGTTGTCTATAGCTTGTATGATCTACCCAATCAAATGCCTTTGCATAGTCAATAAAGCACAGGTAAACATCTTTCAGGTATTTTCTGCTTTCAGCCAAGATCCATCTGTTAGCAATGATAGACCTTTTTCCACATCCTCATCTGAATTCTACTTGAATCTCTGGCAGTTCTCTCTCAATGTACTGTTGCAGCCATTTTTGAAGTGTCTTTAGAAAAATTTTGCTTGCATGTGATATATTATTTGATGATTTCCACATTCTATTGGGTCACCTCTCTTTGAAATGGTCACAAATATGGACCTCTTTCAATCAGTTGGCCAGATAACGGTCTTGCAAATTTTTTTTGCATAGATGAGTGAGTGCTTCCAGTGCTGAATCAGTTTGCTGAAAATTTCAATTTGTATTTCATCAATTCTCAATACCTGTTCTTTGCCAATGTCTTCAAAGCACCTTGGACTTTTTCGTTCAGTATCATTGGCTCTTGATTATAAGCTACCTCTTGAGCATTGAGCATTTCTTTATTGTCATCATACAATATTTTGCCCATAGAGTCTTTCAATATTGAAAGTCTGGGTTTGAATATTTTCTTCAATTCTCTCAGATTGAGAAATGCTGACTGTGTTCTTACTTTTGATTTTCTAACTCCACTTCTTTGTAGATTTCGTTATCAAAATATTTGACTTTACTTTCTTGAGTTGTCTTTTGAAATTTTCTATCCAGCTTTTTTATCTCCTCATTTCTTCCACTGTGGGTGACCCTGCTGTTATTTAAAGTACCACTGGATAGCTTCTAGAATCACAGTAGTATGCAAGCCACCACAGTACAACAAACTGACAGACTTTGAAGATATTCCACCTGAATTCAGAAATCATTTCAAGAACATACTTGATGCATTAGACACTAATGATTGAAGACCACAGTGGTTGCGATATGACATCAAGAACACCATGCATGAAGAAAGTAAAAGGTCATTTGTTATTGTTAAGTACCATTGAGTTGGTTCTGACTCATAGCGGTTAAAAAGACAGAAAAGAAAAAATAAGATCAAAATGAATGTTAGAAGAGACTTTGAATCTTGCTCTTGTATGTAGAGAAGCTAAATTAACTAGAAGAACTGATGAAGTAAAAGAGTTGGGCAGAAAATTTTGAAGGGCACTTTTAAAATACAAAGTGGAAAGTATTGTAAGGAAATGTGCAAAGACTTGGAGTCCGAAAATCCCAAATGAAGAATATGCTAAGCATTTCTCAAGCTGAAATAACTGAAGAAAAAAGTCAAGCCTTGAGCTCTAATACTGAAGGATTCTATGGGCAAAATATTAAATGATGCAGGAATCATCAAAAGAAGATGGAAGGAATACACTGTACCCACAATAAATTGGTTTATTTTCAACCATTTCAAGGGCTACGGTATGAGATAGAACCGATGGTAGTGAAGGAAAAAGTCCATGCTGCACTGAAGGCATTGGCAAAAATCAAGGCTCTATGAATTGACAGAATACAAATTGAAATCTTTCAACAGACCAGTGTAAATTTGAAGGAGGTCACTAGTTTATTCTAAGAAAATTGGAAGACAACTATCTAGCTAACTGATAGGAAGAAATCCATATTTGTGTCCATTTCAGAAAAAGGTTTCCCAATGGAATGTGGAAATCATTGAACAATATCATTAGTATCATATACAAGTAAAATTTTATTGCAGATAATTAAAAAATGGTTACAGCAGTACATCAATGGGGAATTCATAGAAATTCAAGCTGATTCATGAAAGGATGTGGAACTAGTAGAGATATCATTACTGATGTCAGATGGATCTTGGCTAAAAGCAGAAAGTACCAGAATGAGGTTTACTTATGTTTTATTGACTATATAAAGGTATTTGCTGTGTGGATAATAACAAATTTTGGATAATATTGAGAAGAATGGGAATTCCAGAACATCTAATTGTGCTTGTGAAGAACCTGTACATTGATTAAGAGGCAGTTATTAAAACAGAACAATAGAATATTGAATGGTTTAAAATCAGGAAAGGTGTGGGTCAGGGTTGTATTCTTTCACCATACTTATTCAATCTGTATGCTGAGCAAATAATTCTAGAAGTTTGATTATCTAAAGAAGAAGGTG
>NW_006408567.1:15042082-15043898 GCF_000296735.1 Chrysochloris asiatica | reverse complement strand
TTTACTTTCTTGAGTTGTCTTTTGAAATTTTCTATCCAGCTTTTTTATCTCCTCATTTCTTCCATTTGCTTTAACAGCTCTATGCTGCAGTGCAAGTTTTAGAGTCTCTCTGATATCTATTTTGGTCTTTTCCTTCTTTCTTGTCTTCTTAATGACCTTTGATTTCTTCCTGTATGTTGTTTGTGATGTCATCCCACAACTCATCTGGTCTTTAGTATTTTATGACTAGTATAGCCAATCTTTTCTTCAGATGATTTCTAAATTGAAGTGGGATATGTTCAAGGTCATATTTTAGCTCTTATGAACTTGTTTTAATTTTTTTCAGCTTCAGCCTGAACTACATATAAGCAATTGTCTGCTGATGATATGGAAGTTTACTACTATCTCTTTCCACAGATGTAATCAATTTGATTTCTGTGTATTCTACCTGGTGAGGTCCACGTGTATAGTTAGTTGTCTTTTATGCTGTTTAAAAAAGGTATTTGCAATGAAAAAGTCATTGGTCTTACAAAATTCTATCATGTGGCTCTCCAGCATGGTTTCTATTAGCAAGGCCATATTTTCCAATGACTGATCCTTCCTCTTTGTTTCCAATGCATTCCAATCACCAGTAATTATCAATACATCTTGATTGCATGTTTGATCAATTTCAAACTGAAGAAGTTGGTTCTACAATTTCATCCTCACTGGCTTTAGTGGTTGGTGCATAAATTTGAATAATAGTTATAATATTAACTGGTCCTCCTTGTGGTGGTGGTGGTGATGGTGGTGGTGTGCATTAGGCATATTTTCTGCACAAGATATCTTTAATGTGTTAAGAGGAAGGATGTTAGTTTGAGGACTAAGGTGCACCTGATCCAAGCCATGGCATTTTTAATAACTGCATATGCATGTGAAAGTTCGACAGCGAATAAGCAAGACAAAGGAAGAATTGATTCATTTGAGTTAAGGTGTTGGAGGACAATATTGAAAGTACCATGGACTGCTAAAAGGACAAACAGATTGGCACTGGAAGAAGTATGGCCAGAATGCTTCTTGGAAACCTGGATGATCAGACTTCATGCCTCATACTTTGATCATATTATCAAGAGGGACGAGTCCTAGGAGAAGGATATCAATTTTGGTAAATTGGAGGGTTAGAAAAAAAGAGGAAGACACTACTGATATGGACTGGCACAGTGGTGGCAGCAATGGGCTCAGGCTTAGCAAAGATTGTGCGGTTGGCACGGGACCATGAAGTGTGTTTCTGTTATGTACAGGGTCACTATGAGTCAGTACCAACTCGATGGCACCTAACAGCAACAACAGTGCCTAAGATATTGATGTTTATGTGTTCTATTTGATTTTTGACAATTCCAAATTTCCTAGATTCACACTTCTTACATTCCATGTTCTGATTACTAATGAATGTTTACAGCTATTTTTCTTCATTTTGAGTTGTGTGCCCCATCAGCGAAGGAAGGTCCTGAAGGCTTTGCTCCATTTGCATCATCACTGTCAATTCTACTTTGAGGAGGTAGCTCTTCCCCAGTTGTATTTGAGTACCTTTAAACCTATGGGGCTCATCTTCCAGTACTATAACTGGCATTATTCTGGTGCTCTTCATCATGTTTTAATATTCAATATTCTAGTGCTACCTGACAGTGTTTCACTGCTATTAATAATATTTTCAGTCTCTCCTTCTTCTAGTCTGTCTTCATCTGGAAGCTCAGCTGAAAGTTTTCCACTGTGGGTGACCCTGCTGTTATTTAAAGTACCACTGGATAGCTTCTAGAATCACAGTAGTATGCAAGCCACCACAGTACAACAAACTGAC
>NW_006408567.1:15034085-15040487 GCF_000296735.1 Chrysochloris asiatica | reverse complement strand
ACCCAGGCCATGGTATTTTCAGTCTTCTCTTATGCATGTGAAAGCTGGATAACAAATAAGGCAAACTGTAGAAGAATCAATGCATTTGAATTATGGTGTTGGCAAAGAATATAGAAAGTACCATTGACTGCCAAAAGAGCAAACAAATTTGTCTTGGAAAAAGTGCAGCCAGAATGCTCCTTGGAAGTGAGGGTAGTGAGACTTCATCTCACATATTTTGGAGAGATTGTCAGGAGGGACCAGTCCTTGGAAAAGGACATCACATTTGGCAAAGTAGAGGGTCAGTGAAAAAGGGGAAGACCCTCAAGGAGATGGAATGACACAGTGGTTGCAACAGTGGGTTTAAACATGAAGACAATCATGAAGATAGTGTACAACCGGGCCATGTTTTATTCTGTTGTGCATAGAGTTGTTATAAGCTGGAACTGACTCAATGACACCTAACAACCACCACCACAATCCTCTCCAATGACTGCATTTCACTGACCAAGGATAGTTATAACTCCTCAGTATGTCTACCAGGCCTTCATGGATGCCCCTGGTGGTGGCTAAAGAAATCAGAGTGACGTATACTGTCCATTTAGATAAAGCTACTTCTAGACCAAGCAGGCGAAGTCTTTGAGCCAGGTCCTTATGTTAGGCACCATATTTAGATAGACTCTGACATTTGCCCATAGGACTGAGCAACTTCCATACCTGACCCATTTCCTTTACAAGGCACACATTTTGTCTTCAGATGTGTTAATCCATCCACATGGGTCTTATTGGCCTAGAAGCAATTCTTTCACTTTAACCTCCTTTGTCACCATTATCTGAAGGTATTACAGCTTAACTTTGAGAGTGGCTACCTATTACTCAAAAACTCTTGTGCATAATGACGAAACTGGAGACTATCATTATATTTCCCAGAACTGGAAATACCAAAATGTAGTTTTTGTTTTATTTCCCTATGAGATCTTGTTAGCTTTAATTGGTTCCAAACATTTTCATTTCTTTTTTTTGACAGGGAGTAGGAAGTGGTGGGGAGAAGTATCTTATTAGTGAAGAAGTCCTGAGTGGCAAAGATGGTTAAGCACTCAGCCACTAACCTAAAGAATGACACTTAGAATTCACTCAAAGGTGCTTTGGAAGAAAGACCTTGTGTTCTACTTCTGAGCAATCACAGTCCTTTAAAACTCTATGGAGAACAGTTCTATCCTGACGCACATTGGTTGTCATGAGTTGGAATTGACTCCATAGCAACTGTTTATTTCTCAAATTAGTAAAGTCAGCATGGTTTCCAACCTGTATGTAGTATGGTGATGGAGTCATTAGTAGATAATGGGTACTGGATGAAATAAAAAGCAGAGAGATATAAATGATCAAGTCCATCCATTCTATTTCCTTCAAAGAAAATACTGATTGAAATCTTTCCTAATGAAAACTGAACTTTCCTAAGAAGCATGTCTCCATGAAGATGGCATGGTTGAGCTTTTTCTTGAAGAAGAATTGCTTCTCTGTGGGCAAGATGGAGTGAGGATTGTCTGGGTGAAGAAGAAATCGTGTTCCAAGGCTCTGATGAGGTTGTAAACATGGCCACAGCAGGAGGGAAGAGGCAGCAGTGGCATGCATCCATGAAGGTCTGGTAGACATACTGAGGTGTTACAACTATTCTTGGTAGGTGACCTGGAGTCACTGGACAAGGTTAATCAAGGGAATATCATGATCAGATCTGAAAAAGAGTCCTTTGGTATCATGGCAAGAATGATATTGGATGAGGGAGGAGAACAGCCTGCAGACTGGAAGTCAGTATCACTGCCATGAAGTGATTCTGACTCAGAGTGATCTTATGTAGGATTTCTGAGAATGTTCATCATAATGGGAGCAGACAGCTCCCATAGAGCTGCTGATGGGTTTGAAATGCTGACTTTTCGGTTACCAGTTCAACATCTAACCTAGTGAGCCTAGTTTTCAGTTGCAGAACAGATGCATACTATATCACTAACACCCCTCGTCTGAATCCTTGCTAACCATACCTCCTTCTGATGCTAGTTGCACCTCAACTCATATCACCTGTCCTGTCCCATCCATTTTCAAAGATGCTATGACACATCAATGAGATGGAAGTACCAAGGTATGAATAGGAGCAATACAAATTCTTAGGACCAACTCCATAAGAATGATCTTTTGTTATTTTGGATAAACCAGAAATATAAATATAAATCTCTTTACAATAGGCAGCATGGAGTAGTGGCCAAAGGAACAGATAACTTTGGGAAAGGCATTGTTCTGTGGACTGTCTCCCAGAGAGCCTTACTTTTCAAAAGGAATTCACAATCTAAGCACCATTTTGTTGAAGTCAAAACAAGCATTATACATAATGAAGCCGTTGTTAGTTGTTAGTTATTTCTAGAAGACTAATTATGGTTGAATAATATATAATAGAAAAAAAATGGTGAACAAATGGGAAGAAGTGGCCACACTCTTCTGAGATTTGAGGGCCACATTGTACTTAACAATGACACTCTACATTGCTAATGGTATGTCAAGCACATTGTTGTTGTTAAGTGCAGTTGAGTCAGTTCTGACTCAGTGGCAATGTAAAGGACTTCTGAGGTTGTAAATCTTTGTGGGAGAAGAACACCTCATCTTTCTCCTGTGGAGTGACTGGAAGACTCAAACCACAAACTTTGTGGTTAGCATTCCAGTGCTTATCCTACAGAGCCATCACGTTTTAGGGCACATTGTGGTCTTGCATTTAATTTTTAAAAAAGGTGGAAACAACCTCAATGTTTATCAGCAGATGAATAAACATAATGAGGCTTGGCAAACAATGGAGTATTACTGAGCCATAAAAAGAAATTAAGTCCTGATACATGCCACCACATGGATGGACCTTGAAAACATCACGCTGAGTAAAGTCAGCCCTCTTAAATGATCGCACTTACATGAAATAAGCAAATCTATAGAAAACAAAGCTGAGCAGTGGTTACCAGGTGTGGGAGAAGGGGGAGAGGAGGAGCTACTATTTGGAGATGCTGAGTTTCTGGTAATGATGGAGGAATGATTTGGAAAAGGGTAGCGATAACGATTGTACAACATGAAGAACGAGTTAATGTCATTGAATAATACATGTCACAGTTGTTCAATTGGTGAATGTTTTGTTATGTATAATTTTTATTATAGTAAAAGAGTAAATATAAGGACCCATAAAGCATGGGTTACTTGCTGTCTACTAATGTCCACTTTTCTTCAAGTCGAATCCAACTAATCAAACATTTATTTATCTACAAATGCAAAGGACTTCAGCCCATACTCCTTCTGGTAGCAGTTGCTAATGTCTTTCTTTTTCTTGGTCATTTATAAACACAGAATGAAACTTTTTGCCCTTTTCTCCTTTTTTTGTTGGCTGAGATTGAAAAGTAGAATGCTGAACAGATAGATTTTGCTCTGGATCCCAGGGCTCTTTACAAAGGTAATTCTGACCTCCAGTTACATACAGACTATTGGTAATTTGACCTCAGCTCAATTTCCACAGAAGCTGTCATTTTATACACCCAGAGAAAATGAGGAGCACGTAAATGAGGAGGATGCATTTCTAGTGGCAAAAGGGAACCGAGTCAGTTACCAGAAACTATCTTTGCTCTAGTGGTAACAACTCATACATTTTCTTTAATTTTTCTTTATAGGTGTGTGTCTCAGGCTTCTATGAATTATAGTACATAATTTACAATGACTTTTGGGTACTGATGTAAATTTTTTCTCATGGTTTTACAGTCTAGTATGCAAAATAGGAGTCCTGGTATGGCATTGTAGTATAAGCACTGGAACCCCATCCACAAGGTTGGTGGTTCAAACCCATCAGCATTACCTTGGAAACCCTATACAAAGTTGCTACAAGTTGAAACTGGCTCGATGGCACTTAACAACAAAATGCAAAAATAATCAGGTATTCATCTACTAACTATGTATATTAATATACATATTAACACATGATTAAAAAACAACAACCAGTTGCTGTTGAGTCAGTTTGAACTCATGGAGGCCCCAGGTGTGTCAGCTGAACTGTCCTCCATAGAGTTTTTGTTGCTGTTGTTGTTAAGTGCCATTGAGTGGGTTCCGACTCATAGCAACAATATATAGGGTTTCTGAGGAGCAGCTGGTGAGTTTGAATAGCTGATCTTGTGGTTAGTAGTCCAATGCTTATCATACAGCACTGTCCATAAAGTTTTTAGTGGCGAATTTTTCAGAAGTACAGTGCCTGTTTTTTTGTTCTGGGTACCTCTGGGTAGACTCGAATCTCCAACATTTTGGTTAGCAGTCAAGTACCTAAATGTTAGAAACTCACAGGGACTTCAATAAATTAAGGTAAAACAGAACATATTTCTCTGATTAAAAAAGTAATATAGGCTAATTTTAGTAAAATTTAAAAATGCAGCAAGATGCACATATCACCTGAAATTAAAAATATTTTATCCCACTGTTAAGGAACTCTGGTAGCGTAGTGGTTACGAATTGGGCTGCTAACCTCAAGGTCCGCAGTTCGAAACTACCAGCTGTTCCACGGGAGAAAGATGAGGATTTCTGCTCCTGTAAAGATTTACAGCCTTGGAAATCCTGTGCAGGGTCGCTGTGAGTCGGAACCGACTCCACAGTACTTAACAACAACATCCCACTGTTGTCAAGTTTGTGGGTCTGACTCACAGTGACTGCATAGTACTGAATAGAATGGCCCAATAGGGTTTCTGAGTTTGCAATTTTTACAGAAGTAGACTGTCACATCTTTCTCCCATGGAGCAACTCTTGAGCTTGAACTGCCGACCTTTTGGTTAGCAGCCACATACTTTTACAATTACACCACTAGGGCTCCTTCTGAAATGTATCATTCAGCTATAATTACCATCATCTGAAATATTTCCTTTTTCTATGCGTATATAGAATAATTCTGTATGATAATATACCTGTTACATAATATACAATTATAAATTCTATTTTTCTCCCCTTAATATTGATGTGGAGTCCTGGTGTGACTCTGTGGATTAATGTACCAGACTGCAAAACCATTTGAACTGCAAGGTTGGCAGTTCAAGCTCACCAGCTGCTCCTTGGAAACCATACACACAGTCACTATGGGTCAGAAATGACTTGACAGCACTTAACACAACAACAATATTGATGTACAAATATTTCTACCTGGTTTTCAAATATTCTTCAACTACACTAGGAGCTCTGGTAGCGTAGTGGTTACGAATCGGGCTGTGAACTGAAAGGTCAGCAGTTCGAAACTACCAGCTGTTCCATGAGAGAAAGATGAGGCTTTCTGCTCCTGAAAAGATTTACAGGCTCGGAAACCCTATACAGGGTCGCTATGAGTCAGAACCGACTCCACGGCACACAACAACAACAACAACAACACTAGTAATATGTGTAAATCTTTAGTTGATCAATTTAAAGTTGTTGATTCTGGGCATGGCAACATATCTGGAGCTTCCAAAGCTAACAGTGCATAAGTAATCCCTTTTGCCTTTGCTTCTTGTTGTTAGGTGTGTTGAGTCAGCTTTGATTTATAATGACCCAGTGCACAACAGAATGAAACACTACCTGGTCCTTCACCATCCTCACAATTGTTCTTATGTTTGAATCATAGTTGCTGCCACTGTGTCACTCCATCCCATTGAAGAGCTTCCTTTTTTTCACTGATCCTCCACTTCATAAAGCATGGTGTCCTCTGGAATGGGTATTTCCTGACTTGTCCGAAGTACGAAAGGTGTAGTCTCTTCACCATGGCTTTTAAGGAACTTTCTGGTTGTACTTCTTCCAAGGCAGATTTATTTGTCTTTCTGGGAGCCTATGGTACTTTAAATATTCTTCAACAAAACCATAATTCAAATGCATTGATCCAAGCAAAATGAAGTCTTTGACAACTTCAATCTTTTCTCCATTTATCATGTTACTATTTATTGGTTCAGTTGTAAGGCTATCTGTTTTCTTTACTTGAGATGCAATCCATACTGAAGGCTGTAGTCTTCAATCTTCATCAGTAAATATTTCAAGTCCTTTTTTTCTTCCAAAATGCAAGGTTGTGTCATATGAATGTTGCAGATTGTTAATGAGTCATCCTCCAATCCTGATGTCGTATTCTTCTTATAATCCAACTTCTCAGATGATTTACTCACCATGCAGACATAGTTAATTTGATTCTTGTGTATTCTATCTAGTGAGGTCCTTGTGGAGAGTTACCATTTATATTGCTAAAAAAAAGGTATTTGCAATAAAAAAGTTGTTTGCCTTGCAAAATGCTATTGTGTGATCTCCACCATCGTTTCTTTCATCAAGGCCATATTTCTCAACTGCAAATCCTTTCTCTTTGTTTCCAATGTTTGCATTCCAATCACCAGAAATTATCAGTGCATCTTGATTGCA
>NW_006408567.1:15031729-15033220 GCF_000296735.1 Chrysochloris asiatica | reverse complement strand
GTGGCAGCATCAATGGGCTTAAGTGTGACAATAATTGTGAGCTTGGCCCAGGACCAGGCAGTGTTTCGTTCTGTTGTGCATGAGTCAGTACCAACTCAATGGTACCTAACAGCAACAACAACAAGAACAACAACAACAACAATCGCTTCTTTCCCACACACTGGGCCCAGATGTGTAATACTCAGGATATGAATAGGTGAGGTTTGGTGAGTCCAGAATAGTGCATATCAGGCAAGGGATCTGGGGTAACACAAGGGTGCCAGGTACAATTGACTCCAACTCATGATGACCCCACATGTGTCACAATAGAAAATTCTTCATCGTGAATACAATGACTTTAACCTTTTGGAAACAGAAAAATTGCTAGATCTTTTTTCTGATGCATCTCTGGTTGGGTTCAGATTGTTAACTTTTTACTTAGTAGCTGAGTACTTAATCATATTACCAATCAGGGATTTTTTTTTGGGGTGTACAAAGCCACTGATTACTTGTTAGGAAGGGCTTGAGGGCAAGGACAAAGATAAGATGCAGGGTAGAACTACTGTGTTTTGGGGATCATTCCCCCAGTTTCAACTGGCTTCCTTTGCCACACTTCTGCCAATTAGTCTAGGTGGGGGTTACCCAATTGGCATATTGCTTGTTCTGCTTCATATGAGTTGATGTTGTTCCAGCTCATAATGAAATGGACATCAAGAGTCCCACACAACAACTGAGATGACTGTCAATGTGGTAGAACCAAGGACTTGCTTGCCCTGGGCTGGGATGACCAGGGTCACTGAGCTGGCAGGAGGCGGCAAGGTGACTACTCTAGGATCTGCTGGGCAGGTGAGGCCCCCTCAGCTTTTCTTTGTCAGCATGTCAGCTTTGAGAGATGCAGGGGGAAGCTAATGTTTTCTGAGTAGTCTGGACCTGGCCCCTGACAGTGGATGTTCTGATGTTAGACTATTTTCAGATTCCCACTCAGAGCCTGAGATCCCACTGGTGGTCAAAGACAGGGACTCGCTGGTCCTGCTTGGTTGTGTGAGGCTCCCATTCTTTGTCCATCTTCTATCCAACATCAGCTCATGCTAATGCCTGTCAACTGTTTACTGTTTCAATTTCAAGGTGTGGTCCATTCTAACTTACATCTCACCCCAGTGTACTTGGGACATTGGTCAAGGTGTAAATGAGTTATGGTTCTTAAGTGGATGTATATCTGGAGTAAAGTTGGAGCCATTAGTGTGTTCCCAAAATTATTCTCTCGGCTTCAACAGGCTTAGAAACTTCCACTTAATTTCCTAGTCCATCTCTAAAATATTGACTCAACCAATGAAGAACCACAGAATAATATCAGCAAAGCACAACAGTGAAGAGGACAGAGTCTGGATCAAGCTTGGTTAGATGGTATCTGCTGTGGGACCCTGGACACTTCTCTAGGTCTCAGATCCTCATCTGTAAAATTGGGATAATATTAGTACCTAGTTCCACGGGAGAAAGATGAAGCTTTCTGCT
>NW_006408567.1:15027528-15028849 GCF_000296735.1 Chrysochloris asiatica | reverse complement strand
GATTCGTAACCACTACGCTACCAGAGCTCCTTTTATATGTATGTATATGTATATATATGTATGTGTATGTATATATATAAATCAAGGAGCTCTGGTAGCATAATGATTTTACGAATCTGGCTGCTAATCTCAAGGTCAACAGTTCGAAACTACCAGTGGTTCCGCAGGAGAAAGATGAGGCTTTTTGCTCCTGTAAAGATTTACAGCCTCGGAAACACTATGCAGGGTTGCTATGAGTTTTCTGACTCCACGGCACACAACCACCACTACCATATATCATTCAGGAATTATTTTGAATACTGACTGCTTATTTTTAGATATTAAGGAATAGTTATAAATGTTGCTTTAATTGTGACATCATCTTTATGATCATTGGTATGTTTGAGTCTATTGGATAAATGAGGCTTCAAAAAATTGGTGGAAACACTTTATTTTCTTTTAATTCTATTTTTCTGCAAACTTTTTGAAGCCCCCTCATATTTCTGATGCAAACTGGAGCTTGAGTTATTTGAAGGGATCAGGCAGAAGCCACATGTGATGAATTTTCCTTAGGGAACCAATATAACATCTATAGAAAGTCCATCTCTGCCTCTGGGAATGATGGGTGGGGCCAAGCTTATTAATATCCAACTGCAAATGTACTACATTTAAACCAACTCTACAACTGAACAGATAACAAAAGTGTGTTATTGGGGAGAAAGTGACCAACAGTTAGGTGGTTGTGTAATTTACTTTGCAAACCAAGATCATTCTGAGGATGCAAGAGGACACATAGTAATTAGGCTGGGAGACAGGTACAAACCTCCTCTTATTCCTGCCCACCAATGCACATCACCATATACGCACACATACTCAAACACACAGACACCACTCCGTTCATTTGTTTCATTATAAACTGGTGCCACAGACCCCCAGGACTCGATTTTGAACTAAGAACATGATTTTGACAATCTGTTCTTTGAGATGGAGAAAGATACTGGAAACATCTTCCCAAGTCTAATGCCTATGGAGTCTTTCAAGATGAAACATATTTATAGCCAATTTCCTCAGAAAATGTGATGATAGTGGTTTTTTTTTTTTTGCTGGGAACCAAATTTCTATGAAATTTCTTAAAAGTTTTAACATCTGTGTAGTAGACAATTGTGTGAATTTAGTACAGGTGTTTCTTGAGGAAGACGAAGCAGTGTGGAAGCTGTGTTTTTGAGCATGCTGTTGAAATATAAATGCTCATTTTAGGATAATTTAGGATAATGCATTTTCTTGAGCAAGCAGAGTTAGACTTGCTGCTTAAACCCTAAACCACACTAGACTAAGCACTTAA
>NW_006408567.1:15022615-15027048 GCF_000296735.1 Chrysochloris asiatica | reverse complement strand
ATTGCTGTTTCCATAGGTGTTTTAGAGTTGATTAAGTAGAACTTGAATATTTTCTTGGTTTATCATGATGTTGTTGGGGAAAGATGAAACTGTACAACTTTGGGAATCCCATATAGGGTCTCTATGAATTGGAACTGACTCTAAGGCACTTAACAACAAATACATCATAGCATTGCATACTGGTCCAGCTGTGATACTAGTTAACAATTATTGAGCAATTCCTGCAGGCTAAGTAATGTTCTAAGCCTTTGCATGCATCATCTTATTTTATCCTCATATCATGATTTTCATTCCTGTTTTATAGATGAAAAGACTGGACTATAAGAGGGTGTCTCAAAGTCACCAGGCCTGTCTAATCCAAAATCAGTATCCTGTAATCAAAATGCTGAAAGTTTGGACAAAACTCTGTAGTTTGAAGCATTATGGTCACCCTGGGGGGAGACCCCAATAGAATGTAGGTGGCAGTTCCTGAAGCCACAAAGAGGGTACGTGTTGGATGCTCACCGCCTGGGCTTCAATCTTGCTCACACATGAACTGTGTGGACCTAAACTCCTCTGTTGACCCCTGATGTGGCATTGTAGACTAAGCACTGGACTGTTAAGCATAAGGTCAGAGGCTCAAACCACCCAATGTCTCCTTGGAAACCCTATACCGGATCACTATGAGGCAGAGCTAACTTGATGGCACTTAACAACAACAACACCAATAAATTTCTTTGTACCTTTGTGTCCTACTCTTATGTATACAAATAAAGATGGTACTTCCTGTCTAAGTGTGACTATTAAATGAAAAGGCACCGAAAGTACATGACCCAGAGTTGATCATATTAGCAAGCTGTCAATAAATAATAACAGAAAAACTACTAGCAATCAAAGTGAGCTGTTCCTAATTCAAAGTGACAAAGGAAGGAAAGGGTCTAAGGGGCCACAGTTACCATAACTAATGTCGCTGAATAATACATGTAAAGAATGATGAAAAAACAAACGATGTGTTACATATAGATCCATCACAATGAACAATGATTTTTAAAAAAAACACGAAAATGATTTTAAAGGCATCTACCTTGAGAGCATATGGTCAATGGTAAGGTTCAGATTTTCCTCTGAGTTTTATCAGGCCTCTCCACTTAACCCCCACAAATGGTACTTTTTTTCGGGGCTTTAAAGGGTAGACATTTATGTTTCTCATGGTTTTGTAGGCAAGAATTTAGAGTGTGGCTATAGGGGAAGTCTAGTTCAGCTTCTCGTAATTGACAATCCTTGGTTCTTCATGTGGCGTCTGTCTTTCTCAATATACATCACTACTTTTCCTTAAATGTACATATTGTAGAACTGAACGTTACTTCTACTTATTGCATTTATTGAATAATTTAATGATTCTTAAATCATTAAAGGGCAAAATGCTGTATTTCTTAATCACCAGAAACCCTAAGTAAAAAAACTCTAATTTGAGTTGGTTTTACTCAAATGCGTCTTGGGTGATCTGTAGATTTTGGTTTGTCATTGACCCTCAAGGGAAGAATGTGCCTAGTCCTCACACTGTAAGTTTGCTTACAAATGTCTCTAAGTACTCACTCGGCGTACAGCATTACTTTTCTTCCCTTATAACTCAAAAGGGTCCTAGTATGTCACTGTAGGATAAACAATGGACTGTCAACCAAAAGCCTGGTGGTTCAAACTCACCAACTATTCCTTGGAAAACCTATACAGGGTTGCTGTTGACTATATGACACTTAGCAGCAAAAACAACCACGTAGTTCAAAATGCACTGCAAAATCCCCATGTATTAAGATTTCTCGATGGTGGCAGCTATTCAAACTTTAAAGCAAAAGCATCTTTATACATTAATGTCATCTCCATTGTCAGCATAAAAAAGTTTCTGCATAAAAGTTTTTGATAGTGTTTTGGTGACCTCAATTTAGAATCTTGTCATTTTATATTTGCGTTTGATTAGTTTGTGAGCCCTATAGTTGAACTGTTTAACATGAAAAGTGTTATGAAATTGATTTATAAAATTATCAGAACAGAGCAAATTGTAACCATAAACGCACTTTTAAATATCCATCAGTTGTTTGGGCCAGGGGAAGGAAAACAGCAAAATTGTTACGAAAATCAAAGAAAAGACAGCATGATGAAAATGCAGGTACACCCTGCTTTTCCAAACTTTGCTCTACACTAGTTGACCTTTAGATCAACATTAGTATTTGTTTTTGCTGACTGAAAGAAATAGGAAGGGGATTTTCGCTTTTAAAGAAATAGACAAAAGCAAAACTAGTGTTCAGCACTTGGTTTGCAGCAAGCTGGTAAAAAGGCAGTACACACTCTGAGCCAAGCCTCAAGAGTAGCGTTTTCAAGCTCTTTCCTGCCAGACCTATATCGTACGCACATCATTCCTGCTTTAAATAGACTGTGATACTTTGGTAGTCCTGGTGTGGTGCTGTAGGATACACACTGGACCGGGAACCACAAGGTTGGTGGTTCAAACACAACAGTGACTTCTTGACTACCTTGTACAGGGTTGCTATCAGTCAGAACTGACTCATCGGCACTTAACAACAGTGTTATGTTATGTTTTATGTATTATTTGGTTTGATTTGGTAGGTTACTTAATTTCTAAAAAATTTTTTTTAAACTTGTTATTATGAATTTAGTGAAGGTTTATAGGGCAGATCAGCTTTCCATTCAATAATTCATATACATTTTGCTTCATATCATTGATTGCAACTATTTTTTGGGTCTGGGAGTGCCAAAATTTTTTATATAAATGAATGATCATTACTTCTTTGCTTTATGCCATTTTGGCTTTCAGATAGCAGGGGAAAGTTGTATTACAGATTTGGAATTACTGACCTAGGATATTTATTTGTCTATTGCTTGAGCGTTTGGTAAAAGTCACCCTTTTAATTTTGGTCTTTCTTTCAGGGATATTCTATTTTGAATGTGGAATTTTGTTATACCCTTCATAAATAGAGAAAACAGAAGAAAGACAATTTGTAGAGAAACATGTTCCCATCCGATTTAAATGATGGAACATCTTTGTCTCTTTTTGTGGAAGGAATTTTGCCTTGTTTGAATCCCCCAAATTCAGCACAGTAGTACGTATTGTTGTTGTTGCTAGTAACTGTGGCGTAGGCTCCGACTCATGGTGGTCTCAGGTACAACAGAGCAAAATGTGATTTGGTCTTGAGACATCTTCATGGTCACTGATACGTTTGGTTTTAGTGTCAATCCATCTTATTGAAGGTTTTCACTGTTTCCTTCCACTTTACCATATATGATGTTCTTCTCTAGGGATTGGTCTTTCCTGATGACATGTCCAAAGTAAAGGAGACAAAGTCTTGCCAAATTTGTTTCTAAGAAGCATTCAGGTTGTATTTCTTTTAAGACTGATTTGCTTGTTCTTATGGCACTTCATAGTATATTTAAATTTTGTTTTGTTTTGCCAGAACTATGATTTTAATGCATCAGTTTTTTATTGTCCAACTTTAGCATGCATGTGAGGCAATTGAAAAGACAATAGCTTGAGTCAGTCACCTGCGTTGTCAAAGTGACATTGTTATGTTTTAAAACTTTAAATAGATCTTTTGCGCCATATTTGTTCAATGCAATATGTCTTGTTGTTGTTTAGTGCCATTGAGTCGGTTCCGACCCATAGTGACCCTATATAGAGTTTCCAAGGAGCAGCTGGTGAACATTAAATGTTCAATAATTTTGTATCAAATAAAGTACAATTGTAAGTGGAGGATACGTGTCTTCCTTCACGTTGTCTGCATCTTGCTCTGTTTTTCACTCAACTGGTCACTAGATGTCTCTCTGTATCCATACTAAACCTCCATTAATACACATACTCATTCACACATGGGAATAAAACTGTTCAGACTATGAAATGCTGCTTGACCAGCTCATGTCTCCCTTTTCCTCTGGGTATGAGTTTCTAGACTCTAGACTACTTAGGTACCCAGAGGTACAAGACAAAGCTGGTGATGTGCATGTCAAGTTGTTGGAATAGGAAATAAAGAGACTATTTTCCTTTAGTCAGAATTAGAGATGTGTTCTTCCCTGTTCTAAAAATGCTACAAAAATTTTATAGTCAGCTAATTCCTGCATGAAGTTGTCAAGGACTTCATTCTTCTTGGATCAACTATCAACACTCACGGAAGTGGCAGTCAAGAAATCAAATGATGTGTTGTGTTAGGAAAATTTGCTGCACAAGATCTTTCTAAAGTGTTGAAGAGCAAAGATGTCAGCTTGAGGACTAAGGTACGCCTGACCCAAGCCATGGTATTTTCAATAACCTCATATGCATGCAAAACCTGGACAGTGAATAAGGAAGACCATAGAAGAATTGATGCTTTTAAGTTATGGTGTTGGAGGAGAATATTGAAAGTGCCATGGGCTGCCAAAAGAACCAATAGATCTGTGTTGGAAGAAGT
>NW_006408567.1:15019591-15021825 GCF_000296735.1 Chrysochloris asiatica | reverse complement strand
TCGGAACCGACTCCACAGCACATAACAACAACAACATTTCAGCATCACTTCTGAAAGTAAAGAATCTGAGACAATGGATATTATAGGAAATGATTTAAATAAAGTTTAGCACAAACAAGTGATGGAAAAGTATGCTGTTATTAAAAAATTAGGTTTTTGGAGAATGTTTAGAATGGAAGTGTGTTCAGTAAATAATATCATATACAAAGAAAGATATGAAATTATGCATATGATTTTTGAAATAAGTGCTGTTTAATATATACATTTTATCTCACATCTCGGATTAATTCCTTAGAATAAATTTTTGTAATTTTAGTTATAAGGAGGACAAATACAACTTTAAAAAAATTGTAATGAAAATATACATAACAAAGCATATGCCATATCAATCATTTCTACATATACAATTCAGTGCCATTGATAACATTTTTCAAGTTGTGCCCCCATTCTTCTAATCCTTTTCCAAATAATTGAACCACCATTAACATAAACTTAATGCTGCTGAAACATTAGCCCTCCTCTTCTTTCTCCATCCATCCCATTCCTGGTAACCACCAATAAACTTTGATTTCTATATATTTTCTAATTTCATATAAGCAAAATCATGTGGTATTTGTCCTTTGCAATTGACTTATTCTGCCCTGCATGATGTTTTCAAGATCCATCCATGTTGTGGCATGCAGTTGGACTCCATGTTTCCTTATAGCATTAAATGCATTTTTAATACAGAAGCAAAAGCCAATTTTTCTCAGGAAGAATACTTTACCTTTTTGGTTATAAGCTCAGAACCAAATCAGGTGTCTCTGGCAGTAAGATAGGATTTGGGTTCTGGAATATTTTTCTTTTTTGTAAAAGACAATATCAGTGGTATGAACCCAGATTATTCTGTTTTGCAAATAAGCTATTTTTTTTCCTTGTCTCACACCACTATCGTTTATTTCGTGAACTCTTAACTCTGAAGTTTTCCATCATGGCTGCAGTGAAGGAAACTCAATTATTGGTTGTTTCTAGTGTTGCCTACCTGTAGAGACCCACTAGAACCCACCTGGCATTATTAAAAGTTTCATTCCACACAGTGACACTTTATTCCAATCACTGGTGGGGTTAATGCAGGGGATACACATAGAGTTCATCCTGATTTGGAATTCGAAATTTAAATGGAGGTATTGTTTGAATGATCTTTGTAACTATCATGTTCTTTCACTAGACAGGACACGTTTATTCCCATTCTAATAACAGATAAAAAATGTAGGTGTTTTAAAACAATTACTGTTGAGAAAAGCTTTTTTTCTTAGAAACAACATTTTAAAGAGAACGACATTGAATTAAAATATATTAAATTGACTTTTTAAGGTCTTTGTGTAGTAAAAATGAATTTATATCTATAGTCAGTTTTTTTCTGTATAAGAGTGCTCTTTAATTTTTTAAATGGAATTACTTAAGAAATAAAATAATATATGCATTTCCTTTATGGGATCTGGATTTTTTTTTTTTGTGTGTGTATGTGTTTATGTTTGGTGAGAAGGACAGAAAGCTTTTAAAACCTTTGTATGCACAAGTCTTTAATTGTCTCTATGAGAAAAAGTTTGCTGTTCTAAAGTACCATAAGAGAAATAGGGTGTCAGTTTCAAAGATAAAGATGTTAAGTTTCCAAAAGGTTCTTCACTTTCCAAACATCCACAAGTAGATCAAGATAGGCGGAGGCAGAGTTCAAATTTAACATCCAGGTTCTTTCCAACACATTGTGTGTTATGGGGGAACTTGTCTTTAATCTGTGTGGTCCACATTTTCTGCTTGAAGATGATTTTGACCTTTATAACAAATAATTTTACTGTTTTTGATCTTTTCAACTTGGCAGAAGCTTGTCCAATTCATAATATCTGCTTGTGATCTTAACTACCTTTTACTTTACTATGAAGATGATAAATGGCTCTTTGAATTCTGTCATTTAAAGTTGTTGATGAAAGTTTTTAAGGTGGTGTTGGGTAAAGATGTAGTCATCTGTGAAATGCCATTTGATGTATGTGGGGGCTTAAAAAAAGTTCATGAAAATATTCTACTATTTTTTTTTTAAATAAGTTTTTGTTGTGAATTGAGTGATAGTTTACATGGAAGAACATCTGTTTTACACTCATTGTTTCATTACAATGATTACAATCTCCTCTATGCATCATCATTCAACAATATTTGCTTCTATTCCCTCTGTTTTTTTGTATTGGGATGTAAAAAAAAAA
>NW_006408567.1:15017159-15018221 GCF_000296735.1 Chrysochloris asiatica | reverse complement strand
AGTGGAGATTCTACTTTCCTCCTCGCCCTCTGGATCTAGGTTCCCTCTTGAAAGCTTGTAAACCAGTCACTTCTTGACTTTGTAGCCACCCCCATTTTGGGTAGCCAATGTCCAGGTTGCCCATCCCTGTCTACTCTGTGTATGGAGGGGGTGGGAATTATCCTCGCTGTAAAGATTTTTTCCATCTTTTGAGCTACTGTATCCACAGGTGTAAGTCAAGTCATCAAATTGTATCAGGTTACTCTTTTTTCCTCTTCTTTCTTCTTCTCGTTGAGTTCTGATCATCCAGTCATTGAAGCCAGGTCAAGTGGGTATTATATGCCAGAGTAGGTGTTCTTATGCATATGCCCTCTCTTCTTATTTACTGAACACTTTATTCTCCACTCTAGTCCTCTGTGGCTATGCCAAGTCCTAGGAGTCCCAGTTCATGCCATACTGCTAGCCAACCAGGTCTCCACCTGGGTTCACAGAAGTCTATTGAACGTGATAGGGCTTAGATTGCTGCTTCGTTGCTGTTTTCCCTCACTTCCCCTTACTGGTGACCAATGTGGTCACCAATCAGAGCACATGTCTGCTCGTGTATTCCTATTGAGTCTTTGTCTTGGAAGGGGGTTTGCCATGAGGGGACCTGACCACTTGCCTTAATGTCTCCTGGGCAAGCAACTTGCTTGTTCTTGTAGTAGTCACTCAGACTTGTCATTATTGTTTTGTATTTTTCCTGCTGGTCTTTCTTTCAAGAAGCATCTTCTGTTCTTTTAGCCACTCCAGGCTGTTCTGCTTGTCCTTTCAAGTGGAAATTTCCCATCTCAGTAGATTCTAGATGAGGTTCAGGATTCCACCTATGGTCTTATGTAATACAGAGGCTCTGCAAGAAGCCTCCTTCACTGGACAAGTTGTAGCTCCATTTTAGGTGTTCCAATCAGTTATAGGCAGAAGACAGGCTTACAAGCTTTCTATGGCGATATTTCTGGCTTTCCTTTCTCTCCCCATCAAGTGTCTATTTTATAACGGTGTGCAAGGAAAACCAAGATTCAAAAGACAGCTAAACATCTTAACATTATT
>NW_006408567.1:15012554-15015429 GCF_000296735.1 Chrysochloris asiatica | reverse complement strand
ATTGTTGTTGTTGTTGTTAAATTCCCTTGAGTTGATTCCGACCCATAGCGACCCTGTGTAGGGTTTCCGAGGAGCAGCTGGTGAGCTTGAACTGTCGTCCTTGCGTTATATTGGGCATTTATAAATCAGGAGAGGATAAAATGAATAGAAATATCTGCTTTCAAGATCTCTGGGTAGTCTGCATTTAGCTAATTAGCAAAATTTTGGCAGTTCAAACCCACCCAGTGGTAATGGGGTATAAACAGGCCTGGTGATCTGCTACCATCAAGAACAGTCAGGAAATCTCGATGAAGTAATTCTATTATGTAACACATGAGGGTCTTCTAAGTCACAAATCAACAACCAAAACAAAATTAACAGCAATATTTCCTGTTTTCCTGGATCTTATATTCAAGTGGAGGGAGGTGGATAATAAACACTCAAAGTATAAGAGTATATGTTAATGTTTTGGAGAAAAATAGCAGGAAGTATGTCTGTGAATAATGCAATTTATGCTAAAGTGACCAAGGTGCTCAGCGCTCACATACAACGATCAATAAGATACCTCCTTCAGTAACTAACTGGGCAAGAACATCTTAAAAACAGAAAAATTACCAGTCAATAGGATGAGAGCTATTATATAAACTCAAGGGAATTAGAAAGGTCTTCACAGAAGAGATGGAATTCTGATGATGCAGTGGGTTAGGTGCTGGATTGTTAACTGCAAGACCAGGGGTTCAAACCCGTTAGTCTCTCAGCAAGAGAAAAATGAAGTTGTCTGCTCCTTAAAGATTTATAGTCTCGAAAACCTTATGGGCTCTATTCTGTCATGTAGGATTAGTTTGAGTAAGAATCTACTTGACAGTAGTGGTTTGGTTTTGGGTGAGTTCACAGAAGTAGAGTAGAGGCCCCCAGGTAAAGAAGTGCACCCTAGAAGAAGAAACTATTTTGTGCTAGGGCACTGTTGTGATTGGGTGTGGGGACATTTCAGTGCATTGGGAGCACAAAGTGGGGAGGGGAGATGGCTTTGCAAGACAGATTGTGGCCAGAAATTGAAGGCCTCCTTTTCTATACCACAGTGAGGAGTCTGGAGTTTATCTTACTGATGGAGGAGATTAAAAGGTTGTTTTTAGCAGGAGTGTGTCAAATTATTACTAGCACTGGAAATTGGACAAATCATGAAGTCATTAACTAAGGTCTATAAAAAACAGCAGAAAGGTTGAGAGAAAGGGAGATAAAAGGGAGAGAAGAGATGGTGCCGGGGGCGGGGAGGGGATGGGAGATAGGCTGGGTTCAGTTGGGCACCCCCACCCCTTGTACAATCACTTAGGGTCTGCACAGCTCCCATGGAGTGTCCAGTGGGCAGCAGGACTGGCGAGGCTGAGTTGGGGAGACCAGCAGGAGATGTCTATATCTGAGTTGTACCCCAAGGATATGACTCTATCTTTCTTCTTGGGTCGTTGACTCTGCACCACCAACATCTTGATAAAATTTAATATTTTGAAAATATTAAAACAAATGACCCTCTTTTTATTCTTCTGTAATGTGGAAACAGTTAAAAGACTTGACTGCTAATGGAAAAGCTGGAGGCTTGGTGAAGAAAGGCCTGGTGATCTAGTTATGAAAATTTAGCCATTGAAAACCCTATGGAACATACATGGGGTCACCATGAGTTAGAGTCTGTTGTGGAGCTTGTAACTTCTCTTAGAAAGAAGTTAGATAAATATGAGAATCTTTGTTCTCTCCCAAATCTTGCTGATTATTTCTCACCTAGGTTTTTGCTTATGCGTTTTAAAAGTATTCCTTACACAAAAATGGTTTTCTGGTTAAGGGAGTTAAAGTAGAAGCATAGGTTCATAGATGTCAAGGTCATCTCCCCTCTCCCCCCATATTGTTTTTAGAAGCATGTGCTTTCTGTTCATTTTTCTAACCTTCAGAAATTACTTACTGCAATGACTTCAGGCCAGTTTTTCAAGCAGCAGACACACAGGCCAGCACATCTGAATACGTAGAGTGTATTTAAGTGACCTTGTTCTTGTTTTATTATTCCTGTGTATGTCTTTCCTTCTCCTTCCAAATGTGCCTTAGTCGCCTTAGCTGCAGTGTCTACTGATGGCGTGTAGGCTAGGAGAATGATGAAGCAGTCTGCTATCATAATAATTGGCAGCATTGATATGAAGTGAGGAGACATGCACAAGAACACCCTACTTGCAGATAGTACCCACTTGACCTGGCTTCAATGGCTGGAAGATCAGAACTCGACTAGAAGAATAAAGAAGAGGGAAAAAAAGAGTAATCTGCTACAATTTGATGAACTTGACCTATACTTATGGATGTGGTGTCTCAAAAAAGGGAACAAATCTTTACAGTGAGGATCATTCCCACCCCCTCAGCATACAGGGTTGACAGAGATAGGCAACTTAGACATTGGCTACCCGAAAGGGAGGTGGCTACAAAGGCAAGAAGTGACTGGTTTACAAGCTTACAAGAGGGAACTTAGTTCCACAGGGTGCGGGGGAAGGTAGAATCCCCATTGAGTGCGTTCCAATCTGCCTGGACCTGGATGAGGCTGATGAAAGGAGATGATGATAGCACTCTTGTGGTACAATAGTAAATAATTGATATCAGGACTGACTTTGAGGGTTGGAAATGTAAAGGTGGATGTTTTGTAACAAAAGGAGGGGAGTGGTTGATTTTGCAGTCCAGGTGCGGAGATCCCTGGGACCATCAAGGGAGAGGAGCAGAGTGTGGGACCCTACCCAGAGAAGCAGTGATGCCAGAAATGGAGGCAGAGACGATGACATGGAGAGATGGAGCAGCTGGGGACTCTGGACTCAGGGAGGGAGAGGGGCTGTGTGCTGGTGGTTGGGGGCAGGCTTGTGGGGTGTACCCTTTG
>NW_006408567.1:15010423-15012129 GCF_000296735.1 Chrysochloris asiatica | reverse complement strand
GTTCAAATGGCTTTGCAGTCTGGTGCATTAACCCACAGCGCCACACCAGGACTCCACTTTGCCCTATAGGGTTTTACTAAAAGTTGGCATTGTCTTGATGGCAATGGGTATGTTTTTACTTACTTTCTGGTCCCTAAATTGGAGGGTTGAACTCACCCAATGATTCTGCAGAAGAAAAGACCTGGCTTTCTTGCTTCTGTAAAAATTTCAGCCAATAAAACCCCACTTCTAGGAATTGGAATGGATGAAATAACAAGTAATACCAACAACAATTTCTTTCAGGAGTCCTGAATCCAGAGACCTGGTCAACCTTGTCCCAATATGATTTTTGACCTAAGTCATTCATTAAGTTTTTTTTTTCTTTTTTCCCTTGAATTGTTTCCTTTGTGAAGGATGTTGTTTTTGGTCTTTGTCTTTAAAGGAGCTCAGGAGACACCGTAGGTTAAGCATTGGGCTGTTAATCACAAGGTTGGTGGTTCAAATCCACCAGTCACTCCACAGGAGAATGATGAAGCTGTGTGGGCTCATAAAAATTGGCAGTCTTGGGAACCTTATGGAGCAATTCTTTTACAAGGTTGCTAGACTTGGAATTGACTGGGTGACAGTGGGTTTGGTCCTTAAAGGTTTAGTTAGTCGAGCCCTGTTTCTTTCACACTCTCTGACTCTTATCTTGTGTGTGTGTGTCTGACTTTTTCTCCAGAGATCCCTGGCTGGAGTGATCTTGTGGGAGGAGGCTGTTTTCTCCCACAGAAGCAGAGTTTCTTAGAATTAGTGAGCTTAACTCTCATGTGGAATACTGATGCTTTTGCCTCTTCCTCTTTCAATTTGAATGATTTGCACTTGAAACTATTTCCATCATTTTAGTGATGGCACTGAATAGCACAGACTTTTCATTAGTATTTATCTGAATAGACCTGAATCTCACATTTTTTCTTTCATCTCAAAAATATCAGTGTAATTATTTCTGTCATTATCTAACTTCCTTCAATGTTTAGATTAAGTTTCACTAAAAATGGATTCTTGCCTAGAGAGATGGAGAAACGTCTCTTAAATTCTGAGAACAAAGAATTCGTTAGTGAAAAAAGGAATAATTATGGTGAGAAAGTGTAGCTGGTTGGTGGATACTCTGCTTTAAGCTATTTTCAAAGCACTCTTCTTCCCCGAAACCATACCACTTATAGAGGGTCTCCAAACACCAATCTCTTAATTCATATTTTATGACATTTCTTTGAGATGGGACAAATGATCCAGTCCCTCCAAAATATTTGGGTCTGAAAGTAGAATAGACTATGATCAACTAACCTCCAACTGTCTCACCTGCCTGTCAGTTTGTTGTACTATGGTGCATTGTATTTTGCACCATATTTGCAGTGGAGCCTCCAGACTAAGATAGACTAGCAAGAAAGGCCTGGATATCTACTTCCAAAAATTAGCTAGTAAAAACAGTATGGATCACCACAGATACTGTCTGGTTCACTTGATTTGGGCATATCCATCATACCTGGAGGAAGACATCATATTTGATGAAGCAAAGAACCATTGTTGTTATTGTTGTCAGGTGCCATCGAGTCGGACCCGACTCATAGCGACCCCATGCACAGCAGAACGAAACAATGTCCGATCCTGGGCCAACCTTACTACTGCTGCCACACTTGATGCCATCAATGATGCCACCTGACCAATCCATCTCGTTAGGGGTCTTCCTC
>NW_006408567.1:15002648-15009713 GCF_000296735.1 Chrysochloris asiatica | reverse complement strand
GACCCTGTACAGGGTTTCCAAGGCTGTAAATCTTTATGGGAGCAGAAAGCCTCATCTTTCTCCCATGGAACATATACCTATTATCAACAAAAATTTTACTTTCTCTCCCTTCACACCCTTTTAATGGATAACAAACTATAGGAATGATGCCTGAAAATATAGCCTTTTAGTGGATAAAAGGAGAATAATTACAAAAGGGCAGAATTTCAAGACCGTCTCACTCATGTATCTGCTTCCCAAGTACATGGTGGCCACCTGCTGCTAGGAATCTTTGTTTCAAAGGGGAGCTAGCTGGCTTTGCTTCTCCTTTAAGCAAGACTTGAAGCACAAATGCAACACCAATTATAATTTCTAACACAGTCATTTCCCCTTTATGAGCGTGCTTCCTCTGACCATAGGCTGTGTGTTAGGCAAGGCCCTTTCAAAATCCAGACTTGTTTTCTGAACAAATACCAGATTTCCTGGGATTGCTGGTTACGATCCCCTCCCTAGTCCACAGATAGAGAACATCTAAGATTGTCTGTCTGGATAATCTTGCCTTTTTAGTGTTTACTTAAAGTGGGAGTGATGATATCCAGACCTTGGGTATGAATGAGATCATGTCATGATGCTTCATGCTGTGTTGTTTTTCCATGGTAGTTTAATGACATCAAGATCTGAAGGCAGATGGATGGATTTGATGACATTTCAAGGTTTCTAATCATCTATGATTGCTGGGAAATCACTACGAAAATGAAGACACCGCTGATGGTGACAGGTCAAGCCATCTAAGTATTTACAGCTAGGGGAATCCTGTTTCAATGGAAATGAATCACATTCGAAAAGGTTTTTCTCCTTTTAGTGATTACATTGAATAGCACAATCAAACTTAACCTTGGTCTTCTTTTTTTAATGAGCACAATGATTCACACTGTTACCTAACTACCTTCAGTCCTTATCTTTAACTTCATTAAAATTGATTTTTATTTATAATTATGCATTTTGTGTTACATATCTTTTTTGTTTTTAAATGTTTTATTGTGAATTATGTGATAGTTTACATGGGAGAACATTAGCTTTTCATTCATCCTACCATATATCATTTCATTGCCATGGTTACAATTCCCTCCATGCATCATAAACCAACCAAAGGGTATACCCTGCAAGCCTGCCCCCCGGTCGTCAGAACCCAGCCCTCTCCCTCTCTAGACTTAGCATACCAGGCAGCTCCATCTCTCCATGTTGTCATCTCTGCCTCTATCTCTGGCGTCATTGCTTCTCTGGGTAGGGTTTTGCATTCTGCTTTTCTCCCTTGATGGTTCCAGGGACCTCCGCTCCTAGACTGCAAAATCAATCACTCCCCTCCTTTTTCTACAAAACGTCTACCTTAACATTTCCAACCCTCACAGTCAGTCCTGATAACAATTATTCACCATTTTACCACAACGGACCTATCCCCATCTCCTTTCATTAGCCCCGCCCAGACAGATTGGATACTACTCAGTGGAGACTCTACCTTCCTCCGCACCCTCTGGATCTAGGTTCCCTCTAGAAAGCTTGTAAGCCAGTCACTTCTTGCCTTTGTAGCTACCCCATTTTGGGTAGCCAATGTCCAAGTTGCCCATCCGTCTACTCTGTGTATGGAGGGGGTGGGAATGATCCTCGCTGTAAAGATTTGTTCCCTCTTTTGAGATACTTCATCCATAGGTGTAGGTCAAGTTCATCAAATTGTATCAGATTACTCTTTTTTTCCTCTTCTTTCTTCTTCTAGTTGAGCTCTGATCATGCAGTCATTGAAGCCAGGTCAAGTGGGTATTATCTGCAAGTGTGGGTGTTCTTATGCATTATGCTCTCTCTTTTTATCAGCTGGACACTTTATTCTCCACTCTAGTCCTCTGTGGCTATGTTACTGACTCTGGGCCCAAGAGTCCTCAGGTCTTGCCACACTGCTGGCCAACCAGGTCTCCACTTGGGTTCACAGGAGGCTATTGAACGTTGTGGGGCTTACTCGCAGCTTCAATGCTGTTTTTCCCTCATTTCCCCTTATCAATGATGAATGTGGTCATCAATCAGAGCGTGTATTCCCATTTAGTCTTAGTCTTGGAAGGAGGTTTGCTCTGAGGGGACCCGACCACTTGCCTTGATGACACCTGGGCAAGCAACTTGTTTGTTCTTGTAGTAATCAGTTGGTCTGCCTATATTGTTTTGTATTTTCCTGTCAGTCTGTCTTTCAAGAACTATCTTCTGTTCTTCTAGCCACTCCAGGCTGGTCTGCTTGTCTTTTTAAGTGGAAATTTCCCACCTCTGAAGGTTCTGGATGCTGTTCGGGATTCCACCTATGGTCTTATGTAATGCAGAGTCTCCACAGGAAGCCTTCTTCAGTGGTCACATTGTAGCCCCATTTTAGTTATTCCAATCAGTTATAGGCAGAAGACAGACTTACAAGCCTTCTATGGTGATATTTTTGGGTATTCCTTTCTCTCCCCCTCAAGTGTCTGTTTTATAATGGTATGCAAGAGAAACCAAGATTCAAAAGACAGCCAAGCATCTTAACATTATTTCCCCCCTTTTGCCCATTCCAACCATGTCTCAATCCCTGTATCTCAGAGCTCTGTTGTTCAAAGGTTGAGCATACATCATTATTTACTTCTGTCCCACTTAGCCCATGCAAATCTGCCTAATTGTTCTCCCATCTGCTTTGTTCTTCCATTCCCCTCCACCTTCTTATATATTGTCCCCTCCATAGCACCCAAACTATTTTGTGTCTATTCCCTACCTTGTGCTCAATGTTCCTCTCCTTCCCCTTACACCACCCCCTCCCCCGCCCCCGGCCACCCGCATCCCAGTAACCAGCTAAAATTGATTTTTAAGATAGATAATCTAACCTGAGTAGATAAAAGTTTGAATTTTTTGGTAAGATTTTAGGCTGTTGTTGTTAAGTGCTGTTGAATTGGTTCTGACTCATAATAATAGGGTTTCCAGGGAGTGGTTGGTGGATTTGAATCACTGATCTTGCAGACCTCAAGATTAGGAGTCGAGGGTTTATCCTACAGCACCACACCAGGACTCCAGGATTTTAGGTTGTTGTTGTTGTTAAGTGCCGTCGAGTCGGTTCTAACTCATAGTGACCCTGTATAAGGTTTCCAAGGAGCAGGTGGTAAGTTTGAACCTCCAACCTTGCAGTTCAAACTGACATTAAGGTCCAGAGCATTATGCTGCAGCACCACACCAGGACTCCAGGAACTTAGGTAGGATAGTGTTTTGCCATTAAGGTCTGAATGATTGTTAAAGATGTTCTCTGCCTAAAGTGTTTCATGGACATATGAGATTGGGAAATGCTGGGGAAGAATTTGGTATTTACAATGAATAGCATATTTACATTGCTATTCCTGACTCTGATAAAATGTCTATTTAAATAGGTGATTAAGGAGCTCTGGTAGCGTAGTGGTTACAATTGGACTGCTAACCTCAAGGTCAGCAGTTCGAAACTAACCATCTGTTTCGTGGGAGAACGATGAGGCTTTCTGGTCCTGTAAAGATTTGCAGCCTCAGAAACCCTGTGCAGGGTCACTATGAGTCGAAACCGACTCCACGGTACTTAACAACAACAACAACAACAATTAATTTGAATGAAATTTCACTTCTGAGAAATTGATGAAAAGAACAAACCATAAACATTCTAGCAGTCTGTCCTTGTAAACCAAGAAATCCTAGCGATCTGTCCTCATATCTAATTTTAGATTAGCATTTGAGAATTTCATTCATTTGCTTGTTCATTCAACAAATATTTGTTTTGTGTCTTCTCTGTGTCACATAGTGCTTGGGGAGACACTGTTATTAGTTGTCACTGAGTCATTTTTGACTCATGATGATTTTATATGTAACAGAACAAAATGTTGCCTGGCCCCTTCACCATCCTTGTAAATTGTTAGTATGTCTCAGTTCATCTATCTCTTGGAGGGTCTGTCTCACCAAACATGATGTCCTTTTCTAGTGGTTGGTCCTTTCTGATGGTGTGTCCAAAGTGAATGAGCTGAAGTCTCTCTATTCTAGTTTCTACGGAGCATTCTGGCTGTGCTTTCTCTAACATTGACTTGTTTGTTCTTCTGGCAGTCCATAGTATAGTCACCATTCTTTACCAACACTGCAATTGAAAATGCATCAGTTCTTCTTTGATCTTCCTTTATCATTATCCAGCTTTCATACAGCTTAACAAAAATTAAAGTGTAGCAGAGACAGATAGTCACCCCCTCCTTCCTATTGCGCTGATGATCACAGGAAAACCTAGAACTGGGACTGTGTTTCCTAGCCCCTCTTGCAGCAAGGAGTGCCATGTGACTTAGTTCTGGCCAATGGGATGTGGCCTCAAGGGCTTTGTGTTTAGATGTACAGATGTTGATAGCTAGCAAAATGGAAACCATGTGTTTGGGATGGCAGAGTAGCTAAAGAGAAAGCACCGGTAACATTGGTGTCATGGAGTGCCATAACTGCTTTGGAATGCTTATGAGTAAATTTTTATGTTAAAGAAACAATGTTCTATCACTTTTAGTTTGTGTTACTTTGGCCTTTGTTATGGCAGACAACTCCATAACCTAACAGATTCAGAAAGGATTTCTAGTGATCAGGCATTGTCATGGAATTGGCAAGGTGAGATATTTAGGAGCTCTTTAAATCAAGCAGGTATCCCTGCATGGTGAAAATGGTTAACAAGCTTGTCTGCTAACCAGCAGGTTGAAGCCCACTCAGAGGTACTTTGGAAGAAAGGTCTAGTGATGTCTTTACTAAAAAGCAGCCATTGGAAACCAAAGTTCTGTTCTGAAATACATGGGGATGAAATTGACTAGACAGCAACTGGCTAAGCCAAAAGGCATACAACGCTATTCCAGGTTATAAGAAAGGCTAGCCCTGAATATAGAAAGGGGACATTTGGTGAACTCCTTCAAGTTCTCATTCCCACACGTTGGGGGAAGAAAAAACAACCCAACAAAAATCCAAAGAAATTCCTTTAAGTGAGAGTGGGAGATGAGGGAAAACAGATTTGTTTCAGTGTTTAGCCAACATATGTAGAGAAACAAGGCCAGAATTCTCCTAGTTACCCAGGGTTTCCATGCACTTGACATGGATTCAAAGATTTTGAGATGATCAATATTTGTTTCCCCAATTCATTCTGTATGTCTTTGTAATGTAAATCCTGGCATTGAAACTTTCCTGTACCAGCACACTACCTCTATATACTTAGTGGATATATGTCAACACATAAGTTTATATTTAGATGTGGGTTAGACCTAAAATAGCTTGTGATTCCTGAATAAGGAAAAAGAAAAACCTCAATTTGTTGCTAAATGTGACACATTAGATTAGAGTGTACAGAAAGGGCCATGTGAAGATATGCTAAGCTACCACATAGTTAACAAGATGTCACTCTGTGAGAGAATTTTCATAATTAATGAACCCGTTCAATTTGCTCTGCCATTTGACTTTGATGAATATGTTATGGAGTTTTCCCTCTGGGATTATTTCTAGTTGCTTTAGGTAACCCTTGTGTCTATATCCCATGCAAGTGCATGGATCAAAAGTGCTGGCAGCCAGCACCTGTCATGGTAAGTCAGGAAAGAGTGACATAGACTCAGTGACAATGCCTGAGAGCCCACACCAAGACACGATGTGAATCCGATGGATAAAACCCAAACCATCAAACACAAAATCACAGCCAAAGTTATTTTGAGAAGGATTGTACCATTAATATTATAGAATCTTAGAAATATAAATTACATTATTGGATTTTTATGGTGACCTTATGGACAACAGAACAAAAAATTGCCTGGTTCTTGAAATTGCTAGCTTATTTGAGTCCATCATTGTGACCTTTGTGCCAATCCATCTCACCAATTGTCTCTTTGTCCTCAATGGTTTTCTGCCTCACCAAATAGGATATCCTCCTCCAGCAATTACTTGATCCTTCCTGATGATGGGTCCAGTAAGTGAGTCAGTAATTGTTAAAAAAATACATAAGATTTTTGTTGGCTACGTTTTTTATTAGATTGCCAGGCCTTTCTTCCTAATCTTAGTCTGGAAGCTCCACTGAAACCTGTTCACAATGGGTGATCCTGCTGGTTGGTGTTTCAAATATTGGTGGCATAGTTTTCAGTATCACAGCAACATGCAAGCCACATCAATGCAACAAACTAACAGGTGATAAATCATCTTCAAGACATCTGATTAAAACTTACTTCACAGGAAAAATAATTTATGGGGGTACATTATATATATGACAAGTTGTATCAGTCAGTATCCAAGCAGGACATTTTTCTTTTTGGAAACAATGATTGGTATTTAAAAAAGGAAATTTTATATAGATTATGTGCAATATGTTATTTGAGAAGATTAAATGAGAAAAAAATAGAGAGACAAACTCATCTAAAGAATTGTAGGTGCTGGAAGCCACTATTCTACACTTGAAGAAACCAAAGGAAACATGGTGGGACCTTCAGCTTATGACTGTTGAATCACTAAGGTTGTTGCAGTTACAAGTTTGCTAACTGAACAGGAACCCAGAAGCCATATTTCCCAGCCTTTGCGGTTGCTGCCCTTGTCAGAGGCCCCACGAGAAGGTGGAAAACAGCATTTCTGTTACTTTCACCTTCCAATTTGCCACTGGTACCTCCCATTGGGGTTGTTGTTGTTATTATGTGCCGTGGAGTTGGTCCCGACTCATAGCAACCCTGTACAGGGTTTTGAACCTAACAAAAGGCTAGTTTGCAAGGGAATCTGGGAAATGTAGTTTTCAGGTTTTCAGCCTCCAGGGACAAATGGGGGATAAGGAAGGGAGAAAAAGGAGCCTAGAAAGGAAAGACCCTAGTCCATATCCAAGTATTTCCAAGAACATAAAACCACTGCCATTGAGAACATGTTGTTGTTGTTAAGTGCCTTCGAGTCGGTTCTGACCCATAGCGACCCTGTACAGGGTTTCCGAGGGTGTAAATCCTTACGGAAGTAGAAAGCCTCATCTTTCTCCCGCAGAGCGGCTGGTAGTTTCAACATATCATATGTAAATTAAAGAAAATGAACATCTCTGTGAAATAATAC
>NW_006408567.1:14996586-15002518 GCF_000296735.1 Chrysochloris asiatica | reverse complement strand
AACTGCTGACGGTGAGATTAACAGCCTGATTCGTAACCACTATGCTACCAGATCTCCTTCTGAAATCCCATGGATGCTGTTGTTAAGTGCCAGTAAGTTGGTTCTAACTCATAGCAATCTGTATAGGGTTTCTGATGAGCATCTATTGGATTTGAACTGTTGACCTTATGGTTAACAGGCTATTGCTTATCCTACAATGCCAACCTGGACTCCTGTATGGATGCTATTTGGCATTATATTTAAATATTTGTGTTAATGCTTATTCATACTCATTGTCCAGTTGGCTTTATTGGTAAGAAGCATGATTCGTCATGTACGTACTATTCTTGACCATGCCCATCCTATCTTTTTGTGATATAAAAGATCAAGTTTAAACAGGAAAGGTAATAATCATAGGAGATGAAATTTGGATTAGACCTCATTTCCCATGTCATAGAAGAACCCAGATGCTTGTCACAGTACTAGGTACTATCCAGTTAGTTCGGCCTCACAGTGATCCTATGTACAACACAATGAAACACTGCCTGGTCCTCACCATCTTTCCTAGGTTTGAGTCCATTTTTGCAGCCACTGTGAATTCATCTTGTTGAAGGTCTTCCTTCTTTTCACTTAACTCTTTAATGTACATGTTGCTCTTCTCTAGGAACTGGTCCTTCCTGATAACATCTCCAAAGACATGGAATGAATCTGGTCATTTTTGTTTCTAAGGAGAAGTCTGGCTGTATTCCTTCAAAGTTTGTTCACTGTCATTCCATGGTTATTTCAATGTTCTTCAACAACACCATAATTCAACTGCTTCAATTATTCTTTAGTCTTCTTTATTCATTGTCCAGCATTCACATGCATATGAGGCAATTGAAGAAAATTATTTGGGTCAGGCACACCTTATTCCTCAAAATGAAATCTTTGCTTTTTAACACTTTAAAGAGTTTTTTTTTTTGTAGTAGATTTGCTCAATGCAGTAGGTCCTGTAGTTTCTTAACTGCTGCTTCCAAGGGTATTGATTGTGGATCCAAGTAAAATGAGAATTTTGATAACTTCAATATTTTCTACATTAATCATGACCTTGGAGTTCTGGTGCAGCACATAAGGTCAGCAGTTCAAATCTACCAGCTGCTCCTATATAGGGTCACTATGCGTCAGAACTGACTAGATGCCGCTTAACAACAGCAACTTCATGATCTTGCTTATTGGTCCCCTTGTAAGATATTTTTGTCTTCTTTATGTTGAGTCTGCACTGAGGTTGTTTTCTTTGATCTTTATCAGTAAGGGTTTCAAGTCCTCTTAGTTTTAAGGCTGTGTCATCTGTGTATCGAAGGTTGTCCAATCCCGATGCCACATATTCTTCATATAGTTTAGCTCCTGGGATATCTTGCTCAGCATATATACTGAGTAAGTATGGTGAAAGGACACAACCCTTTCCTGAATTTAAACAAATGTAGTATCCTTTAGTATTTTTCAAATAACTGCTTCTTGGTTTATGGACAGGTTCCTCATGAGCACAATTAAGTGTCCCACAATTCTCATTCTTCACAATAACTGGAATCAAGAAATTAAGTTTGCGTGAATATCCATAGCTTGTTATGATCCACACAGTCAAATGCCTTTGCATAATCAATAAAACCTATGTAAACATCTTTCTGGTATTCTCTATTTGCAGCCATCAACAATGATATCTCTGGTTCCATGTCCTCTTCTTAATTCAACTTGAATTTCTGGCCATCCCCTGTCAATGTACTGCTGCAAGCATTTTCAAATGATTTTTTTAAACAATGTTTTACTTGCCTGTGATATTGTTCGAGAATTTCCACATTCTTTTGTATCACCTTTCTTTAGAATGGGCATCCCTAATATAGACCAGTAGAATCTCAAGGGCAACCTCAGCTCACAAACTATCTGGGAAAGAGATGAAGAGTCACAAGGACCTACTGTCTTCTAGTGGGTTTCTGGTGATCTAAGCATGTCAGAACTTAGGCGTCTGAGGGAGCAGACATAAGCCCTTTGCTTCACTTTGTGGTCCAGTAGTGTTATATCAGAAAACCATTAATAAAATGAAAAAAGGCCTGTTGTTCTCAGTGGCATTGTACAAGCAGGGCTGGATAATTTTCTTTTATGAATTCATTCCTATCTCTTCATGTGGTTCTGAGAAGTGTGTCTGGAGGGCATTTTCCACACTGGTTGGAGGTGACTTAACAGACTGGCAATGACTGTCATTACAAGCTCAATCACATAGCTGGGAAACCTAGGCTGTTGTTTTTTCCCCAGCAACACAGGACAAGTGGGAGCAGTTGAGACCACACTGACAGGCCAGGGAACTGTAGACAAGTAATCTGCTGAGGGAAAAGGGCCCTTTGATCTTTGTACTAGACAGTAATTTCAGCAGAAGCAGACTTTCAGGTGGTATTTTTTTATTGCAGTGGGATGGGCATTACTGCCTTGCTTGTTTCGGGGTTTGCCAAGAGGAAGTTGAGGTGATCTTTAATCTTTAGCTTACCTGCGTCTTAAAATGTATAGTGAAAAATCTCATATTTTTGTGAAATATAAATGGTCTGAATATGGAGTAAAGGAGAATCATTCATTATTTCAAGCTCTGATCAGTTTATGTGAAGATTGCAAAAATTCAATCATTTTAGTTGAATTGATTTTGGTGTTTGCCTTCAGATTTCTCTGGAAGTATCTGTTGTCAACCTTAAAGGAGAGAACAGATCTCTCTCTCTTTAGAGATGCTTCTTGCTAAGCATTATGCCAAATTTCAAAAGCAGAAAGATTGTTCCTATAAAGAGTAGTCCAAGGAAGGAAGTGTGTCCTTTGTCCTGGTTACAAGATAAGCACCTCATTACTCTAGTCATATCGAGTGTGGTCAGGATCTGCGGGTGACCTAATGCTTTTGGAAAAGGTTAATGGAAGCTTCAAGAGGATACTTTGACGAGTCATCTCTGTTCAACATTTAATTCTACTCATGAGAAAGTACTGGTTTTGGAATTGTGGTGTTTTCTTGAATTAAGCAAGTTATAGTCCCTCTAATTGAATTCCTCGTGGCATTTAGAAGGAATCATATTCCCTTTCTCATCTCCTCTCTCAGGCAGAGTACAAAGTAGGAACCAGTTGCATACAGACCTCCTTGAAAGCAGACAGGCTGTGTAGGACATTTATGGTAACCACTATTGTATTGGGTTTCAACATATTCCAATAGGCTATCAATAAATTGGAGCCCCTGGGGTTACAACCAGTAAACATGCTCAGCTGCTAACTGAAAGGAGGCCTGGTGATGTACTTCCCAAATCTTAGCCATTGAAAACCTTATGAAGCACAGTTTTGCTCTGATACACATGGGGTCACCGTGAGTCAGTGGCAACTGGTAACTGGAATCAAGAAATTAAGTCTGACTGAATAAGCAAAATGAGTTTTCTGCTTTTGGTCATTGATTTCCTGATAGAACCTTCTCTCTTTCTCCACCACCCCATCCCCCAGCATCTACAGGAAATGCCTTCCTTGCTTATGTGTGCATTTGCCAGACCTGCCAGGTCTAAGTCAGCCACGGAGGGGCTGTGTTCAGAAGCACACATCATGTGACATGTCAGGCAGATCAAAGCATGGATTTCAGGGCTGACTACAAGGGGAAATAGTTAGCAATTAATAAAAGGATGTGGAATTGGTCATGTTGACTGAAAGAGCCCAGAAGCTGGGTGAAAGGCTCACGAATGGCTGGGTTGAGTTACAAGCCATGGGTGAAGGGTGCAGGTGTTAATGCCGCTGGGTGAGGGGTGCAGGGAGGAGCAGAGAAAGAGGTTTACAAGTTTGGCATATCTCACCAGGCCTGCCAGTGGCACCCTGATTTTAAAAGCCTCTTTGGTTTGGGCCATAGTTTTGGTTTGTTTCTAAACAGAGCTTTTAGAGGTCACTGGGGACATACAAAAACTTGATAATGATGTTTAATTCTGAGGGTCAAGTCTGTGGTTTCTCATTGGTCGTTTCTGGATTTTCATTGCTTCATGTCAATATGTCTTATGTCTTGTTTCCAGATTTAGGATCAAAGACACCTTTGTCTTGTATTTGCCAGTTTTTTGTTTCCTTTTTCTTTTTGTTTGTGTGGGCTGATGCATCGATGAAACCAAATAAGTCCCTAAGGAATGTGTGAGTTTGCTAGCTTCTCCATTATGGCTTTCATGACTGTAAAAGTGTGGTAGGAGGATGTGGCAGATGATGGGTGTTGGGTAAGAAGGTCTTAGAGATGAGTTCTGTCTCAGCAGTGGACTATGAGTGGGTCAAAAAGGACCCTGAAGTGCAGAAGGTCTGGATGCAGGTGTGTGTGTGTATACACATGTGTGTGCATTCTTGGGAGTTCACAAGTGAATCATAGCATCTCTACCTTTTCCTCTTTAGAGCTTGTATCTTGCCTCACTGAGTTTTTAAGCCATCTTCTCAAGGGACTTATGACATTTGATCCCTGTTGCAATCTTCATAAATTTCTCAGGACATGATATCCCTGTAAGGGACAGATTCTATTGATCCCAACCAAATGACAGTGCATTTTCTGAATGATTTCTTCCTTTTTCTTCTTTCCTATTTCCCTCTTTCAGTCCTCCGGTAACTTCTGTTAGCCTCCTCCAACCAGATTCATACCATGTGCAGGACGAGCTGAGAACCATTAGGGAGAGCATGGGCAGCCATGCTGGACTTAACTGGTTCATCTTTAGTTAAAGTATAGTTTGCAACCTCAGAGTATATATTTCAATGTTATGAACAATTTTTTCTACATTAAAAGTAAGTTGGAGCAATTTGGTGCATGTGAAAATTTAGGGTGTGCTGGGAACACGGGTGTTTGCTAAATTTTCTCTACTTCTATTTTAAAAACACAATTAAGTCAGTCAGGAAGCTGGAAGGCTGATATGGAGAGTGGCAGGATATGAAAACCAGACCTATATTGGGTGCCTTTAGGTCTTTATGAAGATATGGAGAGTCTTGATGTGGTGCTATACAATAAGCATTGGATTGTTACCCGCAAGGTCAGAGGTTCAAACCTACTAGCCACCCCTCAGAAACCCTATACAGGGTCGCTGTGAGTCAGAAATGACTTGACAGCCCTTAAGAACAACAACAATATGACTGACAAATGTGGGACATCTTTGGGTCCTTATGATGAGATATAGCCCCTATGTGTCATTACCTTTTGCCACATAATACTGCATAATGCTGTGGTGTGCGTGGCTGGAGCAAGAATAAACTTTGATTTTTTATACATCTAGGCTGGGTGTATCTGGCGGGATGGGAATTCTCCTCCACACAGCTCTCCTCCTCCTCCTGGAGCCTTAAAGTTAACTGAGGCATGAGCTTCTGCCGATGGCAGTGGTGCTGGAGAAATAACAAAAGGTCCAGACTTCAAACTGGCACATTGTTCCTTCCACCCACACACCAAAGTCATGGGGTTAGAAAAACACTCTGTTCATGCTGAGACTGGACAAGCATGTGGATGCAGATAGTTTAACATTACAGCAATCATCCAGATTCCATGTTCTATATATGCACATGTTCATGGAAATGCACATGTGTGTATACATGTGTGTGATCTATCTATCTATCTATCTATCTATCTATCTATCTATCTATCTATCTATC
Organism: Chrysochloris asiatica; assembly: GCF_000296735.1. Classification (NCBI taxonomy): domain Eukaryota; kingdom Metazoa; phylum Chordata; class Mammalia; order Afrosoricida; family Chrysochloridae; genus Chrysochloris; species Chrysochloris asiatica. Next base: position 14,996,902 of record NW_006408567.1, on the reverse strand, counting down.
TATCTATCTATCTGGTGTGGCACTGTAGCATCAGCACTGGACTGTGGACCACAAGGTTGGCAGTTCAAATCCACTAGCTGCTTCTTAGAAATTCTTTATATGGTTGCTATGAGTCAGGACCGATTTGATGGCATTTAACAACAAACAACTACTATCTACCTATAACTATTGTACCAATGTTGTTGTTGCTAAGTGCCGTCAAGTTGGTTCCAAGGCACAGTGACCCTGTATAGGGTTTCTGAGGAGCAGCTGGTGGGTTTGAACTGTTGACCTTGCAGTTTGCAATCCGATTCATAACCGCTACACTACCAGAGCT
>NW_006408567.1:14982773-14986434 GCF_000296735.1 Chrysochloris asiatica | reverse complement strand
CATAAGTTTTTAATTTTTAGTATGTCCCACTCATCTATTTTATCTATTTTTGTTTGTGTGGTTTTCAAAAGGTTTTGTAGTCCATGTATTCCTATCATTAGTGCCTTCACATTTGTCCCCAATTTTTCATTGATGTCCTTCATAATTCTGTCTTCTATCTTCTTTAGATGCTATCTGCATCATTCAATAATTTGCCCAGAGACTCATTCAATAATGAAAGTTGAGGCTTAATTTTTTTTCTTTAGTTCCCTCAGCTTGAGAAATGCTGAGCATGTTCTTCCCTTTAGGTTTTCTGACTCCAGATCTTTGCACGTTTTGTTGTAATATTTGACTTTGTCGTCTGGAGCAGCCTTTTGAAATTTTCTGTTCGGCTCTTGTACCTCCTCATTTCTCCCATTTGCTTTAGCATCTCTATGCTGGAGAGTAAGTTTCAGTGTCTCTTCTGACATCCATTTTGATCTTTTCCTTCTTTCCTGCCTTCTTAATGAATTTTTGCTTTCTTCCTGTGTGATGTTCTTAATGTCATCCCACAAGTCTTCTGGTCTTTGGTCTTTAATGTTTAATGTATCAAATCTGTTCTTAAGATGATCTCTAAATTCAGGTGGGATATATTCAAGGTCATGTTTTGGCTCTCATGGAGTTTTTTTCATTTTCTTCAGCTTCAGTCTGAATCTGCATATGAGCAATTGATAGTCTGTTCCACAGTCTTCCCCTGGCCTTGTTTTGGCTGATGATATGGAACTCTTCCACCATCTCCTTCCACAGATGTAGTTAATTTGTTTTATGTATATTCCTTCTGGTGAGGTCCATTTGTATAATTGTCTCTTATGCTGTCTAAAGAAGGTATTTGAAATGAACAAATTATTGGCTTTGCAGAATTCCATCAGGTGATCTCCAGCATCATTTCTATCACCAAGCCCATATTTTCAACTACTGATCCTTCCTCTTTTTCCCAACCTTTGCAGTCCAATCACCAGTAATGATCAATACATCTTGATTGCATATTTGATCAATTTCAGATTGAAAAAGTTGGTAGAATTCTTCTATTTCATTCTCACTGACTTTAGTGGTTGGTGTGTAAATTTGAATAATGTGATATTAAACTGGTCTTTATATTAACATGGATATTATCTTATCACAGACAGCGTTGTACCTCATGACTGATCTTGATATGTTCTTTTGACAATGAATGCAACACCTTCCTCTTCAATTTGTCATTCCCAGCATAGTAATCCATGTGCTTGTCAGATTCAAAATGGCCAATACCAGTCCATTTCAGCTTACTAATGCCTAAAATATTGATGTTTATGTGTTCCATTTCATTTTTGACAATTTCCAATTTTTCTAGATTCATACTTTGTACATTCCATATTCTAATAATTAATGGATGTTTACTTCTGTTTCTCTTCATTTTGAGTTGTGTCGCATCAGCAAATGAAAGTCATGCAGGCTTTACTCCCACAGACTTTATTCCATTCATGTCATCATGATCAACTCTACTGTGAGGAGGCAGCTCTTCCCCATTTGCATTTTGAGTTTCTTCTGACTGGAAGGGCTCATTTTCTGGTACTGTATCTGGCAGTGTTTGTCTGCTATTCATAATGTTTTCAGTGACTAAATATTCGGAAGTAGTTTGTCTCTCCTTCTTCTTAGTCTGCCTTCATCTGGAAGCTCATCTGAAACCTGTCCACCATGGGTGACCGTGCTGGTATTTAAAATACCTGTGGCATAGCTTTCAGAATTACAGCAACTCACAAACCACCACAGTATGACAAACTGACAGACAAATGGTAGATTTGGGCTCATAGTGATCCTATATATGGTTTCCCAGGAGCAACTTGGGAGTTTGAACCACCAACCTTGGGTTTAGCAGTCTAGTTCTTATCCTACAGCACCACAGCAGGACTCTGATGTAAACTGTTCATTTGGACCAGGAAGTGCACTCTGAGAAAACACCCCATCTTGGGTAGGAGGGGATCCAGCTATCTACCTGGACTAGGAGGCTTGGAAGGAAAAGGATCATACCTTGAACATGCAGACATCATTCCTTTGGCAACTAGGATTCGTGGTTTAATGAGATGAAGTCATTGTCTTAAATCATAAAGTGCTAGAACTGAGTTTTAAATTTGTTTTAATTTCTTACCACAAGGTCTGCTGTTCAAACCCACCAGCTGCTACTCAGAAACCTAATATAGGGTCTTAGTGGTTATGAATCGGGCTGTGAACCGCAAGGTCAGCAGTTTGAAACTACCAGCTGCTCCGTGGGAGAAAGATGAGGCTTTCTGCTTCAGTAAAGATTTACAGCCTTGAAAACCCTGTACAGGGTCACTATGAGTCAGAACCGACTCCACAGCACATAACAACAACATGAGTCAGAACGGACTCTATGGCACTTAACAACAATCTGTCACTTGATGCAGGATCTCTCTACAATAGAAATACTAATAATCACACATTCTTGCTTGAATTCTTCTGTCAATCGGCAAGATTCCTGGGTAGTACAAATGGTTTGCCCTTGATTGTTAACCCAACAGTTGGCAGTTTGAACCCACCCAGCAGTTCCACAGAGGAAAGATCTGGTGTCTGCTTCTGTAACTACTGCAGTAAGAAAATCCCATGGATCAGTCCCATACTGTAACACTTGGGATTGCCATGAGTTAGAATCGACTCAATGGCAAAGGACTTTGTGTGTGTGTGTGTGTGTGTGTGTGATGATGAAGTCTGCTCTTTGTGAATCAGTTCATCTGTTGAAATTTTTTCTCGGCCAATTCATGTTCAAATCCAACTTATAATAATCCTATAGAACAGAGTAGAACTTCCCCTAGGGTTTCCAAGGAAATACATCTTTTTAGTTTTTTAAGTTTTTATTGTGAATTAAGTGTTAGTTTACATGGGTGAACATTATCTTTACATTCATCCTATTGTATTTTGTTTCATTGCAATGATCACAATCCCCTGCATGCATCGTCAAACAACCAAAGGGTACACCCCACACACCTGCCCTCCAGCATCCAGCACACAGCCCCTCTCCTTCCCTGAGTCCAGAATCCCCAGTCACTCCTTCTGTCCATGTCATCATCTCTGCCTCCATCCCTAGTGTCACTGCCTCCCCAGACAAGGTCTTGCACTGTACTTCGCTTTTCTCCCTGGATGGTTTCAGGGAGCTCAGCTCCTGAACTGCAAAATCAGCCATTCCCCTCCTTTTGTTACCAAACATTTACATTTACCTTTCCAACACTCACTGTCAGACCTGATAGCAATCATTTCCTATTAAACCATAGGAGTCCTTCCCCCATCACCTTTTATCAACCCCATCCAGACAGTTTGGAAACAACTCAGTGGAGATTATACCTTTCCCTGTATCTTCTGGAGTTAGGTTCCTTATTGAAAGCTTGTAAGTCAGTTACTTCTTGCCTTTGTAGTTCCCCCATTTTGGGTAACCAATGTCTAAGTTCCCTATCACTGTTGACCCTGTGTACCAAGGGGGTGGGAATGATCCTTACTGTAGAGATTTGTCTGCTTCTTTGTCATACTGAATCCACAAGCATAGGTCAAGTTCATCCACTTGTAGTGGCTTTTTTTTTTACTCTTCTTTCTTCTTCTATTCATGTTCTGATCATCCAGCCATTGATCCCAGGTCAAGTGGGTACACTCTGCAAAT
>NW_006408567.1:14979080-14982673 GCF_000296735.1 Chrysochloris asiatica | reverse complement strand
CATATATATGTACAGTGTGTATATATATATTTATATATATGTATGTATATATTTATATATACATAAATAGAGTGTTATGTGGTGCTGTAGGATCAGTACTGGACTGCTGACCTCAAGATCAGTGCTTCAAACCTAAAATCTGCTCCTCAGAAACCTATATAGAGACACTCAGAGTTGGAACTAAGTTGATGGCACTCAGCAACAATGGCCACAATACACAGTGAACATACGGTCACTATGCTAAAGCTGAGTCAGCAGCAACTAACAACAGCAGTGTGATATATGACTGAGGTGTTTGTAGCTGTAGTGGTGGTTGGTGATTCCTTCTTGGAAACATCACGCTAAACATTTCATCTACTTTATTGCTTTTATTTTAGATTCAGTCAATACTCAGGTGTCCTAGCCAACTTTCTGAGCTGGGCACTTCAGTGGTTTTAAGATGCAGTCTTTTTAGGTTAAGCTGCAAGAGCCAGCCTGCATTTAAGCCATGGATAGAAATATTTTCTTTTTAAAAAACTTTTTATTGTGAATTGAGTGAAGGTTTACATAGTAGGTCATCAATTTTACATTCAACGGATCATATACTTTGCTTCACTACAATGATTGCAATCCAAGGATGTTATGTTTCCAGATATAGGACAATAGTAATACAGCTGGGCCTATTTCTCTAGATAGCCATTGTTTTAATAAACAATATAGGTGATTAAGGTCAGCGGTTCAAACTCACCAGTCTTTTCTCTGAAACCCTATACAGTATCGTTATGAGTCGGAATTGACTTGACACTTAACAATAGTCATTTCCCACAAGAAACTTCTCTGCCTCCATCTCCTTCCCTCCATCTCCAGGCTCCCCTGACACGAGTCTATGTCTGTTTTTATGTCTGTGATGGTACTACCTGCATCTCTCCTTCCCTTGGCTTGTGTAGAACATCTTTCAAAATTCTACACAAGCCCCCCACTTGGTAACAGGCAACAAGGAGGCAACTGGATGCACCTTGAAAATAGATCATAGCAGCCATCATGGTATGTCCTGCTTTATCAACTGGTCAACTTCCTGGCTAATTTAGACAAACATCATCGTTCATAGTAGTATGTTGGCACTTGGTAAATATTATGCAATGGATGAATAAATGCTTTCTCAAGCACTGGGAAAGCTTTCTATTGGGGAAACAGAAAACAAATTAAAACACACAAGTAAAATTGGAGCACAGTGATGGGAGTTAAACATGATGATGTGACACAATGGGGGCTATTTTAGGGAGAGAGAGGAATTACAACTGAGTACTTCATAGCAATGAGAAGTCAGCCTTGCAAAGCTCTGGGTGAAGCGATTCCCACTAGCAAAGGCAGCAGGTACAAACATCCCAAGGGAACAACCATGTAGCTTTAAACCTCCACCTTTCAAAGACAGTCTTCTACAATGTACCCCTATTTTCTTGTGTTTTGAAGGGAAGCTGTCTTTCAAAGTTCTGCACAAGCCCCTGGGTAAACTTGTCTAGCCTACATGCAAGTTTTCAAGTCTAACGGTAACTTGCAAATATCATTTACATAGCAAAAGAAGAAAGGAAAGCACCCTGTGCAACTTTCTTCTTTTTTTTTAAGATCATAAAGGTCTCTGACGCGTGGAAGGCAGACTTTTATTAACTAGGCATTTGTACCATAAACATGATCCCAGACAAGCAGGAAAGTCCCCAAATCCTGAGTCATTGATGTTTGAATAGATGTTTTGTAAGGCAAACCATGGGCTTTTACAAATAAAGCATTGATGGACTGAACAGTCACTTGAAATGAATCAGGAAAGTTTTATAATATGCACTTGACCTCTGGAAGACAACGCCATCATTTATAACATTTTTTTCCCCTTTTATTTCTGTGATATATTTTCTTCCTATTACAAGAAAATATATTCTCCTTTTGACCACCCAGTTTGGTCAGTGCTGAGGGTGAAGGATACCTGTGTCTTCAAACAGGGACACAATGAAATGTAATTTCCTGTAGAAGACAAGTCTTCACCTGATATATGCTAGATGTCTACTCTTTGTTCATAGAAGCCAGGGCTGCAGTGGCAACTGATCTCGTCTTGGGAGTTACAAGAAAACGAGGAAGGACCCAAATACAGTTTTGTCAGCAGTAAGCTCAGTACGGTTTATTCCTTGTTCAGGGCTGCTGGTAACACAGCTGGGATGATTTAATACCTCTGTGGTGCTTCAATATTAAAAAGATGTAGAAATAGAACTGGAGAGAGTTCGGGGGGAGGGGGCAGAGAATCAGGTATTTGAGACTCCAGGGTATGATTCATATTTATAAGAACTAATACCTCATGTGGACTTTGACTTACCAACAGCAAATGGCGGGAAACACTAGCTATCTGGATCCACTTGAAGGGGATGAAATTCGAGAAAAGAGAATGATTTAATTTGATAAAGAGAGCAATGGGTAAAAACTAGGAGATAGGGGAGACTTCCTGCAAATAAAGTCATAGAACTTCAAGTTAAAATACTTACATCACGGACTTCAACCACTTGCTATCGAGTTGAATATGACTCATGGTAACCCCCTATGTGCCAAAGCATGACTGTTGTGTTCCTTAAAGTTTTCAGTGGCTGAATTCTCAGATGTGCATCTCCAAGTCTTTCTTCCAAGGTGCTGCTAAGTGGACTCAAACTTCTGACTTTTTGTTAAGCAGTTGAACACATTAACTGTTTGAACTACCCAGGGACTCACTGACCTTCCTATTATTGTTAGGTGCTATTAAGTTGGTTCCAACTTTTAGTAACTCTATGCACAACAGAATGAAACTTTGCCTGGTTCTGGGTCAACTTCATAGATGTTGTTATGCTAGAGGCCATTGCTGTTGATACTGTACCAATCCATCTTGTTGAAGGTCTTCTTTCCTCTTCTTCAATGACCATCCACTTTACCAAGCATGATGGTCCCTCCTGATAACATGTCTAAATTATGAGAGATGAAGTCTGGCCATCCAGGCTTCTGAGGAGTATTCTGGCTGTACTTCTCCCAACAAAGATTTGCTTGTTCTTCTGACAGTCCATGGTACTTTTAATATTCTTTTCCAACATCATAATTCAAATGTATCAGTTTTTCAATGGTTTTCCAGCTTTCACATGCATATGAAGCTATTGGTCTTCTGTATCCTCATTTTCTTTTTCTACCCCAAATTTTCTGTTTCCTTAACTATTCTAAACAGATTATATATAATTGTTAAGTGCTGTCAAATCGATCTGGACTAATTTGTTGTTGTTAGGTGCCATCAAGTCAGTACTGACTCATAGCAACCTTAAGTACAACAGAATGAAACACTGCCCAATTCTGGGCCAACCTCACCACTGTTGCCATGCTTGAGCCCATTGATGCAGCCACTTTGTCAATCCATCACTCCAGGGGTCTTCTTCTTTTTCTCTGACTCTCCACTCTACCAAACATGATATCCTTCTTCAGCGACTGGTCCCTTCTGACAGTATGTCTAAAGTATGAGAAGTGAAGTTTGGCCATCCTGGCCTCCAAGGAACACTCTGGCTGCACTTCTTCCAACACAGATCTGTTGGTTCTTTTGGCAGCCCATGGCACTTTCAATA
>NW_006408567.1:14968174-14970395 GCF_000296735.1 Chrysochloris asiatica | reverse complement strand
TGCAAAATCAGCCATTCCCCTCCTTTTGTTACCAAACATTTACATTTACCTTTCCAACACTCACTGTCAGACCTGATAGCAATCATTTCCTATTAAACCATAGGAGTCCTTCCCCCATCACCTTTTATCAACCCCATCCAGACAGTTTGGAAACAACTCAGTGGAGATTATACCTTTCCCTGTATCTTCTGGAGTTAGGTTCCTTATTGAAAGCTTGTAAGTCAGTTACTTCTTGCCTTTGTAGTTCCCCCATTTTGGGTAACCAATGTCTAAGTTCCCTATCACTGTTGACCCTGTGTACCAAGGGGGTGGGAATGATCCTTACTGTAGAGATTTGTCTGCTTCTTTGTCATACTGAATCCACAAGCATAGGTCAAGTTCATCCACTTGTAGTGGCTTTTTTTTTTACTCTTCTTTCTTCTTCTATTCATGTTCTGATCATCCAGCCATTGATCCCAGGTCAAGTGGGTACACTCTGCAAATGTGGGTGTTCTTGTGCATCTCCCCTCACTTCATATTAGCTGGATGCTTCACACTCTGTTCTAGTCATCTGGGGCCATATCCCTGCCCCTGGGCCCAGGAGTCTCCAGGTCTCATCATATTACTTGTTAACCAGGCCTCAATCCAGGTTAACAGGAGTCTATTGGATGTGGTTGGACTTAGTTCACAACTTTGTTGCTGTTCCCCACCCTCCCACCCCCACTTCCCTTTATTGGTGACCAATGTGGTCAGCAGTAGGACCATATGACTGCTAGTGTATTTCATTTGAGTTTCAGTCTTGGAAGGGGGTTTGCCTTGAGGGAACCTGACCACTTGCCTTGCTTGTTCTTGTAGTAACAGTCGGTCTGCCTATGTTGTTTTATATTTTTCCTGTAGGTCTTTCTTTCAAGAAGTATCTTCGGTTCTTCTAGCTGCTCCAGACTGGTCTGCTTGTCCTTTCAAGTGGAAATGTCCCACTTCAGAAGATTCTGGATGGGGATCAGGATTCCACCTATGGCCTTGTGCAATGCAAAGGGTCTGCAGGGAGCGTCCTTCACTGGGCAAGTTCTAGACGCATTTTAGGTATTCAAATCAGTTATAGGCTGAAGACAGACTTACAAGTTTTCTTTGTTGATGTTTCTGGCTATTCCTTTCTCTCCCTTTCACATGTCTATTTTATAATAGTAGGCAAGGGGGAAACCAAGATTCAGAAGACAGCATCTTAACATAATTTCCCCACTTTTACCCATTCAAACCATGCCTCAATCTTTGTATCCATGAGCCCTGTTGTTTCCTAGTTGTGCTTACATTGTTGTTTACCTCTGTCCTATTTAGCCCATGTAAACCTGCCTAGCTATTCTCCCATCCACCTTATTTTTCCTTTCCCCTTTCCCTTCTAGTGTATGCCCACCCCCCCCACACCCAAACTATCCTGTGTCTATTCCCTACCCGGTGCTCCACCTTCCCCTCCCTCCCCTCACCCACGCCATATACCCCAGTAACCAACAACAACAAAAAATAAAGATAACACTCCCTTTTATTGTAGGTGTTTTTTCTTTTTCTTAAACTTTTACAATAATGGTCCTATGCCGTATTTCTCCTTTTGTGACTGACTGATTTCATTCAACATAATGTCCTCAAGATTCATCCATGATATGCGGTGGCTTGCTGCTTCCTTGTTGTTCTTCAGGGTAGCATAATATTCCATTGTGTGTATGTACCAAAGTTTGTTTATCCATTCTTCCATTGATGGGCACTTAGGCTGTCTCCATATTTTTGCTATTGTAAATAGTGCTGCTATGAACATTGGTATGCATATATCTACTCATGTTATGGATTGTATTTCTTGTGGATAAATACCAAGTAGAGGAATTTCTGGATCATAAGATATCTCTACTTCCAACCTTCTGAGGAAACACCATATTGTTTTCCAGAGTGGCTGGGCCATTTTGCAATCCCACCAGCAATGTAGGAGGGTCCCAGTCTCTCCACAACCTCCTCTCCAACATTTATTGTCCTCCACTTTTTTGATCTTTGCTATTATTGCTGGTGTGAGATGATATCTTATTGTTGTTTTGATTTGCATCTCTCTAATGGCTAGCTAGCATAGTGGTTACGAATCGGGCTGCGAATGAATCGGTCAGCAGTTCAAAACTACCAGCTGCTCCGCAGGAGAAAGATGAGGCTTTCTGCTCCCGTAAAGATTTACAGCCTCGGAAACCCTGTTCAGGGTCGCTATGGG
>NW_006408567.1:14966813-14968074 GCF_000296735.1 Chrysochloris asiatica | reverse complement strand
GTTGAGATGCAATCCATACCAAAGGCTGTGCTCTTTGACCTTCATCAGTAACTATTTTAAGCACTCTTCACATTTAGCAAGCAAGGTTATATCATCTGCATATCGTAGGTTGTTAACGAGTCCTCCTATCCTGATGCTGTGTTTTACTTCATATAATCCAGTTTCTTGAATTATTTCTCAGCATACAGGTTGAATAAGTATGGTGAAAGAATACAACCCTGTCACACTCCTTTCCTAATCTTAAACCATTCAGTGTTCCCATGTTCTGTTCAAACAACTGCCTCTTGGTTCAGGTACAGATTCCTCATAAGCACTCAGGAATAAAGTGCTCAGGAATACTCATATTTCATAATGTTGTCCATAGCTTATCATGATCCACACAATTGAAAGTCTTTGCATAGTCAATAAAGCACAGGTAAACATCTTTCTGGTATTCTCTGCTTTCAGCCAAGATCCATCGGACATCAGCAATGATATCCCCCATTCCATAGCCTCTTCTGAATCTGGCGTGAATATCTGGAAGTTCTCTGTCATTGTATGCTTGCAAGCTGTTTCTGCATTACCTTTAGTAAAACTTTACTGACATGGGATATCAGAGATATTGTCCAATGATTGCCACGTTCCATTGGGTCACCTCTCTTTGGAATGGGCATAAATACGGATCTCTTCCAATCAGTCGGCCAGATAGTTGTCTTCCAAATTTCTTGGCATAGATGAGTGAATATCCAGTGCTGCCTCACTTTCTTGAAAGATTTCAAATTTTATTCCATCAATTCCTGGTGCCTTTTTCTTTGCCAATTCCTTCAATGCACCTTGGACTTCTACCTTCAGTATCATTGGCTCTTGATCATATACTACCTCTTGAAATGTTTGAACATTAACCATTTCCTTTTGGTACAGTGGTTCTGTGTATTTCTTCTATCTTTTTTTTGGATATGTGTCAAAGGTTGTATTTAGCTCATTAATTAATGAAGGAACTAGTAAGATGTAACCAATTCAAAGAAATTATTATTTTTTTTAAATCAACATACATAAGCAGTCAGGAAAGCTCAAATTAATTTATAAATAGATACAAAACTGATCAACATCCACAGGGCAATGGTCATTTGCATCTGCACCAGATAAAATGCATTTTCACTTCTATGGACAAGAATCATTTGCATTACTACTGTCTACAGATTTTTTTTTTTTTTTTTTAAGGTTTTTATTGTGGATTGAGTGAAAGTTTACAGGGCACATCATCAGTTTCACATTCAACCAT
>NW_006408567.1:14961616-14966429 GCF_000296735.1 Chrysochloris asiatica | reverse complement strand
TGAGGGCTAAGGTGTGCCTGACCCAAGCCATGGTATTTTCAGTAACCTCATATGTATGTGAAAGCTGGACAGTGAATAAGGAAGACCAAAGAAGAATTGATGCTTTTGAGTTATGGTGTTGAAGAAGAATATTGAAAGTGCCATGGGCTGCCAAAAGAACCAATAGATCCATTGTGGAAGAAGTTCAGCCAGAGTGCTCCTAGGAGGCCAAGATGGCTAAAGAAGGATATCATGTTTGGTAAGGTGGAGGGTCAGAGGAAAAGAGGAAGACCCCCATGGGATGGATTAGCCAAGTGGTAGCATCAATGGACTTAAGCATGGCAACAGTGGTGAGGTTGGCCCAGAATCGGGCAGTGTTTTGTTCAGCTGTGTCGTTATGGGTTGTTATGGGTCGGTACCGACTTGATGACACCTAACAACAACAACAATTACACATAATATACATTCACTGACTCATTCATTTATTTATTCTTCCAGCTATTGTTTTTAAGAGGAAAGACATAATGATGCAGAGTAAGAACGCTTTCTGAAGGCTTTTTCTGCTTGTTTGAGAATTCCATTTACTCCTTCTACTTTGCAATACATTCTCCTCGGAAGAAGCTACACACTCTTTCCCCTGGTAGTGCAAGTTTAAAAGTGTATTTTTCCATCATTTTGTTTAATGGAATTTCTAAAACTTCTATAAAGAAAATGTTGCAGAATTTCCCAGATGTGTCTGATTTTTAGCCACCGTTGGTCATCTTAGCAGAAAAGAGAGGTGTTGGGAAACAGAGATTGGCAAATATAGTTCCAATAGTTAAAAGAAAGAGAAAGAAAGAGGATTAATAAAACAATAGACCACAATGGTTAATATCAATCCCTCAGAAAATCTAGCGTAGATTAATAAAGTTGTTGCTGTTAGGTGCTGTCAAGTCAGTCTGAGTCACAGTGACCCTGTGCACAAGGAATCACTGCCTGGTTCTGTGTTTCCCTCACAATTGTTGTTATGTTTCAGCCCATTGCTGGAATCACTGTTTCAACCCATCTTGTTGGAGGGTCTTTCTCTTTTTCACTGACCCTTCAGTTTACCAACCACGATGTTCTTCTCCAGGGACTGATCCCTCCTGATAATATGTCTAAAGTACCAAAGACGAAGTCTCGCTATCCTTGCTTCTAAGGGGCATCTTGGCTGTATTTCTTCCAAGACAGATTTGTTTGTTCTCCTGGCAACGCATGTACTTTCAGTAGTCTTCACTAACACCATAATTCCAATGCATCAATTATTCTCTGGTCCCCCTTATTAATTGTGATTGAAAATCATTGCTTGGGTCAAGCACACATTAGTTCTGAAAGTGACATCTTTATTCTTTAACTTCCCCAGCCATATTTTGAGAGTTTTACAACCTTAGGAACTCATCTTCCAGCTGCTATTCATAAGGTTTTCAGTGGGTAATCCCTTTGAAGCAAACCTTGTATTCCTTCTTCCTACTCTGTTCTTAATCTAGACGCTCCACTGAAACCTGTCCACTATGGGTGAAAACTGCTGGTATTTGAAATACCAGTGTCATAAAATTGTTACAATTCCAGAATAACAGCAACAGGTAGGCCACCACAATATGACAAATTGCCAACAGATTAATATATAAAGAACTCTCTTTGTGTGGCACTCTAGAATCAACATTGACATGTGAACTACAAGGTCGGCTGTTCAAAGCCACCAAGTTTCTCCTTGGAAATTCTTTACTGGGTCATTATGAGTCAGAGCTGACTTGATGGTGCTTAATGACACCACCATTAAATGTAGGTATTTTAACATATGCACACACACTCTAAGCCCACCTTAAGTTTTGCTTCTCTGTATGCAATATTTCTGAGTGCTTCAACAATGATCCTCAGGCATGTTTTTCAGAACCATCTTCATCATGGATGTTCTCTAGCATATTCACATCCACTATAAATGGCAATATAGAGAACTAGAGCTAATATTCCAGGTACTGTGAGACTACAGAAGTATTAGGCATTATAGCAATATAGCTCTATCAGTGTAGTCCATAATTTCATTTTTTTTTTTAGTAATTTTTTCAAACTGTACTTTGGAACTGCTTTCATATCTACATATTTCACAAAAGGTGAAATCATTGTATCAAATAGCAGATATAGAGCAATCTCCTGGCTCCCTTCCTACTCCACAGCCTTAGCAAAAACAGAAGAAACCATCAGAGCTGAGGTATCGATGGCTGCCATAAGGAGAAGTGACTATATAATACACCAAGCTCTGAGACAATGGCTCCAAGAAGCTAATTGGCAAACAATAAGGGATTAATTGGGTCACATCTCTTGGCTCCGCCTTTCCCCCTTTGGAACTGAGTAGTGATCAACAGATACATGTATGCACGGGTTAAAATGATGAATTGAGGCAAATAGACCTAAGGGGCATCATGTCACCTGAAGCTAGGGCATAAAGTGGCTAGATTCTCATCAAACTCATCATTGTCTTCCTGGGCACACAGAAAGACAGTATTTTCCAGCTTCCATTGCATTTAGCTTGAGATCATGGAACTAATTTCTAAGCACTGAGTGGTGACGAAGTGTACTACTTCCAGACCTGTGCATAAGATGTGCCACACAATCTTTCTTTCTCTTTCTTCTTTAAAAGCAAAGGATCCAATGAAGACCTATGAGGAAGCCATAGGAGATGACAGGGCTTCAAGAAGAAAAGAATCAGGATTTTAGAATCATTAGAATAAGAAAAAAATCTTTATCAATTTAAAATTTATCCTAAATTTATCTTTATTAAGCTACTAATGATTTGAGGCACTTACTATATCTTTCAGCTTATAGTTCACCTGAGTATAATGAAAATTAAAATCCTCATAATTGGCATTCTTCTTGGATGAACTATCAACACTCATGGAAGCAGCAGTCAAGAGATCAGATGACATATTACATTGGACAAATCTGCTGCACAGGAACTTTTTAAGTGTTGAGCAGCAGAGATGTCAGCTTGAGGATTAAGCTACGCCTGACCCAAGCCATGGTATTTTCAATAACCTCATATGCAGCATGTGAAAGCTGGACAGTGAATAAGGAAGATCGTACAAGAATTGATGCCTTTGAGTTGTGGTGTTGGAGGAGAATACTGAAAGTGCCATGAACTGCCAAAAGAACCAATAGATCTGTTTTGGAAGAAGTGCAGCCAGAGTGTTCCTTGGAGGCCAGGATGGCTAAGCTTCGTCTCTCATACTTTGGACATATTGTCAGGAGGGAATAGTCACTGGAGAAGGATGTCATGCTGGGTAAGATGGAGGGTCAGAGAAAAAGAGGGAGACCTCCAATGAGATGGATCAGCCGGATGGCATCATTGATGGACTCAAGTGTGGCAGCGGTAGTGAGGTTGGCCCAGGATCGGACATTGTTTCATTCTGCTGTGCATGGGGTCACTATGAGTCGGTTCCGACTCGATGGCACCTGACAACAACAATGACAACAAACAGCACTATAATAATACAATGAAGAAATTGAAGTTGTTGGGGTCGTAACAGCTTGTGAACAGCTTTCTAAGGTGCTTTTCTGGTCTCTTTCTGTCAAGAGGAACAAAGAGTAAAGAAAACAAAAAGTGCATTAAAACAATGAGTCCAATGGATTTATGGACCATGTGACATTGGTCTCTATGGCCCTGAGGTCAGAAAAATCAGATGGTGCCTGGCTATTATTTCCAAGTTCTCTGAAAGGGATCATATTAGAAGGTCCTGGATAGAGTGGGAGACAACGTGGAACAAAACTCAAAATCACAAAAAAGGCCAGGCTTACTAGTCAGATAGAGACAGATGGAACTTCTGAGGCTATGGCCTTTTGTTACCCCTTGTGTCTGTAAATGAATTTACATGTTGCTCAATTTTCAACCAAACACATTGTTGTTTTTAAGTGTTGTTGAGTTGGTTCTCACCCATAGCGACCCTGTATAGGGTTTTCCAAGGAGCATGTGATAGGTTTGAACTGCTAATCTTGTGGTTAACAGTTCAGTGCTTATCCTACAGTGCCACACCAGGACTCCAGTGTTGTTAGGTGTCATCAAGTTAGTTCCGATCCACGGCAACCCTGTACAGTCTTTCCAAGGAGCAGCTGGTGAGTTTGCACCGCTGAATTTAAGGTTCAAATTGACTTTGTAGTCTAGTGCATTAGCCCACAGCGCCACACTAGGACTCCAATAGAAGGGTCTGTAAGGGGAACAATGACACTTAAGGACATATGCCCATTTTAGAATAATCAGCCATGTGAGATTAAAAGGGCAGCATTTATCCCAGGACAAATTTCAGAAGGGTTAAGAAAGAAGGAGGACCAAGAACAGGAACAAAGAGAAATTAGAGTAAGTGATGTTATATTGTATGGATTGCAATCCATGAGATAAAACAAAATATGTAAGTGTTTTTGAATGGAAAATTAATTTGCTCTGTAACTTATACCCAATTCACAATAAAAAGCTAAAAAACGAGAAGTTGTTAAGAACAACATTCTACTTAGATCTTCACTTAACAACCCTGGAAACAAACAACTAATTCCTTTGGGAAAATCTGCTGCAAAAGATCTCTTTAAAATGTTACAAAATAATGATATTACTTTGATGACTCATGTGCGCCTACCTCCAGCCATGGTCTTTTAAATCACCTCATATACATGAGACAAACGGACAATGAATGAGAAAGAGTGAAGAAGAATGGCTGCATTTGAATTGTGGTATTGGAGAAGAATATACCATGGATTCCTAGAAGAATAAACAAATCTATCTTGAAGAAAGCACAACCATAATGTTTCCTACTAAGGAGTGGTTACGAAT
>NW_006408567.1:14960263-14961516 GCF_000296735.1 Chrysochloris asiatica | reverse complement strand
CGACTCCACGGCACACAACAACAACAACAACAACAACAAAGAGCATTATGGCTGTGCTTTGGATAATTCATTAGGAGGTATCAATTTCTTCAGAAGGACATCCTGTTTTGTAAAGTAGAGCATGAGTGAACAAGAGGGAGACTCACAATGAGATGGATTGACACATTAGCTGCAACAATGGTTTCCAACACTCTAGCAGTTGTGAGGCTAGTATAGGACTGGACAGCTATGAATTGGAGCTGACTCAACAACCACCACCACCATCAATAACAAATTAGAGTTTTGAATTGTTTCTTAGGGGAGGTTTGTGTGTTACTATTATGCTGAACAAGTGTCAGCAGAGCTTCCAGACTAAAAGAGACTAAGAAGAAAGGCCAATTGATCTACTTCTTAAAATCAGCCAATGAAAAAATCTGTGGATCATAACAGTCTAAACTGCAATTGATTATGTGAATGGTGCAGACAAGGGCTATGTTTTGTCCCATGGTGCATAATTTGGGGGTCAACGTGATGGCAGCTAACAACAACAAGAAGCAGTGGGTGGATTCAAAACCACGGGAACAGACTATTTTATTTCTTTAGGTGGTTTTTGCCCATACTGAGGGAAGAAAAGAGGATTTCATATGAGGATATATGTGTCATGACCTGATACTTCGTACCTGGTACCAATTCATTTTTGGATTATTTTTACTAGAATTTGAAAATGACCTATATTCTATGTTTTACTGGATATGAAAATGTACCATAGCTTTGGAGCTAAAATTTTTGGTTTTATTTCATCTTGAGGTTATTTAGTTAAAGCTTCCTATTCTCTGGGCTGGAACTGATTCAGAGGGATAAGAGGTCTGATGACTAATGATTTTTTAAACGACTTGATTTGTAGTCTTATCCTACCCCCGCCTACACTCTCACATCCCTGATATGTAGGCCAGAGGGCCTTTGGGTCAGGGTGTCCTCATCTCTTTACTGAAATCTTTCTATCAAGGTCAGTCTAGTTGCCTGGGGGGACATTTATGATTTAATCTATAGAAAGAAATAGGAGACTGCCAACTGCTATTTCCTTCTCTAAAGATCTCTCTGGATTTCTCCTTAGCATACCCAAGTTTCTTGGACACCACAGCTGATGTACCACAAACCATTTATTCTTTTGGTTAAGATATTAATCTAATGATATTCTGATTTCCATTTAAAGTGAACAAAAGCACATTCAACATATTTTCTCCCTTTAAAGATCAATCATGCAATTAAAAAAA
>NW_006408567.1:14947000-14959934 GCF_000296735.1 Chrysochloris asiatica | reverse complement strand
GACTGCAAAGTCAGTCACTTCCCTCCTTTTGCTCCAAAACGTCCACTTTTACATTTCCAACTCTCTCAGTCAGGCCTGATAACAATTATTCACCATTGTACCACAGGAGACCTATCTGCATCTCCGTTCATCAGCCCTGACTAGGCAGAATGGATAATACTCCATGGAGATTCTACCTTCCTCCACACCCTCTGGATCTAGGCTCCCTCTTGAAAGCTTGTAAACCAGTCACTTCTTGCCTTTGTAGCCCCCCCCTCCCCATTTTGGTTAGCCAATGTCCCGACCGTACAATTTTTTAAGGTGGCAACTTAAAGATGGAATGTTTTAAAGAGGTGCTAGGGTTTCTTATGAATTTTGGCTCATTGAAAGTTCCTTATGAATTTTGGGTCATTGAAATTGGAATTGATTTTTAAGCCTTTGCTAAACTAAGAAGAAATAGACTTTTTCAGTTATGTCCAATAAGATCATGACTACAATCATGAAGATGGCACTGGACTGGACGTTTCATTCTGTTATGTAAATGTCACTATGAGTTCGAGCCAATTCTATGGTAACTTACAACCACCACCACCACTAAGAAGGAGACTCAAATAGTAACTGAGATTCAAGAGGTGCAAAACTAAAAGGCACTGCTGAAGGTGATCAGCTTGGAAGAGAAAGGGTGGGTCTCCCAAATTCTATCTGAAGTTGTTGAGCTCATTTCCTAGCCTTCAGCTGGAACCATACTTAAAATATCTCAGAATATGTGAATTTGCATTATTAAAATATAATTTCCAAAGAGGGACATTCCATTACCTACTGTGGAGACTCATATGAATGTTTTTGAGTCCCCACCACCAGGAAATGCTTCCTTGAACCTTACACAGGAGAGCAATCTCAAATCTTTTGAAGCAACACATTTTACAGGTGCATTGACTTTGATGAATGATTGTCCTATAGTAGTTATGGGTCCACGACCTGGGCTGGCATGGAGGAAAATATGATCAAATTTTCCTTAAGAATTTTAGTCCTCCTATGTTCTCCTGCCCACAAAATAGGATATTGCTGTCCTAAGAAAGCGTAGTGGTTACGAATCGGGCTGTGAACCGTAAGGTCAGCAGTTCGAAACTACCAGTGGTTCCGCGGGAGAAAGATGAGGCGTTCTGCTCCCGTAAAGATTTACAGCCTCAGAAACCCTGTGCAGGGTCACTATGAGTTGGAACCGACTCCATGGCACTTAACAACAACAAGGAGAGAAAAGAATCAAAGGAAAAGTCTTCAAGTTTCCGTGTGTAGGGAGATGAAGAAGTAACAAAAGGAATATAATAGTTAAAAGAAGGTCTGGTGTAGAAGAATCAGTTTCTGTAATTCTCACACCCAAATCTAATTCTAAAATTGTAAATGCAATACTTAAGTAT
This sequence comes from Chrysochloris asiatica, assembly GCF_000296735.1. NCBI lineage: Eukaryota > Metazoa > Chordata > Mammalia > Afrosoricida > Chrysochloridae > Chrysochloris > Chrysochloris asiatica. The sequence goes on along the minus strand of NW_006408567.1, from coordinate 14,958,537 downwards.
GATCTGTGGGTTGTGGTTTGATGAATTATATGCTTAAAACTGTGAATGACTTCACCAAGGGAGTAAGGGCAAAGGTCCTAGAAGATACAATGAGGACACTTAGGGTGGGAAAAAGAAGAGGAACATTCAGCAAAATGCAGCAAAGGCAGTCATAGCCATGTGACTTTTCTCTACATCTCATTTACTCTTCCTTCTTTTCTTTCTGTTTCTAAGATAAACACAACTTTTTCTTAAAGTACCACCTTCTCTGGATCCTGCCTGATTTTCAGTCTCTCAGTCTTGTTTTGCAGAAATCCTTTGGATCAAGGAATTGAGGAATTCTGGCCAGCATCTTGCCACACCTCCACTCATCTGTCAGTTTGTAGTATTGTGGTGGCCTGTGTTTTGTTGTGATTCTGGAAGCTATACTACTGATATTTTAAACACCAGCAAGATCACCCATGGTGGACATGTTTCAGCTGAGCTTCCAGATACAGATATGCTAGGAAGGAGTGGCAGACAACTTTTGAAGGGTTAGCCACTGAAAACCTTATGAATGGCATGGGAACATTGTCTAATATAGTGCCAGAAGATGAGCCCCTCAGGTTGAAAGGCACTCAAAATGTGACTGGGGAAGAGCTGACTCTTCAAGTGGAGTTAACCTTTTCAATGTGGATGGAGCAAATTTTTTGGGACCTTCATTTGTTGATGGGCACAACTCAAAATGAGAAGAAAAAGCTGTAATCATCCATGAATAATCAGAATGTGCAATGTATGAAATATGAATCTAGGAAAATTGGAGGCCATCAAAAATGAAACAGATTGCAAAAAGATCAATATCCTTGGCATTGTGGTTGTTGTTGTTGTTGTTATGTGCCATGGAGTCAGTTCCGACTCATAGCGACCCTACACAGGATTTCCGAGGCTGTAAATCTTTACAGGAGCAGACTGCCTCATCTTTCTCCCGCGGAACAGCTGGTAGTTTCGAACTGCTGACCTTGTGGCTCGCAGCCTGATTCATAACTACTATGCTACCAGAGCTCCTTATCCTTGGCATTAGTGAACTGAAATGGACTGATATTGGCCATTTTGAATCTGACAATCATATGGTTTACTAAGCTGTGAATGACAAACTGAAGAGGAATGGTGTTGCATTCACTGCCAAAAAGAACATTTCAAGATTTATATTGAAGTAAAATGTTTGTAATAGGATACCCATACATCTAAAAAGATTAGTTAATACCTCTAGTATTTAAATTTATACATCAGCCACTAAAGTCAGTGATGATGAAACTGAAGAATTCTATTAACTTATTCAGTCTGAAATTGACCAAATATGCAATCAAGATATATTTATAATTACTGATGATTGTAATTCAAAAGTTGCAAACAAAGAGGAAAGATTGCTAGTTGAAAAAGAGGGTCTTGGTGATAGAAATGGTGCTGGAGGTCACTTGATAGAATTTTACAAGATCAATGACTTCTTTATTGCTAATATCCTTTTTCAACAACGTATCTGGTGACTATAAACATGGACCTCACTAGATGGAATGCACAGATATCAAATTGACTACATCTGTGGGAAGAGATGATGGAACAGTTCAATAACTGTGGCCAAAACAAGACCAGGGACAGACTGTGGACCAGATCATCAATTGTTCAAATGCTTGACTGAAGTTGAAGAAAATGAAGACAAGTTCACAAGAGCTGAAATATAATCTTGAGTATATCCCATTGAATTTAGAAAACATCTCAAGAACAGATTTGCTGTATTAGACACTAATGACTGAGGCACAGAATAGTTGTGGGACATCAAGAACATCATACATGAAGTAAGCCAAAGGTCATTAAAAAGTCAGGAAAGAAAAGACCAAAATTGATGTCAGAAGAAACTTTGAAAGCTTTGTTCCATCCACATTATTAAGATCAACTCTACTTTGAGGAGACAGCTCTTCCCCAGCTGTATTTTGAATGATTTCCAATCTGAGAGGATCTTCTGGCACTATCATGGCTGACATTTGATGGATATTGGCAAAAAGCAGACAGTACCAGAAAAATGTTTGCTTGTGCTTTATTGACTTTTCAAAGATATTAGACTCTTGCTCTAGAAACTGGAAGAAATGAGTAAGTAAAAGAACTGAACAGAAAATCTCAAAGGATGTTAGAGAATATAAAGTCAATAATAATAATAAAATTTGCAAATATCTGGAGTTAGAAAACCAAAAGGGTAGAACACAGTCAGCATTTCTTGAGCTGAAAGAGCAGGAGAAAAAATTCAAGTCCTGAATTGAAATATTGAAGGATTCTATGAGCAAAATATTTAATGATGCAAGAAACATCATAAGAAGATGAAAGGAATATACAGAGTTGTTGTGTGCCATCGAGTCAGTACTGACTCATAGCGACCCTATGCATAACAGAACGAAATATTGCCTGGTCCTGGGCCAGCCTCACAACTGTTGCCACGCTTGAGCCCATTGATGCTACCACTTTGCCAATCCATCTCGTTGGGGATTGTCCTCTTTTTCTCTGGCCCCTCCACCTTACCAAACATGAAATCCTTCTCCAATGACTGGTCCCTGACAATATGTCCTAAGTATGAGAGCCAAACTCTGACCATCCTGGCTTCCAGGGAGCACTCTGGCTGCACATCTTTCAACACAGATCTGTTGGTTCTCTTGGCAACCCATGGCACTTTCAATATTTTCCTCAAAAACCATAACTAAAAAGCATTAATTCTTCAGTCTTCCTTATTTACTGTACAGCTTTTGCATGCATATGAGGTTACTGAAAATACCATGGCTTGGGTCAGGTACACCTTAGTCCTCAAGCTGACATCTTTGCTCTTCAACACTTTAAAAAGGTCTTGTGAAGCAGATTTGCCTAATGCAATGCGTTGTTTGATTTCTTGACTGCTGCTTCCATGAGTGTTGATGGTTGATCCCATGAAGAATGGAATCCTTGATAACTTCAATCTTTTCTCCGTTGCTAATAATGTTGTTTATTGGTCCAGTGGTGAGGATTTTGTTTTCTTTACATTGAGATGCAATCCATACCAAAGGCTGTGCTCTTTGATCTTCATCAGTAAGTATTTTAATTTCTCTTTACTTTCAGCAAGCAAGGTTGTATCATTTGCATGTCACAGGTTGTTAATGAGTCTTCCTCCAATACTGATGCCACATTTTTCTTCATAGAACCCAGTTTCTCTGATTATTTGCTCAGCATATAGGTTGAATAAATATGGTGAAAGAATAAACACACTTTTCTTAATTTTAAACCATTCAGTGTTCCCATGTTCCGTTTGAACAACTGCCTCTTGGTCCATGTACAGATTCCTCATAAGCACAATAAAGTGTTCAGGAATACTCATATTTTGTAATGTTGTCTATAGCTTGTCATGATCCAGAGAATCAAAAGCCTTTGTGTAGTCAATAAAGCACAGGTAAACATCTTTCTGATATTCTCTGCTTTCAGCCAAGATCCATCGGATATCAGCAATGATATACCTTGTTCCACGTACACTTTTTTTTAAAAAAAGTTTTTATTGTGAATTATGTGAGCTTACATGGAAGAACATCAGTTTTATACTCAACCTATTGTATTTTGTTTAATTGCAATGATCACAATCCCCTCCATGCATCACCAAATAACCAATGGGTACAATCCACAGGCCCACCACTGCCCTGGCCATCAGCCCACAGCCCCTCTCCCACCTTGAGTCCACTGTCCCCAGCCGCTCCATCTGTCCATGTCATCGTCTCAGTCTCTGTTCTTTTTGACGTTGAATGCAACATCTTCCTCTTCAATTTGTCATTCCTGGTGTAGTAAATCATGTGGTTGTCAGATTCAAAATGGCCAATACCGGTCCATTTCAGCTAACTAATACCTAAGACATCAATGTTTATGTGATCCATTTCATTTTTGACAATTTCCAGTTTTCCTTGATTCATACTTTGTACATTCTGTGTTCTGAGTATTTATGGATGTTCACGGTTGTTTCTTCTTCATTTCTCTTACAGTTGTGCCCCATCAGCAAATGAAGGCCACACAGGCTTTACTCCCACAGGATTTACTCCATTCACATCATCATGGTCAACTCTGCTTTGAGGAGGCAGCTCTTCCCCAGTTGCATTTTGAGTGTCTTCTAACCTGAGGGGCTCATTTTCTGGCACTATATCTGACAGTATTTTTCTACTATTCATAAGGCTTTCAGTGACTAAGTATTTGGAAGTAATTCATCTCTTCTTCTTCATCTCTCTTTGTCTGGGAGCTCATCTGAAAGCTGTCCACTATGGGAAACCCTGCTTGTATTTAAAATACCAAGTTACTGTACCAAAAAGGATTGGTCACTATTTAATCCTTTTAAGAGATACCATATGATCAAGAACTGATGGTATTGAAGAAGTCCAAGCTGCACTAAAGGCATTGGTGAAAAATAAGGTTCCAGGAATGTATGGAATATCATTTTATTCTTTCAACAAGTGAATGATGCACAGTTGGAGGCCCCATGCCAAGAAATTTGGAAGCTGGTTATCTAGCCACTGGATTGAAAGAGATCCATATTTGTGTCCATTCCAAAGAAAGGTGAACCAATGAACTGTGGAAATCATTGAACAATTTCATTTAATAACACATGCAAATAAAATTTTGCTGAAGATAATTTAAAAATTGCTGTGGCAGCTGACTGACAGGGAGCTTCCAGAAACTCAAGCTGTATTCAGAAGTAGGGATATCATTGCTGACGTCAGGTGGAGGTTGGCTAAAAGAGAGTGTACCAGAAAGATGTTTACTTGTGCTTTATTGGTTTTGCAAAGATATTAGCTTGTGTAGATCATAGCAAATTATAGATAACATTGTGACAAATGGGTATTCCAGAACACTTTGTTGTTCTCATGAGGAACCTGTGCATAGACCAAAAGGCAACTGTTAGAACACAACAAGGGGACACTGAATGGTTTACAATTGGAAAAGTCTACAGCAGATTTGTATCCTTTTACCATACTTTTTTTCAATCTGTATCTTGAGCAGATAATTCCAGAAGGTGGATTATATGAGGAAGAACATGGCATAAAGATCTTTAGCTACTTGTGATATGCAGATGACACAACCTTGCTTTCTGGAAGTGAAGAGAGCCTAAAATACTTACTAATGAACATCAAAGACTATACTATTCAGTGTGATTGGACCTCAATGTAAAGAAGACAAAAATCTTTACTTCTGAACCAGTAAATAACATATGATAAGCAGAGAAAAGACTGAAGTTGTCAAACACTTCATTTTGCTTGGATACATAGTCAACTCATGGAAACAGAAGTCAAGAAATCAAATGACGTCTTGCATTAGTCAGATCTGCTACACAAGACAGCTTTAAAGTGTTCAGTAGCAAAACTCAGTTTGAGGACTAAGGTGAGCTTGACCCAAGCCCTGGTATTTTCAATTTCTTCATATGCATGTGAAAGTTGGGAAATGAATAAGGAAGACTGTAGAACAAGTCATGCATTTGAATTATGGTGTTGGAGAAAAAATTTAAAACACCCATGATTTCCAGAATAACAAACAAATCTGTGTTGGAAGAAGTACAACCATAATACTCCTTAGAAGCCAGGATGGCAAGACTTTATCTTTCTTACTTTGGACATGTCATCAGGAGAAAGCAGTGCCCAGAGAAGGACATCATGTTTGGTAAAGTGAAGGATCAGCGAAAAACAGGAAGACCCCAATGCAGATGGATTGACACAGTGGGAGCAACAATGGGCTCAAATGTCACAACAATTCTGCGGATGGTTCAGGACCAGGCACTCTTTTGTTCTGCTGTGCATAGAGTTGCTATGATCTGGAACTAACTCAACAGCACCTAGCAATAACAGCAAAAGTTATTCTTATGGACCTTTCAGGTCTAACTTTGTGGATCTTTTAGTGGCTTCTACACAGTCCTGGGGTCCTGATCTGTCTCTTAAAAACCTGCCAGATACTCAATCTCCCCACTCTTGTATGATCTGATACCTTTCTTCTTGCCCTTGACAGGTTTCCCCAGGGACTGGAAGCTTACCCTTGAGCCACAATTCATTGGAGGAAGTTCAACTATCTGCCCCATTTCTCTATTTCTGTTTGTCTGTCTTCCTAATCCTGACTGAATTTACTTGTTGAAAAGCTCCATGGCTTACAGTGTTGATAAATATGTCTCCTTGCCTCACTATGACCCATGCTGACTGCCTCCTTGGAGGATGTTTGGTAGTTATTGCCAACCTATTTGGAAATTGAACGTTGCTTGCTGAATTGACTTTTTAGCTGGGTCTGCTCCCAATTCCTATCTACTCATCTTAACCTCAATGAATCCATTATGTTCTAGGTTAGGCCCATCCCATCTCTTTCAATCTAATGCAATTGATCAGCCAGTGTCCATATGTTTCCTATCTCCAAATTTCATACTCATTTAGATTAAATTTTTCCTACTCATAATTTATCTTTCCTAGATTTGTTAAGATGAGTCCTGGTATGGCACTGTAGGATAAGTACTGCACTGCTAACAGTAAGTTAGGTGCTTCAAACCCAGCAGCCACTCCTCAGAAACCTCATCATAGGGGTGCTATGAGTTAGAACCAACCTGATGGTACTTAACAACAACAGTTTTGTAAGAAGAGAGGGTGGCAAGACTTACATTTTGCTTGCCTTAGAAGGTAATCATGAAAGACCAGTTGCTACAAAAGGATACCTTGTTTGGTAAAGTAGAGGGTTAATGAAAATGAAAGAAACCCTGAATAAAATGGATTGCCACAATGCATTCAGACACATACCAGTGATGAAAATGGCAAACAATTTGTTCTGTTACACATAAGGTCTCTATGAATTGGAGCAACGAACCACAACAGTTTGCTAATCTGCCTCCTAGTCTGTTCTCTCCCTATGGGATATATGAGGTGGCAGTGTGTGAAGTACCATAATTAGTGATTGTCCCTTACCTGGTCATTTTTCCTGTACTCACCATTCTATTACAAATATGTCAACCAAAGTTACTGATGACTGCCTCATTGACAAAACTGTTGACTCTATCTCAGCCCTCTTTCTCTTTTCCTTAATCTCTTCCAAATATTTAGCTTGTTCTTAAGTGCCGTCGAGTTGGTCTCCATTTATAGTGACCCTGTATAGAGTTTCCAAGAATGGATGGTGGGTTTGAACCGCTGACCTTGGTGTTAGCAGTCCAGTGCTTATCCTGCAGCATCACACCAGGACTCTAATATTTAGCATGTTGTGTGCCATTGAGTTGTTTCCGACTCATAACGACCTTGCATACAGTTTCCAAGGAGCAGCTGGTGAGCTTGAACCACTGACCTTGAGGTTCAAACTGTCTTTGCAGTCCAGCACATTAACCCAGAGTGCCACACCATAGTGACGACATTTTCTTTCTGAAAACACCCTTCTGCCTTGCCTTTGATGGGGAGTTGTTCTCATCCTTTGTACCCATGACTATAACTGACTTTGTTGCTTTTCCTGAGCGTTTCCCCTCTTGAGCTCACCCTGGGATTTCACAGTCTTTACTCTCTTGAAGAAGTCATATGTAACTCTAAGCATATAACTCATGAATCCAGGGTCTCAACCTCAATTGGTGCTCAGTAGCATAGTGCTTACAAATTGGGCTGTGAACCTCAAGGCCAGCAGTTTGAAACTACCAGCTGTTTCACAGGAGACAGATGAGGCTTTCTGCTCCTGTGAAGATTTACAGCCTCAGAAACCTTGTACAGGGTCACTGTGAGTCAGAACCAACTCCATGGCACATAACCACCACCATCGCAGTATTGTATTTCCAACTTTAAAACTGGAAGAAGAGGTGAGCGTTTCCAGTTTATTCTACATTGGCCTTTCTCTTTAACTAACTTTCTGTTGTTATTCCTCCATTCTCCCTGTAGAGAAGCTTGGAGTCCTCTCTTTCTTGTTGTTTCTCTCCTAGAACAACATCTTATGAATAGTCTCTGAGTTCTGCCCTCTTCTTTCTTTCTTTGTAGGAAAATAAAGAAAACCTACACATCAGAGTTGTTATGGTACTGCAAAAAATTCAACCTGACAGAATCTGGGTTGTTGGGATCAAGTTTTCTTGAGGAAATCTGGAAAACAAAAAACAATTCCAGGAAAAGATCAAATGTGGGAAGAAGAGATGGGCTTTTAGTTCTTTTGAAATTTTCTCCATATGTGCTGTGCTCTATTTGGTGCTTATCACTAAGCTGTAGTTTCCTGTGGTTGACTATCAGCTGGGGTGTCCCGCACATTAATCAACCCAGAGACACTAGAGCTGTTGTGCCTGGAGGGCATGATGGTCAGAATGATATTTAAAAAAAATTTCCCAACTTTTTATTGTGAATTGAGTGGTTTACAGAGAAAATCATCAGATTTACATTGAACAAATCCTATACTTTGCTTCATTACATGGTTGCAATCCCCTCCACGTACCAACAGCTAACAATATTTATACTTCTTCACTTTAACTCTTGCATTCCTCCCTGTGTCTCCTTCTACCTTCATCTTTCCTCTGCCAACACCCTTCTTGTTGTATATTGCCTTTCCGGTCACCCATGTTAACATGATTCTACCCTCTAGCCCATGAATAATTCCATTCCAGGCCCACCCCTTAACCATCATAGATTGTTTCTTTGATCAAAGAAAGCTTTTCTTAACTTTTAACGGTGGTGATCTCATATAATATTTGCCCTTTTGTGATTCAACAATTTCACTCCACATAATGCCCTCCAGGTTCATCCATGTTGTGAGGTGGTTTTCAGATTCTTCAAAGTTGAATAGTATTCCATTGTGTATACATTCCAAGGTTTGTTTAACCATTCTTTTATTATTTTTTTTTAAGTTTTTATTGTGAATTGAGTGATAGTTTACCTGGGAGAACATTGGTTTTGCACTCAACCAATCATATTTTGGTTCACTGCAATGATTACAATCACATCAGTGCATCATCGGTTAATAGGTTAATAGTATCTGCCTCTATTTCTTCTTCTTCTTCTTTTTTTTTTTTTGATGTACACAAAACATGCAAGAATATGTACTCATTTAAACAACCAAAGGGCACATTCTGCAAGGCAACCTCCATCCTGCCAGTACACACTCTCTTTCCATGAATCTGGAGTCCTCAGCTGCCCTATCTCTCCATGCCATCACCTCTGCCTCCATCTCTGGTGGTGTTGCTTCTTTGATTAGGATCACACATTCTGCTCATGCTCTTCCCTCTTGATGGTCCTAGGGTCCCCTGTTCCTGAAATCTAAGATTATCTAGTCCCCCTTATTGTTACATAACTTTGACCTTTGCAGTTGTGACAATTACAATTAGACATGATAATAATTATTCAGTATTGAATCAAAAGAATCCTATCCCAATCTCCATTTTCCATATCCATCTAGACAAGATGAAAACTATTCAGTGAGGATTCTACCTTTCCCCTCTTGCTCTGAAATTAAACTCCCTTTTGAAAACTTGTAAGCCAGTCACTTTGTGCCTTTATAATGCCCCACCCCCATTTTAGGTAGCCAATGTCTAACTGCCTAGATATTCTTAAAGAGATATTTACTTTAAAAACAAATGATCTGGCAGTAGTCTCTCAAACTAAACAATAACAAAAAATTCATGGTACTGGGATGAACCTTTCCCTTACTAGTTTGTTTTTTTCAAGAAAAGCAATTCTGGAACTTTGACAGTTGTCTCTTCTTAATCTTTTTACCTAAACCACAAGAACAAGCCAGATAAGTGTAAAAGTTAAAAAAAACAAACAACAAAAGTGCTCCATGACCTGTATTCCTTGTTATCATTTTCACAGATAAAGAAATTGAGAAGTGAAATGAATTCTTAAAATTGCAGAGCTAGTATTAGAACACAGGATCCTGACTCCCAAGCTATATTGCTTTCTCTTGTTTTTCCTCTTATATTTTTAATTGTGCAATAGTAACTGAAGATCTCTTCCTATAAAATATTGAAATTTTTATGAAAAGTAGAACTATAACAAAGTAGAAAAAATATATCAATTTAGTTTTAACACTAAAAATATAATCAGTGTGTACAATTACTATATAGTCATTCAGGATATATATTTTATAGTATTTACTTAATTTAAAAAGCTTTTTTAAATTAAAACAAGTTTTGATTTCCTGCTTTTGTCACAATTACTTGTCTGTTGTTAAAATGTTGGGTGTTGTGGTGGTGGTGGCACCTGACTTCCTCTGACATCACAGGAGGGAGGAGAATAAAGCTTATCAGTTCAAGGGCAATTCCTATGAGGTGGAGATCAGACATTCCTTCACCGTCCAACTTTCTTTACCAATACTGACACCAGTTGTGCCTCCCAAGGCACTATCTATTTCACTGCCGGGTTCAACAATTCATTATGATGGACACACAGAACTCACAGACAATTTTCATAGTTAGGGGGTTTATTATGTAACTTAACAGGTTACAATTCAGGATCTTAAGTGTTGAGGCTACAGTTCCTCAGTTAGCAGCACCTCTTTTCAGCCATATCCATAGGCATGCCTCAGTCTTTTAGCCACACCACCTTTTGTCTCTGCCTGGTTCAGAGAATATTATAAAGCCCTTTTAATGCTGCTAATAAATGCCTCAAAATCGCTCCATTCTGCCTTACTTAAGCCTCAGCTTGAAGATGCTCAGTTCTAGATTCATGGATTAGCAAACCTAGCTGCCCAGATTAAGTGCCTGGAGGCATCCCACTCCACAAGTGAGCCTCCTACCTGAAGGTACTCATCTTCATTTGCTTCATACACTGGGAAGCCCACCGCTTTCGCTTTTGTTCTTAGTTGTGCTGCTGCTGATTCTTTGCTACACTCCCCTGCTGTCATAGCTGTCTTCCGGATTGAAGAGTTTCACTATGCAGTGATCTTGGGTTCCAAAGGACATGCTCTACTCCTGGCTTTTATTTCTTGATGATAGGGAGATCTCCATTCCTGCTTTTGAGGTATCTTATTAAACACTCAGCAGGATACCAATATTGAGCAATCTCTACAGTAGAGTTCCCTTCATTCTGTTTTGCATTGCCTCATTCAGTCATTCCATTACTCGTCTGTCAGTTTGTACTGTGGTGACTTGTGTACTGCTGTGATTATGGACGCTATACCACCAGTATGTTTAATACTAGCAGGGTACCCATGGAAGACATGTTTCAGCAGAGCTTCAAAACTAAAACAGACTAGAAAGAAGAAAAGGCAGCCTGCATCTGAATGGTTTGCCCCTGAAAACCTTATGAATAGCAGTAGTACATTGTAAGATATAGTGCTGGAAGTTGAAAACATTATGAATAACAGCAGAGCATTGTCAGATATCGTGTAGGAAGATTGGAAAGCTCTCAAAATATGACAGGGGGAGAGCTACCACTTCAAAGTAGAGTTGACCATATGACATGAATGGAGCAAAACTTTTAGGACCATCATTTACTGATGGGCAAAACTCAAAAGAAGGAGAAACAGCTACAAATATCCATTAATAATCAGAACAGGGAATGCATGAAGTTTGATTCTAAGTAAATTGGAAGTTGTCAGAAATGAAATGGAATGCA
>NW_006408567.1:14943652-14946645 GCF_000296735.1 Chrysochloris asiatica | reverse complement strand
GGTCTTGGTGATAGAAATGATGCTGGAGAGCCTAGTAGAATTTTGAAAGACCAACAACTTATTCATTGCAAATATCTTTTTTAAACAACATAAAAGGGAAATATACATATGGACCTCACTAGATGGAATACACAAGAATCAAATTAACTACATCTGTGAGAAGAGACGGTGGAAAAGCTCAATATCGTCAGCCAAAACAAGGCCAGGGGCAGACTCTGAAACAGACCACCAATTGCTTATATGAAGTTGAACATAAATAAAACATGCCCATGAGAATCAAAATATGATGTTGAACATATCCCACCTGAATTTAGAGACCATCTCAAGAACATATATGATGTATTATACACCAATGATGGACAAATACAGGAAGAAAGCAGTATGTCATTAAAAGGACAGGAAAGAAAGAAAAGACCAAAATGATTATCAGAAGAGATTCTGAAACTTGCTTTTAAGTCTAGAGAAGCTAAAGAGAATGGAATAAATGAAGTAAAAGAGCTGAGCAGGAAATTGAAAAGGCATCTTGAGAAGACAAAGTCAAATACTATAAAGAAATATGCAAAGACTTGAAGTTAGAAACCAAAAGGGAAGAACATGGTCAGAATTTCTCAAGCTGAAAGAACTGAAGAAAAATTCAAGACTTGGGTTGCAATATTGATAGACTCTATGAGAAAAATAATGAATGATGCAGAAAACATCAAAAGAAGATGAAAGGAGTACAAAGAGTCAATGTACCCCCCCAAATTGGTCGATATTCAACCATTTCAAGAGGTAGCATTTGATCAAGAACTTATAGTACTGAAGGAAGATGTACAAGCTGCACTGAAGGCATTGACCAATAGCAAAGCTCCAGGAACTGAGGGGATATAAATTGAGATCTTTCAACAAATTGATGCAGAACCGGAGGCATTCACTTACCTGTGCCATGGTATTATCAATTGCCTCATATACATTTGTAAGTTGTATAGTGAATAAGGAAAACTATAGAAGAACCTATGCATTTGAATTATGCTGTTGAAGAAGTATATTGATAGTACCTGGAAAAATCTGGAATCTGGAAAAAGTACAGTCAGAATGCTTCTCAGAAGCCAGGATAGTGAGACTTCATCTCTTATACTTTGGACATGTTATCAGAAGGGACCAGTCCTTGGAGAAGGACATTATGCTTGGTAAAGTGGAGGGTCAGACAAAAAGAGTAAGACCCCAAGAAGACAGATTGGCACTGTGGTAGCAGTGATGGATTCAAATGTAACAGCAATTGTGGGCATGGAACACGACTGGGAAATGTCTCATACTGTTGTGCATGGGGTCGCTATGAGTTGAAATTGACTTGAAATACCTAACAATACCACCACCCAGTCATTTGTTGGTAGTTAAAAGGTCTATGCCTAGAAGTGTCATATCAAGTAATTTATAGCATTATTGCCATGCTGTTACTTTATCTTCAAAAATATACTTTTTGAGACTGTATAATATTTTGTTGAGTGTATGTACCACTGTTGCAGTTTCTAATTACAATTTTTGTTTTACAAAATTTACGGTGATAATGTCAAACAATTATAGTTTTATCTGCTGATAATATTATTTACTTAAGGAGTAAGTTCTGGGTGAAAAGGGAGAAGATTCCCTGAATGACTGAGTGACTGACTGAATTATAGGAGATGCCAATTATTGTTATTGTTAGCTGTTGTCTAGTTGACTGTGACTCATGATGAACTTATATATACAACAGAACAAAATGCCTCCTGGTTCTGCCTCATTCTTGTGATCGTGGACATGTTCAAGTCTATTGTAGCAATTTTGCCAGTCCATTTCACTGAGGGTCTCCACTGCTCTACTTGATCAAACAGGATGTCCTACTCTAGTGATTGCTCCCTCCCGATGACGCATCCAAGTCAAGCAAGTAGGTTCTGTTGTGAACCATAAGGTCTTCATTGCCTAATTTCCAGAAGTATATGGCCAGGCCTTTCTTCCTAGCCTGTTGTAGTCTGGACTCTTTGCTGAAACCTATTAATCATGAGTGATCATGTTAGTATTGGACATATCAGTGACATAACTTCACAAGCCACCATATTACAACAATTTGAAACATAACATCACAAGCCACCGTATTACAACAATTTTAAGTAGCTGGCTTAATGTAGTCCCCAGTGATTTTCAAGTAGTGAATGTGAGGCTTGGAAAGTCTTCAGTCATTAATCAAAATTATGATTTCCTCTTAGCCTTTGTTCCAGTTCAGAACCTGTCACTCCTCATAGTTCTTGCTAATATTAGTTGTCTAATATGGTCATATACATTGTCCATAATAACCAGGCTTGGTTTGCTTCGGTAACTTGGTTGATATCTTGTAGGAACAGGCTGTCCTATTCTTAGTAAATCAATATTGATCTGAACAGGGCACTGAGACCATTCAATGCAGTAATAGGAGAGCTCTATCCATGCAGTATTTATGTTCTACATTGAAGCAGAGAAACAAAAATTTCACTTGCTTCTGTGAAGTAGGGTGTTCCCTCCAAGTAAAACTGACAAATTCCATTGAATTGCCAATTGTGATAGCCAGCTGCCAAGATGGTCCCCAATGAAGCCACTGTCTATATCTTTGCAAAACCCTTTCCCACATTAGAGGGAGTGTCCGGTATGAACAATAGAATATGGGGAAATTATTGATATTTGACTCCAAGGCTATCTCATATAGAAACTCTGTTCTACATGGAATCTTATTTGAAGAACTCTTAGGGTACAAGCAGCTCTAACACACATAGATATAGCTGCATGTGCACTTTTTTCTCCCTTAACTTTACTGTGAATTGAATGAAGGTTTACAGAGCAGATCATCGGTTTTACATACAACAAATGATATAATTTGTTTCAATATCTTCCATGTTCGAACAGTTTTTACCTCTATTCACTTGAACTCCTGCATTCCTCTTGGTGTTTCCCGCTACCTTCATCTTTCTTCTTGTTGTACATTGCCTGCCCTATCACCAATACTA
>NW_006408567.1:14935517-14936578 GCF_000296735.1 Chrysochloris asiatica | reverse complement strand
TTACACTGTGCACACCCAAATACCTAACTGACCTTCAGAGACAAAAATATTGGACAATATTTCTCCCATTAACTTCTCAATATTTATCTGTGCACCTCTATGGTGGTGACTAGAGGAGGGGCCTGAACAAGTGGACACCCCCACCTATACTGGAGGCTCCTATGGTGCACACACCCTGCCTGTGTAGCAAGGCGACTGGACACTTGGCTACAGTTTTATTTTTGTTTCAAAGTGGTAGCTTTTGTCTCTGCTTTTATATTGCTTCTGCTTTTGGTCCTTTTGATCACACATTTTTCCTGGAGGTGGGAGCTTTTTCTCCCTATATTACCCAAGAAGAGACAGAAATCATGGCCATATAGCCAAGCTACAAACACACCCCATAATATTCCACCATTGAGACCAAAGCTAATAACAGCTGCTAAGCATTACATGTGAAAAGGGAAGCCTATCTCCTGATCACATCCTCCAGGAGACATCCAGTAAGCTTAATAACACAACAACAAACATCCAGTTAAGTATTAAAAAAATACACCACATAACTACTGGAAATGACAAACAAAAGATCTGAAACACAACAAATGATCTCAAAACATGTCCAAAAACAGAAAAGAGTAATTGAGACAAATGCACTGGAGACAGACAAAGGATCCCCAGAAGAACAGCAGGTTTTGGATTTGCTTGAGAAAGAATTCAGAAGAATAATATGGAAACAAATTCAAATGTTCTGAAAAGGGATAGCGGAAAACAAGGAAGAAGTCAGGAAAGTACTACAAGAGCAACCAAACAAGATTTATGCAGCATTGGAAACAACTCAAAACCTGCAAAATGAGGTCCATATGATTAATAATAAAATGTCAGAAATGGATAATACACTGAAAGGGGAAAGGAGCACAATAGAAGAGATGGAAGTCAGAATTAGCAAGCTGGAAGACAATACTCTCAATACTGCTAAGATAGAAGAGCAAGCTGAAAAAAGGATAAAAAATTCTGAAAAGAGTCTAAGATTCATGCTGGATAACATGAAGAGGAACAACTAAAGAATTATTGGCATTCCGGAACAG
>NW_006408567.1:14932644-14934277 GCF_000296735.1 Chrysochloris asiatica | reverse complement strand
GAGTAGATATATGCACACCAATGTTCATAGCAGTGCTATTTGCAATAGCAAAAAGATGGAGACAGCCTAAGTGCCCATCAATTGAAGAATGTATAAACAAACTTTGCTATATACACACAATGGAATACTATGCTACCTTGAAGAACAACAAGGAAGCTGCAAGCCACCGCACAACATGGATGAACCTTGAGGGCATTATGCTGAATGAAATTAATCAGTCACAAAAGGAGAAATACTGCATAGGACCACTATTGTAAAAGAGTAAGAAAAAGAACCCACTGGAGTTCCACCCTATCCGCCATCAAGCCCTGCCTCCAGGACCCCTTTTTAACCTTGTTGCCATGTTAAGTGTTATAGAGTCATTTCCGACTCATAGCGATCTTGTATAGGGTATTTTGAGGAATAGCTGATGGGTTTGAACTGCCAACCTTGTGGTTCACAGTCCAGTGTTACACCCCTGTATAATGAAATTAACTGAAATGTTCTAAAGTGCCATTGTCTGAGATATTGTCTGGAAAGTACCTGGACTTTGCCTAAGACATCAACTTAGGTACCTGCCTTACAAGACATTTCTGAAAGTCTCCAGGACCCAACTCCACCACCTGTTTTTGACTTTTAGATTTATAACTAGACTCAAGTCTCAGTGATTCCATAGTGTTTGTTGTTGTTTAGTGCTGTTGAGTTGGTTCTAACTCATAGTGACCTTGTATAGGGTTTCCTAGGACCTATTGGTGCTTTGAACATTCATCCTTGTGGTTACTCATCCAGTGCTTGTCATACAGTGCCATACCAGGACTCTCACAGAGGTGAAGAGAAAAAAAAAGCAAAAAGTATGTTTTGCTTTTTAAAATAAGTGCTTGAATTTTCTAAATAGTTACAAATGTGTGGAAATTAATGGAAATAATGGTGCAAGGAAAGTAAAATTGTATCAGTTTGAGTTTATTGACCTGAACCCACTAAGCAGAGATTTTTCATTCAATGTTTCAGTTTGAGAGGTTAGGAAAGGATCTAATAGTTTACTTGGTTTCACCACGAAGCATGAATTAAGCAATGGCTAAATCATGTTGAAATGCCAGCCTTGTCTTGGTACTCTGTAGAAGAAGATATTCAAAGTCTCAGGGGAAATTCACATGCTACAGTGAATTTATCAAGTTGATCCCACAGACCCACCCATGGAGTGTCCAGAGGGAACACCTTTTACCACAATGGTGAGGAACAAATTCATGATGGGAGCTCCAGCATTCTTAAACACTGCTGTTATTGGCCTAATTGAATAAAGACACTAAACAGTAAAGAGGCTCATTTGACTCCATGGTGTTAGAGGACAAGTGGTTCACTTAATCACTAAGGTGTGTATAGTCAGTACAATGGACAGCAGAGTCAAAGCAGTAATCATAATAGTCTGACTTATGTACATTTATGACACTGGATCCTTAGTCATGGTGTCACAAATAGATGGGAAATCTATTAAATATTTACTTGATTTTACAAGTGGAGGAATGTTAGCTCAAGTGAATGATAATCTAACTTGAATTGCCAGAATAGAGAGTCATGGTCCTCCAGTTCCCAAACTTGAATCTATTTATAGACCCTTTCTCTCTCTCTCTCTCTCTCTCTCTCTCTCTCTCTCTCT
>NW_006408567.1:14925502-14931543 GCF_000296735.1 Chrysochloris asiatica | reverse complement strand
CACACCTTTCTTAATTTTAAAAGATTCAGTGTTCCCATGTTCTGTTTGAACAACTGTTTCTTGGTGCAGGTCCAGATTCCTCATGAGGACAATTAAATGTTCTGGAATACTCATACTTTGCAATGTTGTCCATAGCTTGTCATGATCCACACAATAGAAAGCCTTTGCATAGTCAATAAAGCATAGGTAAATATCTTTCTGATGTTCTCCGCTTTCAGCCAAGACCCATCGGACATTAGCAATGATCTCGTTCCATGGCCTCTTCTGAATTCAGCTTGAACCTCTGGACGTTCTCTGTCAATGTATGATTGTAGCCGTTTCTGTATTACCTTTAGCAAAATTTCACTCGCTTGAGGTATCAAAGAGATTGTCCGATGATTTCCACATTCTGTTGGGTCATTCACCTCTCTTTGGAATGGGCACAAATATGGATCTCTTCTAATCTGTCGGCTAGATAGTTATCTTCCAAATTTATTGGCAGAGATGAGTGAGTGCCTCCTGTGTCCCACTACACAGACAATAATTGTATCATTAATCTTTATCCCAGCCTTTCCCAAGGGAATCTACAGCCTTTTATGAGAGTGACTATTCTTTTAAGAAAAATAATGATCAGACTTTTCAGGAATTACTGGACACTGACACTGAATTGATACTAATTCCAGGAGACCCACAATGTCACTATGACCCACCAGTAAGAGTAGGGGCATATGAGAGTCATGTTAGTAATGGAGTCTTAGGTGAGATCCATCTCAAAGAGGGCCCAGTGTGTCCCTGAACCCATTCTATAGTGGTTTCCCAGTTGTAGCATGCATAATTGGAATAGACATACTCAGCAAATTACAGAAACCCCACAATGGATCCATGATATGTGGATTAAGGGCTATTATGGAGGAAAAGCCATGTGAAAGCCATTAGAACTGCCTCTAGCTAGTAAAATTGTACACAAAATGGAATACTATATTCCTGGAGGGAATGATGAGATTGGTGTCACCATCAAGTACTTAAAGAATGCAGGTGTGGTGATTCTTACCATAGCCCCATTAAATTCACCTATTTAGCAAGTGCAAAACACAGATGGACCTTGGAGAATGACAGTGGAATATCATAAACCTAAGTAGGTGGTGATTCCAATTGCAGTGACTACTATTTCAGACGTGGCTTCATTGCCTGAGCAAATTAATACATACCCTAGCATCTGGTATGTAGATATTGTTCTGACCAATGCATTTTCCCTCAATCCTAGTTTTGAAGGAACACCAGAAGCAGTTTGCTTTCAGTTAGCCAGGCCAGCAATACGCCTTCGCTGTCCTATTTCAAGAGTATATTAACTCTACAGTTCTATGTCATTATGTAGTCCACAGAGACCTTGATTGCCTTTCCCTTCCACAAGATGGGCACATTACACTGTTGATGTTATTATGTTGATTGCACCTATAAGAAGTATCAATGATGCTAGACTTATTGATAAGACATATACATGCCTGTTTTATTGTTAAGTGTCGTTGAGTTGGTTCCAACTCATAAAAACCATGTGTAGGGTTTCTGAAGAGCAATCGATGGATTTGAACTGCTGACCTTGCAGTTATCAGTCCAGTTCTTATTCTACAGTGTCACACCAGTACTCCATTTATGTACAGTTACTGTTGTAGTTAAGTGCCGTTGAGTTGGTTCCAACTCATAATGAACCTGCGTAGGGTTTCCAAGGCTTTAAATCTTTGTGGGAGCAGAAAGTCTTATTTTTCCTCCACAGAGTGGCTGGTGGGCTCAAACTGCTGACCTGTGGTTTGTAATCCAGTGCTTATCATATGGAGCCATCACACTCTCTATTTACAGTGACATTTCTAGGGGTGAAGTGTTATGGAGCATGTTGAGATATTAATTCCAAAATGAAGGATAAGTAGTTACATCTGGTCCCTCCTACAGCTAAAAAGGAGGTTACAACTCCTAATGGACCTCTTTGGATTTGGAAGCAACATAGCTCTCATGTGGGTGTACATCTCTTACCTATTTATTAAGTACAGAAAAAGCTATAAAGAGAAGACTTTGCAACAGGTTTAAGGTGTCATGCAAGCTGCTCTGCCACTTGAGTCTTATGATCTGGATGATCCAGTGGTGTTTGAAGTGTCAGTGGCAGAGAGAGATAGTTGTGAGTCTTTGGCAGGTCCCTGTTGGTGCATATCTTTAGGATTTTGGTAGCTATCTGCCATCCTCTGCAGATAACTATTATCCTTTTGAAAAACAGCTTTTGGCTTGTTATTAGTCCTTAGTAGAGACTGAATATTTAACCATAGTGACTTTAACCATAAAGTCACTATGTGGCCTGAACTACCCATAATGAACTGAGGAGTGTTGTCTGGCTCACAGCATCATAAAGTTGCATGTGCACAGCAGTACTTCACTCTAAATGAAATGGCAGCATTTTGTTCTAACTGAAATAGACACATACTTTGGATATTGATATGCCTTCTCTGAATGTAATGTTTGGCTCAACGTACTTGAGAAGATAAAGTCAAATATTACAATGAAATGTGCAAAGATCTGGAGTCAGAAAACCAAAAAGGAAGAACACGCTCAGCATTTCTCAAGCTAAGGGAACTGAGGAAGAAATTCAAACCTCGACTTTAATTATGGAAGGATTCTCTGGGCAAATTATTGAATGATGCAGAAAGCATCAAAAGAAGATAGAAGGAACACTGAGTCACTGTACCGAAAGGAAATGGTAGATTTTCAGACATTTCAAGAGGTAGCCTAGATCAAGAGCCAGTGATACTGAAGGAGGAAGTCCAATGTGCATTGAAAGAATTGGCAAAGAACAAGGCACCAGGAATTGATGGAGTAAAAATTGAAATCGTTCAAGAAAATGAGGCAGCACTGGAGGCAGTCAGTCATCTCTGCCAAGAAATTTGGAAGACAACTATCCTTTCTTAATTTTAAACCATTCAGTGTTCCCATGTTCTGCCTTTTGGTCCATGTACAGATTCCTCATGAGTACAATTAAGTGTTCCAGAATACTCATACTTCGCAATATTGTCCATAGCTTGTCATGATCCAGAGACTCAAAAGCCTTTGCATAGTCAATAAAGTACAGGTAAACACCTTTCTGATATTCTCTGCTTTCAGTCAAGATCCATCAGATATCAACAATGATATTCCTCATTCCACAGCCTCTTCTGAATCCAGCTTGAACCTCTGGAAGTTCTCTGTTAATGTATGCTTGCATTTGTGAGCTGAATTAGCCTTTTTGAATCATGCCAGAAATAATAAATAACATTCATTGTCAAAAAGAACATTTAAAGATCCATTCTGAAGTGCAAAAATATCAGTGATAGGATAATACACATATGCCTGTCAGTGATAGGATAATACACATTATATACAAGGTAGACCAGTTAATACCACTATTATTCAAATTTACACACTACCCACTAATGCAAAAGATTTGGAAATCCAAGATTTTAACCAATTTCTGCAGTTTGAATAGTCAAACATACAGTCAAAAAGCATTGATAATTATTGGTGATTGGAATGTAAAAGTCAGAAAATGACAAGAAAGACCTGCAGCTGGAAAATATGACCTTGGTGATAGTAATGATGTTGGAGATCACATGATAGAATTTTTCAAGATCAACGACTTATTTATTGCAAGTGTCTTTTTTTCAACAACATAGATATGAATGCTGATATCTGCTGAATCTTGGTTTAAAGCAGAGAATACCAGAAAGATGCTTAGTCTGTTTCATTAAATATGCAAAGATGATGTAAAGCAATGCAGAAATTATTGAATGCTATTATTAACATCACATGAAAATAAAATTTCAATAATTAAAAAAACAATTACAGCAGTACATGGACAGGGAAATGCTAGTGTGGGTGATAGCAAATTATGAATATCGCCCACCTGAGTTTAGAGATCATGAAAAACCGATTTGATGGGTTATGCACTAATGACCAAAGGCCAGCAGAGTTATGGGATGACAACAAGAAAGTAAATTTAGTAAGAAAGCAAAAATTTATTAAGAAGACAAGGCAGAAGGAAAAGACCAAAATAGATGTCAGAAGCAACTCTGAAACTTGGTCTTCAGCATAGACATGATAAAAAATGTAGAAGAAATGAGGAGGTAAAATAACTGAACAGAAAATTTAAGAGGTCACCCCTAGCCGACAAAGCCAAGTAATATGAGGGTGAGTGAAAAATTATCTGCACTCATTGTAGAATTTATTTCAATCAACTTTTAGAAAATACAAATACATAATTTTTCAATGCAATCTCCTTGCTTTTTTTTTTTTAACAATCAAATTTTATTGCTTTATTCATGTGGTGCTTTTGCAAGGCACTGTGGTATGGACTAGAAAACTTGAAATGATTCATGAAGAAACCTTGGAATGACACATGAAGAATGATATGAAAAGTTATTCTGAGGCAGGATGCTTTAATTAATCATTTTAAACCAGGGCATCAAACATCAGGAATGAGTTCAAGTTATAATTCACAGGAGAACTGGAAACATCTTACGGTTTAATCACTTCACATGTCCATCCTGATACTTTGAATAATCTGGAAAAGTGCAAAGCCACAAACAACAAAAATGAAGAGAGCCAATAACCAGGGTCCTACAGACGCCTTTTCTTTGAGGACATTTTCCTAGGTCTTGGCTATGTTGCCGCGCTGGGTGATATTCTTGCTGTGTTTCTCGTTGGCCATACGGATCCGCTGTTTGGCGACCATCTTTCCTGGCGCGACCACCTGCCCAGACCACCCCTTGCTTGGACTGACTCTCTTGTCTCTGCTCCTGGAGTCTGGGCCGCCAGAACAAAGAGGCTCTCTCAGGTGGGGTGTGAGCTCTGGCCTCTGGGTCTAGGCATGGCGCCTGGGGGGCCGAGCACTAAGGGATATGGTTCGCGGACTGGCTGACCACACAGGACTGACCTGCCAGCTGGGCAGAACCGCGAAGGAAATAAAGCAGGCCACTGGGACCTTCGTGCACCACCGCGGGAACGTGGAGTGAAAAAAAAAAAGCTCCTTGCTTTTAAATACATTTTTTCCATCTGTCAACAAGCTTTCATATTCCCTTATTAAAAAATGTTTTATGCTAAGCTGTAAAACATGAATGCAATGCTATCTTCACTTCAGCAAAGGTGAATCTTCACCCTCAAAGAACTGCTTTCACGGGACCAACCAGATGAAAGTCCGATGGAAGAAGATCAGGACTATAGAGAGGATGCTTCAACAACTCAAAACAAAGTTTTTATGGAGTGTCAACAGTGTGGGCAGTGGTGTGTGGATGTGCATTGTCATGCAAGATCACACCGCCCTTGGATAGCAGTCCTTGTGTTAATCTGAAGTTTAGGCTTCAGCTCATCAGTGAGGATCTCACTGTAATGCGTACAGTTGATTGTTGAATCTTTTTCCTGATAGTGTTCCAATACTGGCACCTGAGAATCCCAGAAAACTGTAAACATCAATTTCCCAACTGATGGCTGACTTTTGAACTTTGTCTTGGTTCGCAATTGAGGATGTTTCCATTCCATGCTCTGCCATTTACTCTCAGCCTTGTGGTGATGAATCCATGCCTTGTCACCATTACTGATTTTTTTTTTAAATAAATGTTTTATTGTGAATTATGTGATAGTTTACATGGAGAACATTAGTTTTACATTCATTCTATGGTATATCGTTTCAATGCCATGGTTACAATCCCTTCCATGCATCATCAACCAACCAAAGGGTATACTCTGCAAGCCTCAGGCATCACTGCTTCTCTTGGTAGGGTCCCGCTCTCCACTCTTCTCTATTGATGGTCCTAGGGACCTCCACTCCTAGACTGGAAAGTTATTCACTCCCCTCCTTGCTATAACATGTCTACCTTTACATTTCCAACCCTCACAATCAGTCCTGATAACAATTATTCACTATTGTATCACAATAGACCTATCTGTATTTCATTTCATCAGTCCTGCCTGGACAGATTGGATACTACTCACTGGAGATTCTACCTTACTCCATGCCCTCTGGATCTAGGTTCCCTCTTGAAAGCTTGTAA
>NW_006408567.1:14923030-14925290 GCF_000296735.1 Chrysochloris asiatica | reverse complement strand
TTTTCCTTTTCTTTCTTCTTCTGGTTGAGTTCTGATCATCCAGTCGTTGAAGCCAGGTCAAGTGGGTATTATCTGCAAGTGTGGGTGTTCTTGCGCATATCCCCTCTCTTCTTATCATCTGGATGCTTCACTCTCCACTCTAGTCCTCTGTGGCTATGTCACTGACTATGGACCCAAGAGTCCCCAGGTCTTGCCACACTGCTGGCTGACCAGGTCTCCACCCGGGTTCACAGGAGTCTATTGAACATTGTAGGGCTTATCTCGCTGCTTCATTGCTGTTTTTCCCTCACTCCCCCTTATGGATGACAAGTGTGGTCACCAATCAGAGCATGTATTCCCATTGAGTCTTAGTCTTGGAAGAGGGTTTGCACTGAGGAGTCCTGACCACTTGCCTTGATGTCTCCTGGGCAAGCAACTTGCTTGTTCTTGTAGTAAGAGTCAATTTGCCTCTATTGTTTTGTATTTTTCCGGTAGGTCTTTCTTTCAAGAAGTATCTTCTGTTCTTCTAGCTGCTCCAGGCTGACCACTACTGATTTTTTAAAAAGAAACTTTTACCTTCCTTTGTGTATCAGTCATAATTTAGTTTGCAGATTTTTACGTGCTTTTGTTTATGCTCTTTTGTGAGTTGTTTCCATACCCATCTTGCACCAACTTTTTGAAACCCAAGTCTGTTGTGGATTCTCTTATCCTCAGAATCATGGCTGATTTGCAAATGATTTGCCGCATAATCCACTGTCACTCATCTACTTGACAGAATCATTGCATGTGCATGCTCAGTGTTGTCATCAGCTAAAGACATGCATGGTTGTTTTAATATAATTGTAGTGTGGATAATTTTTGAATAACCCTTGTATAATGAAATGTGCAAAGACCTGGAGTTAGAAAACCAAAAGGGAAGAACACGCTCTGCATTTCTCAAGCTGAAAGGACTGAATAAAAAAATTCAAGCCTCAATTTGCAGCATTGCAGGTTTGTTTGGGCAAAATTTTGAATGATGCAGAAAGCATCAAAAGAAGATAGAAGGAATACACAGAGTTACTGTACCAAAATGAAATAGTCAATGTTCAACCATTTCATAAGGTAGCATATTATCAAGAGTCAGTGGTATTGAAGGAAGAAGTCCAAGGTACACTGAAGACAATGGCAAAGAACAAGGTTCTGGAAATTTATGGTATACAAATTGAAATCTTTCAACAGACTGATACAGCACTAGAGGCATTCACTTATCTAAGCCGAGATATTTAGAAGATTGGAGGAGATTCATATTTATGCCTATTACAAAGAGAAGTTACCCAATAAAATGTGGAAATCATTGGACAATATTATTAACAACACATGCAAATAAAGTTTTGTTAAAAATAATTAAAAGCAATAGTACATTGACAGGGGTCTTCCTGAGGTTTTCATTGGATTTTGAGGAGATGTGTAATGAGGGATGTCATTGCTGACATCAATGGATCTTGGCTGAAAGCAGAGAATACCAGAAAGATGTTTACCTGTGCTTTATATTGACTATGCAAAGACTTTTGACTGTGTGGATCACAGTCAAAATTGGACTGTGGACAAAATTGCAAAAAATGGGTATTGTATCCTGATCCCTACTGAGAGCCTTCAAAATTGGAACATTCCTGTTTGAAAAGACATATGGACCAACCCAGAACTTCTGGGAGAACAGAAGATTCTTATTGAAAGAAATACCTTCAGAAAAAAAGTGGACTGTTTGGCTATTTGAATTTCAAACAAGCTGTTTGCTTAGGAGGCATCAAGGCAAGAACAGTCAGCCCATAAGGGAAAACCCTTTCTAGGGCTGAAACTCAAAGGGAATTCATTAGAAGTATAATACACTTGCTGGTGACCACCTGGGTCGATTTGTGAGTGGAATTGGGGGAAATGCAGCAATGAAGACATGGGCTGAATTTGACCATTTTCCATTGACATTTGTTGACCTTGAGATGAGAGAAAGAAGAGAATGGACTGGCTGGCCTGAAGTTTAGGAAGATGTATGAACTCTTAAGCCCAGGGGAACTGACCTAGCCCCTAGAGGCTAGGGCTGAGAGTGAAGTGGTCAGCTGGTTTGAAGGGCAGGGAGTGTGCATGGACTCCCAAACTTAAAGCTAGTACCTATTTGACCTAGCTTGCATGCATAGCTGACCAGACTTGACAAGATGAAGATAAAAATGTTTGTTACTGTGAACAAGTGCCAATTGCCACAGTTTGATGAACTATACTTTTGTTTATGCATGTAGTTTCTCAAAATTCC
>NW_006408567.1:14918358-14922145 GCF_000296735.1 Chrysochloris asiatica | reverse complement strand
AGACAATTGTTGGAACAGAACAAGGGGACACTGAAGCTTTAAAATTAAGAACAGTGTGTACCATACAAAGGTATGATCAAACATTCAGTCAAAATATATTGATAATTACTGGTGATTGGGATGTGAAGGTTGGCGACATAGAGGAAAGAACAGTAGTTGGAAAATATGGCCTTTGTGATAGAAATTATGCTGGAGATTGCATAAAGGATTTTGCAAGACAAATGACTTATTCATTGAAAAAATATATTTTAAACAACTTAAAAGATGACTATACAGGTGGACCTCATCAGTTGGAGTACACAGACATCAATTTGACTACATCTGTAAAATGTATTCTTTCACTATATTTATTTAATCTGTATGCTGATCAAATAATCCAAGAAGCTTGATTATATGAAGAAGAATGTGGCATCAGGATTGGAGGAAGACTCATTAACAACCTGAAATATGCAGATGATACAACTTTGCTTGCTGAATGTGAAGTGGTCTTAAAATACTTACTGGTAAAGACCAAAGACCACAGCCTTCAGTATAGATTGCATCTCAGTGCAAAGAAAACAAAATCCTCACCACCTGACCAATAAACGTCATGATAAATGGAGAAAACACTGAAGTTATCAAAGACTTCATTTTGCTTAGATCCATTATCAACACTCATGGAAATATCAGTCAAGAAATTAAATGACACATTTCATTATGCAAATCTGCTAAAAACCTCTTTAAAGTGTTCAAGAGCAAAGATGTCAATTTGAGGGTTAAGGTGTACCTGACCTAAGCCATGTTATTTTCAATAACCTCATATGAACATGAAAGTTGGACAGTGAATAAGGAAGACCATAGAAGAATTGATATATGTGAGTTGTGCTATTGGAGAAGTATATTAAAAGTACTATGGCCTGCCAAAATAACAAACAAATTTGTTGGAAGAAGTACAGCCAGAATGCTCCTTGGAGGCAAGGATGGTGAGATTTTGTTTATCACACTTCATACATATTATCAAGAGAGACCAGTCTTGGAGAAGACCATCATGCTTGGTAAAGTGGAGGGTCAGCAAAAAAGAGGAATATCCCCAGTGAGATGGACTGGCACAGTGGCAGCAGTAATGGACTCAAGTTACAATGATTGTGATGTTCTGTTGTGCATAAGATTGCTATGAGTTGGATTCAACTAGACAGAAGCTAACTACAACAACAACAACATGGCCACACTGGTCTGAATACATTGTCCATTTGCATCCGTGCAGTCTCTGGAAATTTATGTTGACCTTGATTCATAGGCTGATGAATATACAATCACTGATAATGGGATCATAAACTTAAAGTTGTATGACTTTCCAGGTCCATTCCAAACTCTTAATTTTATTGATGAGGCACTGAGGTCTAGGTTGGAGGAACTTGACTTTCACAAAATAATGGAAATTTAGAATTTAGGTATTCTGACTCATGGTTTATTACTGGGAGGACCAACGCACCACACCCCGAAAGAGAGGGCTCTTGCTTTCTGCTGCTTAAGAATAGTCAGGTCTGGCAGAATTTCCACACAAGCAAAGTTTTATTATAGGAAAGAGGCTTGCAATGGAGATTTGTTATTGTTAAGTGCCGTCGAGTTGGTTCTCACTCATAGCGACCCCGTATAGGGTTTCCAAGGAGGTGCTTGTGAACTTGAACCATCTAAGATGGGGAGGGCTTAATGCAATGCTTACTCCTTGACTCCCTGAACTAAGTCTTTAATGGGGTTTAAAAGGGCTTTAAAGGCATAATGTTTATTTATAGGGGTTGTTGTTATTGTTAAGTGCCGTCGAGTTGATTCCTACTCATAGCGTTTCCAAGGAGCAACTGGTGTGCATGAACCACCGAACTTGCAGTTCAAATTACTTTGCAGTCTGATGCATTAGCCCACAGCACCACATAGGGGTAAGCAGGGATTTTTGTGTAGTCACCTATTTAGGAGGGGTCATACTAATTGGGGCTCCTGGTATAGTGCTATATGATCAGCACTGGACTGTGAACCACAGGTTGGCAGTTCAAACCCATCAACTGCTCCTTGGAAACCCTACACAGGGGCACTATGATTCGAAACTGACTTTACGGCACTTAACAACAGCAACAATGCTAATTGGTGCATGTGAAGCATTGTTATCAAGATGGAGTCCCCTGCAAAGGCTTCTGGTAGGGACAGACAAACCTTATTCTGCGATGTGGAGCTTCTCTGGTTCTTCAAGACCCCTGGTTCAAACTCCTCCCAGGGGCTGTGTTCTACTCTGGCCCATTACAAGATAGTACTTTAAAGTTATATGTAGGGCACTGGTTTAAGCAGTCTGGCCTGTAAAACATCTTGTGTGCTGTTGTGTTCTGTTGAGTCAGGTCCAACTCATAGTGTCCCTGCATAGGGTTTCTGAGGTTGCAGATCTTTATGGGAGCAGAAAACCTCATCCTTCTCGTGAGGAGTGGTTGGTGGATTCAAATGCTGAGTCTTGTGGTTAGCAGCCCAAGGCACATCCCACAATTCCACCAGTGCCCCTTGTAAAACATCTTACAAGGAAGTAAAGTATGAAATTTTATGGGTGGTCTTCTTTAGTGGCATGTCCCATCTTACCAGGGAGTAAAATATGGAATTTTTATGGATGATCTTTCTTAATGACATGTCCCAGGCTGTGACTGCTCAGTTATGCGCCCTGGGCATGTCCTGCACATCTTCAAAATTGCTCAAGCAAGCAGGCCCCTGTAAAGCATTCTTGAAGGTTTTAGTCACAAGACTTCAGTCACTAAGTGTCTCATATTTAGTCCTGATTCCTGGACCTCTTTTCTCCCTGCCTCAGGTTGATGTCACTATCTGCTGTTCCCCAAACCTATCAAGGTGATTCTGACTTTTAGTGATCCTATAAGACAGAGAAGAGCTTCTCCATAGGGAGAAGAGCATAAATTTTTATGTGAGCAAACAGCCTATCTTCTCTTGTAGAGCAGCAGGTGAGTTTGAACTGACTACCTTGTGTTTAGCAGCCCAACTCTTAACCCACTGTGCCATCAGGTCTCCTTGTCTGTTGTGCCATAGGTCCCTGGGTGTAGGTTGACACCTGTCTTGCACCATGTACAGAGCTGATCAGGTCTCCTTGTCTGTTGTGCCATAGGTCCCTGGGTGTAGGTTGACACCTGTCTTGCACCATGTACAGAGCTGATCCACAATTGTCCCTTTTTCACCCCAAGAGTAAGAAATGAGTGTTGTAGAGTTTAAAGTCCAAGTGCCCTGTTATCTGAACCTTGTTAAACTTTGCGGGTTACAATACATCAGTGGGGAAGTGTTTATACAATGAACATGCAGGTACACACTGGCCATCTAGAAACCACTGACCCCTAACACATGTATTTGCAAGAATGTGTGGATGTGTGTTCAAGCCCTGGGAACTGTGTGTGCAGAAGACACAGGAAATCCCATGAAGTGTTTCAGTAGCGTTTTCAACCAGAGGCAGCTGAAAGATTTTCCAGTTTAATTTGTGAGCGAACATAGTTGGGGGATTTTTGCACATGAATCAACTAGTTTGGCTCCACAAGCCCAGTCTGTGCTCAGAGGTGCCCCAGTCCTGACTCACAAAGGTGCTCTGTGTGTGAGTTTGCAAGGAGGGCTGGGGGAGGTGCATGAAAGCTCAAGGCAAGCTTTCCTGAAAAAAAAAAAAAAAAAAAAATGCAGCAGTGGGAAGCCAGGGAGAAACTCAGGAAGGGCCCCCTCTCTGACTTCCCATTCTCCCCTACCACAATTTTTCAAAGGGTTGATGGTGGAAAAACATTTTGAT
>NW_006408567.1:14908964-14917681 GCF_000296735.1 Chrysochloris asiatica | reverse complement strand
CTCTCATACTTTGGACATATTGTCAGGAGGGAACAGTCACTGGAGAAGGATGTCATGCTGGGTAAGATGGAGGGTTAGAGAAAAAGAGGAAGACCCCAACGAGATGGATCAGCCAGGTGGCATCATTGATGGTGTCAAATGTGGCATTGGTAGTGAGGTTGGCCCAGGATCGGACATTGTTTTGTTCTGCTGTGCACGGGGTCATTATAAGTTGGTTCTGACTCGATGGCACCTGATAACAACAACATGTGTCCTGGTGTGGTGCTGTAGGATAAGCACTGGACTGCTAACTCCAAGGTTGGCAGTTCAAACGCACCAGCCAGTCTTCAGAAATCCTATATAGGATTGCTGTGAGTTGGAACCGACTCAATGACATTTAATAAGAATAACAGCTTCTTGATACAAATGAACTCAGTCTTCACAACAGCCCTGTGAGGTTGGAACTGATATTTATCCCCACATTACCACAGGGATATAGAGGCACAGAGAGATGAGCTAACTTTCTCAGGCCACCCACTTAGGATTCAAACCCAGTGGATCCTTAGGTCTTACCCCATAGACCACAGTTTATTATGCAAGGAAACATTGCAGGCGGGTGTTCTGACTCATGCTGACCTCTTGTTGGTCAGATTAGATCTGTGCTTCATAGGGTTTTTTAATGACTGGGATCTCTCAAAAGTAAATCACCCTTCCTTCTGAGGTTACTCTGGTTGGACTTGAAACTCCAACCTTTCATTAGGCAGCCTGAATCATTTACATCAATCAGGGACTGTCCTATTGTCCAACTTCCCACCAATATAAAAGTCTCTCTGACTTTCCTTTCAGAGGGTCACTTAGCCCCTGCTTGAATGCATCCAGCAATGGGGTGCTCATTACTTTGTTGGCAATTCATGCCTTCTAGGAAATCTTTTCAATAAAATCTACCTTCTATGATGAACAAATATTGAATTTCCTCACAATTTTCTGGAGGTGGAGACTTCTTGTAATTATAATAAGGGAGAATTATTCACGATGGGGCTTACATCTCTGCGTATATCTCTAGTCTGCTCAGCATCATAGCAACACAGAAGCCTCCAATGACAGAAGAGTGGTGACTATATATGTGCTGCATTGCATCTCCCACATGAAAGGTGAGAATTTAGGAGCCCTTATCTGGAGCTATGGGTCGGACCCGACTCGATGGCACTTAACAACAACAACAACAATCTGGAGCTATAGGATAAGCACTGCACTGCAATTTCATTTGAACTACAATGTTCAAACTCACCAGCTACTCCTTGGAAGCCCTATACAAGATTGCTATGAGTCAGAATCAACTGGATGGCACTTAACAACAACAACAGATCTAGACAGGAAGGAGCCCTGATGGTGCTGTGGGATAGACTTTGGGCAACTAATGACAAAGTCAGTGGTTCAAACCTACCAGAAGATCTACAAGAGAAAGATTTACAGTCTCCAAAACCCTGTATAGAATTGCTATGAGTTGGAATTGATTCAATGGCTTCAGTTTATTCAATATGTTAGGTCTAGAGAAGAGATATTTCCTCCTGTTTCCGATTTCTTTTTAAAAAATCCTTCTAATGTGTACAATCATTTAGCTTTCATTGGTAACAGTCAATTCTTTCCTTACCAGAGAAGACTTCATAAAAAGTGCAGCTCAGCCTCAAAGAAGGATCAACGGTTGATTAAGAACAGGAGGAAAGGAAATATATTCCAGGAGTCCTGGTGTGGCACTGCAGGATAAGCGCTGGATAGCAAGGTTGGTTTAAACCACAAAGTTGGCAGTTCAAACCACTAGTCATTCCTCAGAACCCTTTTATTGGATCACTAAGAGTCATGCCTACTCAATAGCACTTAATGTACTTACTCAGAGTGACTTCTGATATCCATTTTGGTCTTTTCTTTCTTTTCTGTTGTTTTAATGACCTTTTGCTTTCTTCATGTATGTTTGTTCCTGATGTTATCCCACAGCTTGTCTGGTTTTTGGTCATGTCTACACTGTTCTTGAGATGGCCTCTAAATTCAGGTGGGATATACTTGAGGTCAGGAGTCCTGGTGTGGCACTGTAGGATAAGCACTGGACTGCTAGGTTGGTTTGAACCACAAGGTCAGCATATCAAATCCACAGCTTCTTCTCAGAAACCCTATAGAGGGTCATTATGAGTCAGAACTGACTCAATGGCACTTAACAACAATAACAACATCAACAACAATAAAAATAACATTCTTAAAAAACAAGTCAGAGGTTCTCATACCCATTTGAGTTCTTACTGAGAACTGTCAATGCCCTCTGTTGTCAGCACTCTGATGAAATACTGGGAAAAAATAAGCAAGTGTTCACAATACTTGGAGGTGCTTCCTGACTTAGAGCTCAGGAGGAAGAAGGACACTGGGCCCCTTCTTGAGGTGAGTACCCTGCCATGGGTGGGGTCATGTGGCGGGGAGTCTGTGGGGCTAAGGTCCAGCTTCACCATTAGCTGTGTGACTTTGAGAAAACAACTTAACCTCTCTGACCTCACGTTTCCTCATTGGTATAATGAAGATTATGTGCTATGAAGATTAAGTGAGTAGATCAAGTAGCATGCTTAAAACAAATCAATAAATGGTAGCTATTATTGCTATTAAAAATGATTAATGGTTGCTGCACATTCAGGTGCTGAGTCTTGTTAGGGGATCACTGCCTGATTTATTCCTTGCAACCACATTGTAAAGGTGGAGGTATTATACTCATTTTATATAGAAGAACATGGAGCAATAAAAAGATGAAGCTTCTTGCTATATTTTTAAGCATCAGAGCTGGGAATTTCCCCCTGTCATCCTGCATAGTTTATCATGCATAACTACTTTGATGTTCAACTGAAAAGGTAACCAATAATATATTTTTAAGTTAGATAATGCTGAGAAATTACTTCTAATATATTGGGGATATTAATGATTTTATGCACTACTCACCTGTCAGTTTGTTGTACTGTGGTGAATTGTGTGTTTTGATGCTGGAAACTGTGCCACTGGTATTTTAAATACCAGTAGGGTCACTCATGGTGGACAGATTTCACTGTAGTTTTCAAACTAAGACAAACTAAGAAGAAGAGACAGATTACTTCTGAGTGGTTGTTGTTGATGTTAAGTGTCATCTAGTTGCTTCTGGCTCATAGTGACCCTATATAGAGTTTCTGAGGAGTGGCTGATGGATTTGAACTGCTGACTTTGAAGTTCAAACTGACCTTGCTGTCCAGCACATTATCCTGTAGTGCCACTGAAAATCTTATGAATGACAGCTGAACAGTGTTTAATGCAGTGCTGGAAGATGAGCTCCTCATGTTGGAAGGCACTCAAACTATGAAAAAAGCTGTCTCTTCAAAGTGGAGTTGACATTAATGGTGTAGATGGAGCAAAGCTTTCTGGACCTTCATTTACTGATGGGGCACAATTCAAAATAAGAAGAAACAGTTGCAAATATTCATTAATAATAAGAACATGGAATGTACAAAATATGAATCTAGCAAAGTTGGAGGTCATCAAAAATGAAATGCAATGCATAACATCTATATACTAGGCATTAGTGAGCTGAAATGGACTGGTATTGAACATTTTGAATCTGATAGTCATTTGATTTACTATGTTGGGAATGTCAAATTGAAGAGGAATTGTGTCATGTTCATCATCAAAAAGAACATTTCAAGATTTATCTTGAAGTACAATGTTCTCTGTGATAGAATAATATCCATATGCCTACAATGAAGACCAGTTAATATCACAAATTTACACACCAACCACTAAAGCCATAGATGATGAAATTAAAGAATTCTATCAACTTCTTCAGTCTGAAATTGATCAAATATGCAATCAAGATGCACTGAAAATTATTTGTAGTTTCAAAATATGGTCTTGGTGGTAGAAACGATGCTGGAGATTGCACAAAAACATTCTATACACCAATGACGTATTCATTGTAAATAGCTTTTTTTCAACAGCATAAAAGGCAACTATACACATGGACCTCACCAGGTGGAATACAGAGGAATAAAATTGACTACATCAGTGGGAAGAGATGATGGAAAAGCTCAATATCATCAGACAAAACAAGGCCAGGGGCTGGCTGTGGAACAGACCAATTGTACACATGCAAGTTCGGGCTGAAGCCAAAGAAACTTAAAACAAATTTATGAGAGCCAAGATACAATAAACCTAAATTTAGAGACCATTTTGGGAAGAGATTTGATGCATTAGACATTAAACATGAAGAAGGTAAAAGGGGATTAAAAAGACAGAAAATAAAGAAAAGACCATAATGGATGTAAGAAGAGACTCTGAAACTTCCTTTGGAATTTGTAGAAGCTAAAGCTACTAGAAGAAATGATAAAGTAAAATGGCTGAACAGGAAATTTCAAAGTGCAGCTCGTGAAGACAAAGTCAAGTATTATAAAGAAATGTGCAAAGACCTGGAGTTAGAAAACTAAAAGAGAACACGCTTAGGATTTCCCAAGCTTACAGAACTGATGAAAAAATTCAGGACTTGAGTTGCAATATTGAAGAATTCTATGGGCAAAATTGACTTTTGGTGTGGATAAGCTCTGGGCTGTGAATCTCAAGGTCGGTGGTTCAAATCCACCAGGTGTTCCTTGGAAACCATATAAAGGGTTGCTATGAGTCGAAACCTACTTGGTGGCATTTAACAACAACAACATGGGCAAAATAGGGAGTGCAGTAGCTCTGTGGGATAATCTTTGGGTTGTGAACCACAAGGTCAGTGGTGCAAGCCACCTAGCTGCTCCACAAGAGAAAGATGAGACTTTCTGCTCTGGTAAAGAGTTACAGTCTTGGAAGTCCTTATACTGGTTGCTTATGAGTCAGAACCAACTTGATGGCATTTAGCAACAACAATATGGGCAAAATACTGAAGGATGCTGGAAACATCAAAAGAAGATGGAAGTTATATAGTCACTATAGCAAAAAGTACTGGTCGATGTTCCATCATTTCAACAGATACCATATGATCAAGAACTGATGGTATTGATGCAAGAAGTCTAAGCTTCATTGAAGGCATTGGCAAAAAACAAAGCTCCAAGAATTGACAAAATAAAAATTGAAATGTTTCCACAAACTAATGCAGCACTGGAAGTGCTCACTCATGTGTGCCAAGAAATTTGGAAGATAGCTATCTGACCAACTGATTGGAAGTAATCCATATTTATGCCCATTCCAAAGAAGGGTGATCCAACAGAATGTGGAAATAATTGAACAATATAATTAATCTCACATGCAAGTCAAATTCTGCTGAAGATAATTTAAAAAATAGTTGCAACAGTACACTGACAGGAATCTGCCAGAAATTCAAGTTAGATTCAGATGAGGATGTAGAATGAGACATATCATCGCTGATGTCAGATGGATCTTGGCTGAAAGCAGATAAAACTAGAAAGATGTTTGCCTGTGTTTTCTTGACTATGCAGAGGCTTTTTGTAGATCATAACAAGCTATGGATAACACTGCAGAGAATGAGTATTCCAGAACACTTAATTGTGCTCCTGAGGAACCTGTACATAGACCAATAAGCAGTTGTTAAAACAGAACAAGGGGGTATGCTGCTGCTTCTGTTGCTGCAAGACATTGAGAAAGTTCGACTCACAGACCCTGTGTAACAGTGATAGGGAATGTCTGGTGTGGGCCATATAAAGTCTGCAAATTCATCTGGCCTTGCCTTGCCAAGGCAACCACAGTTTCAGCCATCACGTTATAGCAGTCTAATTTTTAAGTTGATAATTGCATGGCCTGTGAATGACGTTATAAATATCTAAATGGTTCTTGGCAGAAAAAAATGTTCCCCACCCCTGCTGTATAGTTGCTGAGGCTATAAATCCTTTTGGGAACAGAAAGCTGCATCTTTCTCTTGTGTGGCTGCTTGGGTTGAACCATTGACCTCATGGATTACAAGCTGGTGGATCTGAACTGCCCACTTTGCGGTTAGCAGCCCAATGTGTAACCCAAAATGCTGCCATGGGTCGTTGTTGTTGTTGTTGTTGGTGGTTGTGTGCCACTGAGTTGGTTCTGACTCATAGTGACCCTGCATAGAGTTTCCAAGGAGCAGCTGATGATTCATAAAATCAAGACAGGTTTACACCAGGGTTATACTTTTCCACCATACTTATTCAATCAGTATGCTGAGTAAATAATCCAAGAAGCTGGATTATTTGAAGAAGAACATGGCATCAGGATTGGAGGAAGACATTAATAGCCTAGGATATATAAATGACACAATCTTGCTTGCTAAAATCCCAAGGGACTTGAAATACACACTGATGAAGATCAAAGACTACATTCTTCAGTATGGATTACACCTCAATGTAAAGAAAATGAAAATCCCCACAATGGACCAATAAATAGTATCACAATATATAGAAAAGATTGAAGTTGTCAAAGTCTTCGTTTTGCTTGTATCCACAATCAATACTCATGGAAGAAATGGTCAAGAAATTAAATGATGGACTGCATTAGGCAAATCTGTGCAAAAGACCTCTTTAAAATGTTTAATAGCAAAGATATCACTTTGAGGACTAAGGTATGCCTGATCCAAGCCAGGGCATTTTCAACACCTTATTTATTTCAACAATAAATAAGGAAGACCATAGATGACTTGTTGCATTTGCGTCATAGTGTTGGCAAAGAATATTGAAAGTACCATGGAATGCAGGAAGAACAAGTGTGTCTTTGGAGAAGTGTAGCCAGAATGCTCCTTGGAAGTCAGGATGGCACGACTTCTATCTTTTGTATTTTTGACATGTTGTCACAAGGAACCAGTCCCTGGAGAAGGATGTTAGGTTTGGTAAAATGGAGGGTCAAGAAAAAGAGGAAGATCCTCCACAAGATGGATTGATACAGTGTCAGCAATAATGGGCTAAAGCATGTCAATTGTGAAGATAGTGCAGAAGTTGGCAGTATTGTGCATAGAGTCTCTATGAGTTGAAACTGACTCAATGCACAACAACAACAATAGTTTTATGATTCTTTTTCTTAGTCCACAGTCTTTATGCTTAAAGCATTTTATGTTTACAGAATAATTGAGCAGAAAGCACAGAGTTCACATATCCCGTTATCCCTACTATTAAAACCTGACATTGATGTGAAAACATTTGTTATAGTGAGCTACTATTGCAACACTTTTATTAACTAAAGTCTTTAGTTCACATCAGGGTTCATCCTTTGCAGTGCACATTTCTATGGGTTTTGACATAATGTCCTGTATTCACCATGACAGAATTATACAGAACAGTTTGTCCTAAATGCCCTGTGATTCAACTATTTACTCCTTCTTCCTCTCCTCTGGAAACCACTGATGTTTTTACTACGGTTATAGTTTTGGCTTTTTCCAGAAAGCCATATAGTTAGACTAATGCAGTATATAGCTTCCTCAGACTGACTTCTTTCTCTTGGCAGTATGCATCTAAGGTTTCTCCTTGTATTTTTTGTAGCTGAGAGTTCATTTCTTTCTATTGCAGAGCAATATTCCATTGCACATTTGTACCAGTTTTGTATCAGTTTGTACCAGTTTGTACCATTCATCAGTGAAAGATATCCTGGTTAATTTCAATTGTTAGCAACTGTGAATAAAGCCAAAAGAGCCCTAGTGGCACAGTGGTTAAGTACTCGACTGCTAACTGCAAGATCAGCAGTTCAAACCCACCAGTTGTTCCTCAAGATAAAGATGAGGCAGTTTGCTTCTGAAACGATGACAGTCTTGGAAACTTTGTGGGGACAGTTTTACTGTAAGGTTTCTATGAGTCAGAATGGATGTAACGACATTTTTTTTTTTTTTTAAATGAATAGAGTTGCATTCTTCTGCACTGGCCTTGACCTGAACACTCTGGCAATCACTCATCTTTTTATTGCCTATATGGTTTGTATTCTCCAGAATGTGATATACCATAATCTTTAAAATAATTGACGAATATAATCTGTGTGTCTTTAGCATTTGCAGCATTTCCTTACAGTGTGAAGTAAGTGCAAAGGGAGGGTACTTTGGCAGCATGGGCTGTTCTGGAGGTTGCCTACTGTACCAGAGCTTCTGTTGTTTTAACTCCTTCCTAACTGCCCACGAAATAGCTCCCTCTCAGATGCACAACATCTACAAATTCCAAATGGATGGTTTATCTTCCTCCAAAACATTCACTGCCTTTTGTGACTACTGTTTCAGATTAATGTCCAAATAATCCTCCCCTTGATCCATTTTGGTGCCATCATTGATTCTTCATTTTTATCCTGCACTTAAAATTAGCAGCCTAGTCTTGAGGCTTAACAGATACATGTCTCCCTTTTTATTTTTTTAATATTCAGGCATATATAATAATTTAAAGCACCAAAGGGCACATTCTACAAGTCTGCCTCTTGGCTGCCAGCTCTCAGTTCCTCACTTTCCATGAAGCTGGAGTCCTCAGCTGCTCCCCCTCTCCATGATTTCATCTATGCTTCTGTCTCTGGTGTTGCTGCTTCTCTGGATAGGGTCTCACATTCTGCTTGTGCTCTTCTCCATCGATGGTCCTAGGGTCATCAGTTCTGGACTGTAAGGTTAATGACTCCCTAATTTTTGTTACAAAACTTCTACTTTTACAATTGTGACAGTCACAATTATTCATGGTAACAATGACTCACTATTGAATCATAAGAATCTTATCCCCATCTCTTTTACCAGACTCATCTAGACCTGAAATTAGAGATCATCT
>NW_006408567.1:14904743-14907013 GCF_000296735.1 Chrysochloris asiatica | reverse complement strand
TAGACAAGATGAAAACTATTCAGTGGGGACTCTATCTGCCCCACACCCAACACACTCTTAAACTAAACTCCCTCTTGAAACTTTGTAAGCCCGTTACTTCGAGACTTTATTGCCCCCTCATTTCAGGTAGCCAATGTCTAAGTTGCCCGTCCCTATCTACCCTGTGTACAGAGGGGACATAATTGATACTTGATGTTAAGGCTCCTTCCCTCTCTGTTGGTATTTAGAATTACTACCTCCATGAGTATCAGTGAAGTTCATAAAATTGTAGCAATTTACCCTTGTTTCCTTTATAAAAATTTAAAAAAAAAAAAATCTTCCTCTAGTTGAGTTCTGATGATCAAGCCATTGAGGCTAGGTCAAATGGGTACTATCTGCAAGTCGGGGAGTTCTTATGTGTCTCCCTCTCTTCATATCAGTTGGATGCTTCACTCTTAGCTCTAGCCCTGTGTGGCTATGTCCTTGCCCATTGACTCAGGTGTCCCCAGGTCTCACCACATTTTAGACCAACTAGCCTTTCCTCTTCTCTCTCTCATCTTCAGGTCAGGTCTATGGAATGTGGTTGAACTCAGCCTATTTCTTCATTACTACCTTTCCCCCTCTTCCACTCACCAGTAGACTAATGTGGTCACCAACAAGCTTACATCCCTGCTCATGTGTTCCCTTTGAGTTTCAGTGTTAGAGGGGGGTTTGTTCTGAAGGATCTTGATTGTGTGCCTTGATGGCTTCCCAGCAAACAACTTGCTTATTCTTGTAGTAGCAAATCATACTGCCATTTTTGTTTTGGGTTTTTCCTGATGATCTTTCTTTGAAACTGTATCTCCTGTCTCTCTAGCTGTTACAGGCTGGTCTGCATGTCCTTTCTAATGGGAATTACCCACCTCAGAAGGTTCTAGATGGGGCTCAGGTGTCCATCTAAGGATCTATATACATTGCAAAGGCTCCACAAGAGGCCTAATTCACAGGTCAAGTTCTAGAACCCCTTTTAGGTATTCCAGTCAGTAATAGGCTGAAGACGGGCTTACAACTTCTCTGTAATCATGTTTTCCAACATTCCTTTCTATCCCACTCAAGTGTCTATTTTACAATAGTAGGCAAGAGAAATCAATATTCATAAGATAGTCAAGCATTTTAGGATTATTTTTCCTCTTCAGACTATGCCTTGATCCCTGTATCACAGAGCCCTGTTATTACAAGGTTGAGCATGCATCACTACCTCTGTCCCATTTAGCCCATGCTAACCTGTCTCAGTGTTCACCTGTCTACCTTGTTCTTCAACCCCTCCCCCTTCTTGTGTATTGCCCTCCCTAACACCGAACTATGATGTGTTTGCCCCCTACCCTGTGCTCTACCATCCCCTTCATCCACCTCCTCGAAAACCTCCACCCACCACCACTGGTAACCAACAAATAATTTTCCCCCTCTTTTTGGTATGGGTATCTTTTCTTAAGCTTTTACAGTAATGATCTTATGTAATATTTGTCTTTTGTGACTGACTAATTTCACTCGGCATAATGTCCCCAAGGTTCATCAATGTTATGTGGTGGCTAATAGCTTCCTTGTTATTCTTCAAGGTAGCATAATATTCCATTGTGTGTATGTATCAAAGTTTGTTTATCCATCTTCCATTGATGGGCACTTAGGCTGTCTTTTTGCTATTGTGAATAGTACTGCTGTGAACATTGGTGTGCATATATCTACTTGTGTTATAGCTCGTATTTCTTGTGGATATATACCAAGTGGAGGAATTGCTGGATCATAAGGTATTTCTATTTCCAACTTATTGAGGAAGTGCCATACTGTTTTCCAGAGTAGTTGGACCATTTTGTATTCCCACCAGCAATGTAGGAGGGTCTCAGTCTCTCCACTTCCTTGCCAGCATTTTTTGTCCTCTGCATTTTTGAACTTCGCTATTAGTGCCGGTGTGATATGATATCTCATTGTTGTTTTGATTTGCACCTCTCTAATGGCTAATGTTGGGCTGTGAACTGCAAGGTCAGCAGTTCGAAACTACCAGCTGTTCTGTGGGAGAAAGATGAGGCTTTCTGCTCCTATAAAGATTTATAGCCTTGGAACCCTGTACAGGGTTGCTATGAATTGGAACCTACTCCACGGCACATAACGGCAACAACAACAACAAAGGCTAATGATTGTGAGCATTTCTTTATATATTTGATGGCTGCCCGAATGTCTTTCTTGGTTAAGTGTCTGTTGATGACCTCTGCCTATTTTTCAATTAGGTTACTTGTCTTTTTCTTGTAGAGATGTTG
>NW_006408567.1:14895680-14903788 GCF_000296735.1 Chrysochloris asiatica | reverse complement strand
TTTTACTTCCTTGTTGCCAATTTGGATGCCTTTAATTTCCCTATCTTCCCTTATAGCTCTGGCTAATACTCCCCAAACAATATTGAATAGGAGTGGTGATAAAGGGCATCCTTGTCTGGTACCTGTACACAAGGGGAAGGTTTTCAGTTTCTCTTCACTGAGAGTGATGTTAGCTGTTGGTTTTGTATATATGCTCTTAATTATGTTGCTGAAATTTCCCTTCAATTCCTACTTTGCTGAGTGTTTTTATCAGGAATGGATGTTGGATTTGTAAAATGCCTTTTCTGCATCAATCAATATGATCATGTGGTTCTTTTCCTTTTTCTTATTTGTATGGTAGTTTACACTGATTTTCTAATGTTGAACCATACTTGCATCCCTGGTATGAATCCCGCTTGGTCATGGTGTATTATGTTTTTGATGTGTTGTTGGATTCTGTTGGCTAGGATTTTGTTGAGAATGTTTGCATCCTTGTTTATGAGGGATATTAGTGTATAATTTTCTTTCTTAGTGATGTCCTTCGCTGGTTTTGGTATGAGGATTATGCTTGCTTCATAAAATGTATTAGGGACTTTTTCATACTCTTCTATATTCTGGGGTAATTTGAGTAGAATTGGTGACAGTTCTTCCCTGAATGTTTGATAAAACTCATCACTGAAGCCATCTGGACCTGGACTTTTTTTGGTTGGGAGTTTTTTTTTTTATGATCTGGCCAATATCTTCCTTTGTTATAGGTCTGTTCAGTTTTTTTGTACTTCACTCTGTGTAAATTTAGTTAGATTATGCTTTTTAAAAAATGTATCCATCTCTTCTAAGTTTTCATATTACAATGTGTCTTGACTCTATCTATTACCAGTCCCACTGCTACCATCTTAGTGAAGGCCAATATTAGTTAGGGTGGCTATAACTGGTATAACAAATAGATCCCAAGATATAAAAGCACACAAAGTCAATGCAGTACTCAGTGAGCAAACTCGTCATCAAAGTTACACTGTTCGTGCAGCATTCAGGGCCTCAGGTGATGGAGACTCAGCTCTCTACAGACGTCTTGTAGAGTCACCTGAGGATCAGCTTCATCCCTGCCAGCTGGAAGGGGTAAGGCAGTGGCTTTGTATGGGCATGTCTGGTAGTTGACCATACTTCTGGCCATATCTAACTGCAAGGGAAATTGGGATTCATAGTCAAATGCATGCCCAGTCTCACCTGAAAGGTCTTTTTCATCTCTCACCTGGATCTTTACAGTGGTCTCTGGACTGGTTTCCTCATCCAGTCTCTCTCCACATCCATCTCATGTTCTACAATGTTGGCAGAGTTAACTTCTAAAATACTGGTTCTATAGACTTCCTGTTGTCTTTAGAATAACAGCCTTACCATGGAATTCAAAGGCCCCCGCATAATCGGATCTCAGTCTAACTCTTTGGATTTTCTCGGACTCTAATTACGAATTGGGCTGCGAACTGCAAGGTCAGCAGTTCAAAACTACCAGCTGTCCTGCGGGAGAAAGATGAGGCTTTCTGCTCCCATAAAGATTTACAGCCTCGGAAACCCTGTACACAGGGTCTCTATGAGTCGCAACTGACTCCACGGCACATAACCACCAACCACCAATCCTCTAATAGAGGAATCCTGTCAACAGTTAGAACTCACCAGGTACTCTGTGGCAGAAAGATGTGGCTGTCAGTTTCCATAAAGATTTACCCTTGGAATCCCCAAGGCACAGTTTTACTCTGTTTTAGAGGGTTTTTATGAGTTGGAATTAACTCAATGGCAGTGGATGGATATAAGTCCTTGGTGGTGCAAATTGTTAAGATGCTCTGCTGCCTTAGAAGAACCTGGATATCTACTTAAAAAAAAAAAAAAATTAGCCACTGAGAACTCTATGGAACACAGTTCTGCTCTGACACACATTGGATTGCCATGAGTTGAAAGTGACTTGATTGTGACTGATTTTGAGGTTCAGGTAGTCCCTGTCCAATTGTAGTACCCAAGAATCCTTCCTGGACATGTCACACATGTTCACCAACCTGTGCAACTCTTTTTCGTTATTAACAGACTAAGACTTGGAAGAGAGACCTGGTGATCTAC
The DNA here is from genome assembly GCF_000296735.1 of Chrysochloris asiatica. Taxonomy (NCBI): domain Eukaryota; kingdom Metazoa; phylum Chordata; class Mammalia; order Afrosoricida; family Chrysochloridae; genus Chrysochloris; species Chrysochloris asiatica. The sequence goes on along the minus strand of NW_006408567.1, from coordinate 14,901,703 downwards.
TTATGAAATTAGCCAGTGAAAATATCTTAGCGATCACAACAAAATATTGTATCGATTGTAGTGCTGGAAGATAAGCGCCCTAGGTTGGAAGACACTAAAAATACACAGTGGCCTCAACAGTGAGCACATAAATGACTGAAAATGGTGCAGGATGCAGTGACATTTTGTGTGTTATACAAAGGGATTTGAATGGGTACATTCAGAATTAAAGTCTTGGTTGTACATGGAGTCAATGACTAGACAGCAACTAACAAAAACATTGATAGTACAGTCTGAATTTCTTTGAATGGACACTTTCTTTTCTGTCATTTCTTGCCCCTACTGAGGTGGCAGAATGTAAGAACATTTTTATATGCCAAAGAGATCAAGGGTAGGCAGAAATCTGGGGGGAAACCCAAAACACATAATGAAATACCAAAAAGATGAAAAGAAGCCTAGGGAAATATATGTGAGAAATGAAGTTCACATTCTTGAACGGTTTCTTCTTTCAAAAAAAAAATTGAAACATTTCCAAAAAGTACAGCCTTAAGAAACTTGGCCCAGGTGTATTTAATTTTCCAGAACAATATACTGATGATTATCATCTGGCAGCATGGATTCTTAACCCTTAGGCTGACACCTACTGTTTGTTAACTACCCTGAAAGCTTTAGGGGTTTTGCCAAGGCAAGAAAATGTTAGAGGGACAAAGACTGAGATTTAGTAAGAACTGTGTTTGCTTGGAGGCTTTTGGTTCAGGTAGAGTATGAAACAGTGAAGGTGGGATATTCAGAAGAGATAAGAGAAGGTTGGGCACATGGATTTGAATTGATTGAATTATATCTCCCAAAACATGTATTGTAAATCCTAACCTCTATGCCTGTGGTTATAATCCCATTTGGGAATGGGTTGTTTTGTTATGTAAATGAACCAGGATTAGTGTAGGATGTGGCTAAAATCAAACTCTTTTGAGCTATAAAAGATATTAAGCAAATAATCAATAGGAGGATGGGGAGAGAGGTGCCAAGCCACATGAAGACTGTCCAGAAACAGAAGCCCAGAAGAGACCAGGGCCTTCCTTCAAGCTTCTCTCTAGAAAGCTTTTCTCTGGAGTCAGCACCCTGAATTCAGATTCCTAGCCTCCTAAATTGTCAGAGTCCTGGTGTGGCCTTGTAGGTTAATGCACCAGACTACAAAGCTGTTAGAACTGCAAGGTTGGCAATTCAAATTCACCAGCTGCTCTTTGGAAACCCTATACAGGGTCACATGGGTTGGAACCGACTCGACAGCACTTAACAACAACAAACTGTCAGAAAATAAATTTCTGTTTGTTTAAGCCATTCACCTGTGGTATTTCTGTTATAGCAGCATTAGCTAACCAAGACAGTGTGTAACAACATCATCTATATTTTATGGGATTAGGCTCTTGAATATTTTCTTAAGATGATGGATACACAGAATCATACGTGTTGGTATGCATGTGCTTATGGTGTCTTTATATTAAGAGAGAGTTTAGCATGCTGTTATTCTACTTGAAATGCAGTGTTAACACACCATATATCTTGCTTTATTGTTGACATTTTTCTATGTAAAACAAATGAACAAACAAACTTTCAATTCTCCTGCTGAGCAGAACTGAAGGATAGTTTCCTGGGAGGGTGCCAGGCATTCTGCAGAAGGATAGATTCTTTTCTTTGTATTGTTAGGTTTTTAGTTCTGTCGAATGCCTTGTGAAAGCTGTACTTTAAACTTAGGCATATAGGTGAGAGAAATGTTAATTTTCATGTGTCCCTGTTTTCTTTTTAAGTGATTATCAAAGCAGCAAAATCACATGACTAGAGTTCTCTTAGCATTTGTGCAAGCAAGATGGTGCTTGTGGGATTCTCAGCTCAGGAGCAGATCTTGTTCTTAGTTTCAGTTGAGGGATTCAAAATAGTAGGGCGGGACAGTCCTCTCCCTATCTCTTCCCATCTTCCTTTTCAAGAAAGACCATGAGTTTGTGAAATGGGCAAACCTCTGCCAAGTCTTACTTCCTTGGATATCTTAAGTCAGAGCTTATGTTGTTGTTCCTGTTAGGTGACATCAAGTAGGTACGGACTCATAGCAACCCTATATGCACAACAGAATGAAACAAAGTCTGGTTCTGCATCAACCTCACAATCATTGCTAAACCTAAGTCCACTGCTGCTGCCACTGTGCTAATCAATTTTGTTGGGTTCTTCCTCTTTTCCCTGACCCTTCACTTTACCAAATATGATATCCTTATACAGGGACTGGACCCTAATGATACTACTATGTCCAAAGTATGAGAGACAAAGTCTGGCCATCCTGGTTTCCAAGGAGCCCTCTGACTATACTTCTTTCAACACAGATTGGTTTCTTCTTTTGGGAGTCCATGGTAATTTTAATATTCTCCTCCAACGTCATAACTCAAATGCATCAATTCTTCTAGAGTCCTCATTATTCACAGTTCAACTTCATCATATATATGAAGCTATTGAAAATACCATGGCTTGGGTCAGGCGCACCTTAGTCCTCAAGCTGACATCTTTATTCTTCGACACTTTAAAAAGGTCCTACATAGGAGATTTGTCTAATGCAATATGTTGTTTGATTTCTTGACTGCTGCTTCCATAAATGTTGATGGTCGATCTGAGCAAAATGAAGTCTTTGCCAACTTCAATCTTTCCTCCATTTATATGTTGTTGTTGTTAAGTGCCATTGAGTCGGTTCTGACTCATGGTGCCCGTAAGTAGGGTTTCCAAGGAGTGCTGGTGAGCTTGAACCACCAACCTTGCCTTTCAAACCTACCTTGCAGTTCAGTGCCATACCAAGACTCCATGTCGATGGATGTTGTTTACTGGTCCAGTGGTGAGGATTTTTGTTTTCTTTACATTGAGATGGAATCCATACCTAAGGCTATGGTCTTTGATTTTCATCAGTAAGTATTTCAAGTCCTCGTCACATTCAGTAAGCAAGGTTGTATTACATACAGGTTGTTGATAAGTCTCCCTCCAAATCCTGATGCTATGTTTTTCTTCATGTAGTTCAGTTTCTCAGATTATTTGCTCAGCATTCAGATTGAATAAGTATGATGAAAGAATACAACCCTGGCACACACCTTTCCTATTTTAAACCATTTGGTGTTCCTTTCTTCTGTTCAGACAACAGCCTCTTGGTCTATGTACAGGCTCCTCATGAGCACAATTAAGTGTTCGAGAATACTCATTCTCTGCAATGCTGTCAATAGCTTGCCGTAATCCACACAATCAAAAGCCTTTGCATAGTAAATAAAGCACAGTAGACAGACATCTTTCTGGAATTCTCTGCTTTCAGCCAAGATCCATCTGATGTCAGCAAAAATAGCCCTTGTTCCACGTTCTCTTCTGAATCTAGCTTGAGACTCTGGAAAGTCTCTGTCAATGTATGGTTGCAACCATTTTAAAAAATTATCTTTAGTAAAACTTCACTCGCATTGGATATCAATGATACTGTTTGATGTTTTCCTTGTTCTGTTGGATCACGTCCCTTTGTAATGGGCACAAATATGGATGTCTTCCAGTTGGCCAGGTAACTAATTATCTTCCAAATCTCTTGGCATAGATGGGTGATTGTTTCCAGTGCCACATCAGTTGTTGAAAGATTTCAATTTGTATTCCATCAATTTCAGGTGCTTTGTTTTTTTTCCAGTGCCATCTATGCACCTTGGACTTCTTCCTTCAGGATCATTGGCTCTTGATCATATGTTAGCTCTTGAAATGGTTGAATGTTGACCATTTCTTTTTGGTACAGTGACTCTGTGTATTCCTTTCATCTTCTTTGGATGCTTTCTGCATCATTCAATACTTTTCCCTTCGAATCCTTCAATAATACAAATCGAGGCTTGAATTCTTTCTTCAATTTCCTCAGCTTGAGAAATGCTGAGCGTGTTCTTCCCTTTTGGTTTCCTAACTCCAGGTTTTTGCACATTTTGTTACAATATTTGACTTTGTTTTTTCGAGCTGACTTTGAAACTTTCTATTCAGCTCTTTTACTTTCTTATTTCTTCCATTTGCTCTTACACCTCTATGGTGGAGATCAAGTTTCAGCGTTTCTTCTTACATCCATTTTGATCTTTTCCTTCTTTTTGTTTTCTTAATGACCTTTTGCTTTCTTTCTGTATGATGTTCTTGATGTCATCCCATAACTCTTCTGGTCTTCAATCTTTAGTGTCTTCAGATGTGGTCTTCAGTTGATCTCTAAATTCAGGTGGGATATGTTCAAGGTCATATTTTGGATCTTGTGTTCTTGCTTTAATTTTCTTCAGCTTCATCCTGAACTTCCACCGTCTGTCCTGATATGGAGCTTTTCTACCATCTCTTTTCAAAGATGTAGTCAATTTGATTTCCATGTATTCCATATGGTGAGGTCCATGTGTTTGTTGTTGTTGTTGAGTGCTGTCAACTTGGGTCTGACTCATAGTGGCCCTGTATAGGGTTTCCGAGGAGTGGCTGGTGAGCTTGAACCAGTGACCTTGCAGTTTAAACCGACGTTGCAGTCCAGCTCATTAACCCACACTGCCACACCAGGATTCCTCTACATGCATAATCATCTTTTATGTTGTTAAGAAAAGGTATTTGCAATGAAGAAGTCATTGGTCTTGCAGAATTTTATAATGCCAGGATCTCTAGTCACCAAAGTCATATTTTTCAATCACTTTCCTTGTTTCCAACCTTTGCATCCCAATTGCCAGCAATTATCCATACATCTTGATGGCATGTTTGATCAATTTCATACTGAAAAAGTTGATATAAATCTACAATTTCATCACCACTGGCTTTAGTGGTTGGTGCGTAAATTTGATTAGTAGTGGTATTAACTGGTCTTCCTTGTAGGCCTGTGGAGATTATCTCATCACAGACAGCATTGTGCTTCAAGACCAATCTTGAAATGTTCTTTCTGATGATGAATGCAACACCATTCCTCTTCAATTTGCCATGCCATTCTCGGCATAGTAAACCATGTGATTGTCAGATTCAGAATGTCCAATACCAATCTGTTTCAGCTCACTAATGCCTAGGATATTGATGTTTATGCATTCCATTTCATTTTTTGACACTTTCCCAAAATTCCCAGATTCATACTACATATGTTTCATGTTCTGATTATTAATGGATATTTACAGCTGTTTCTCTTCATTTTGAGTTGTGCCCCATCAGCAAATGAAGGTCCCGAAGGTTTTACTCTAGTCATGTCATTACGGTCAACTCTATTTTGAAGAGGTTACTCTTCCCCAATTTTTTTGAGTGCCTTACAACCTGAGGTGCTAACCTTCTGTCACTATATCTGACAATATTCTGGTTCTCTTCATCATGTTTTAATATTCAGTATTCTGATGCTGTCAGTGTTCTACTGTTATTCATAAGGTTTTCAGTGACTAATTGTTCAGAAGTAATCTGTCTCTTCTTCTTCCTAGTCTGTGTTTGTCTGGAAGTTCTGCTGAAATTATCCACCGTGGGTAACCCTGTTGGTATTTAAAATACTGGTGGCATAGCTTTCAGAATCACAGCCACATGAAAGCTACCACAGTACATCAAACTGACAAATGAGTGGTGGAGTTAAGGCTGAACATTATATTTATCCAATCATTTTTAAGATGGGGCAGGGAAGTTATAGAATTTTCTAGGCACCTGAAATCCCTGGATACTTATGAAATTTCCTTGTCGAATTTTTCAAGACTAGGGAGAGGTCCAATAATCTCTCAATATCACAAATGGTCAAGTGTTTGACTACTATCCTAAGTTTTGGTAATTTGAAGCAATCCAGAGGTGTTCCTGTATGGCACTGTGGGTTAATGTGCTGGACTGCAAGGTCCATTTGGTTTGCAAGGTCAGCAGTTCAAGCTCACCAGCTGCTCCTTGTAAACCCTATTCAGGGTTGCTATGGGTCATAAGACCAATAAACAACTCCGAGAAAAGATTGAAGTTGTCAAGGACTTCATTCTTCTTGGATCAACTATCAACACTCACGGAAGCAGCAGTCAAGAGATCAGACGATGTATTGCATT
>NW_006408567.1:14892658-14895295 GCF_000296735.1 Chrysochloris asiatica | reverse complement strand
ATTGATGGCGTCAAGTGTGGCAGCGATAGTGAGGTTGGCCCAGGATCGGACATTGTTTCGTTCTGCTGTGCATGGGGTCGCTATGAGTCGGTTCCGACTCAATGGCACCTGACAACAACACAACATGGGTCATAACCGACTCGATGGCAATTAACAACAAAAACAGCAACAAGAGGCATTTTGGAAAGGAAGGCCTGGGGATTTGCTTCATTTGAAATGAAGTGTGCTTTTAACAGACATGGGTTTTTAGCAGAGTTAGGGACTTGACCCTTATTTTATTACTTTTTTGTTTTGTTCCACTATCTTTTAGAGTCATCCATTTAGATGTGGTTTTATACCTTCCCTGTTTTATTTAAACAGCCAAGGGGTAGGCTAGCCACCTGAATAACAGTGTTCAGGGGCTTTGGAGGTTGTCTTTGAACCTCCTCACTCTCGCTTGAACTATGCCTGTAAAGTTCCTTGAAGATGAAAGGCACCATCATAGAATGCCAAAATTTATTGTCTTCATCCCAGAACTTCACTGCCTCATAGAGAAACTGCTGATTAGAGATGAATGTGTTCTTTTCTCTTAACCACTGATTTTTTTGTGTTTAGGCTTACATACATGGAAATAGAACCCTGGCTTGATGAGAAAGACAAATTCTTTTAACTCTGAAAAATGGATGTTGAGGTTAAGTTGGTGAAGAGGTTAGTTGACCATGCTGGGTCTGAGTTTGGGGGAGTGAATGGGAAGTGAGAGAGAAGAGAAAAGAGATAGTCATAGAAATAACAATAGAGAAAGAGACTCAGGTATTTCTTCATATTATTTTTCAGTTGGGGAACCAGGGGCATTTTATGTGTGGAATTTGATATTTACAATACATGGTGCTTTTTGCCCAGAAAGCTCTCACAAGAATGCATTTTATTTTTCTTCCTTGTCCACACCCACCACTGATAATCAACATCACTTGGGTGATTCTGGAAACTAGTCTAAATCAGTTACACCACTTAATAATTGGAGAGATGGGTAGGTGAATAGTTTCTCCATTGAAAACTATTAGAGGAATTTATAGACTATCAGAGTGTAATTAGCCATGAAAGATACTGGCAAGGACACAGAATGAACACTCCACTCTTCTCTCATCTCTTAACCCTGCCCTCTTTCTATAACTGGCAAATCTTTTCCATGTTCTAGCATTCTTGCCACATTGCTCTGCTCTTTGACCTTCTGCCTTATTTTATTTGTTTGTTTTTTCTACTCTGTTGTCACTCTCTCCACTGTTTCCAAGAACATGTTAACCTGCCTGCACTTAGATATGGGTTGACCTGAGCAATTCTGCCAGACAGATTTTCTGCCATTTTGCATTCATGCATATGTGGGTATGTATGATTTAAGGCCTAGAAATATATTTAATCAGCTTGATGCCCTAGAATGCCAAGTTTGGTCCATTTAGAAGGTGTTAGCATTATTAAGAGTCCAGGTTAATTTACCTACAAATGTTTGAAGTATAAATATTTGGTTGACAATATTTACTTTGAAATTTGAGGTTCAACAGTTATGTATTTCCTAGGTACTCACTTTGAATAAAAACAATAACCTATGGACAATTATAACTATTTGTTTCTCTGGTAAGAAAGGTGCTCACAGATTACCAGCTCTCTTAGGGTAGGGTCCATGGCATATGGATAGTTTTACCCCCCCCCCCCCCCAAGCAGTGCCTTGGTGCTTAGTAGACACTGAAGTGAGTGTTTTAAAAATAATAGTGGTTTGATAGTACCTCAAAAAGTTAAACATACCATTACCATATGACTCAGTAATTCCATCTGTAGGTGTATACCCCAAAGACTTGAAAGCAGGAATCAAATAGATACTTAAACACAAAGGGTCATAGCAACATTATAAATAATAACCAAATGATGGAAACAACCTACGTGTCCATCAATGGATGAATGAATAAAAAATTGTGATATGTACATACTAACCCATTAGTGCTGAGTGGATTCTCACTCACATCAACCCTATGTTGTTGTTATGTGCTGTTTAGTAGATTCCGACTCATAGCGACCCTGTATAGGGTTTTAGAGGCTGCAAATCTTTGCGAGAGCAGAAAGTCTTATCTTTCTCCTGAAGAGCAGCTGGTGAGCTTGAACCACCAAACTTGTGGTTTGCAGTCCAATATAGCAACCCGGTAGGACAGAGTAAAACTGCCCTACAGGATTCCTAATACTGTAATCTTTGTGGAAGCAGACTTCTACAACTTTCTCCTACTGATTAGCTGGTGGATTAGAACTGCTGATCTTTCTGTTAGCAATATATTGCTTAACCACTATGCCACCAGGACTCCTTGGTATGTATATGCATACAATGAAATATAGTCATAAAAATAAATGAAATACAGATACATGCTGCAACATGGATGAATCTTAAACACACTATGCTAAGTGAAAGTAACTAAATATTAAAGATTGTATGATTTCACGCATATGAAATGTCCAGAGCAAATAAGCCCATAAGACAGAAAGTGGATTGGTGGTTGCCAGAGGTAGGGGAGAGGGGTAATGAGCCTACTACATGCAGATGGGTTTCCTTTTGGGTGATGACAATGCTTTGACATTACTGAGAGGTAGTGGTTGTAGCTCTGGTAGCGTAGTGGTTAC
>NW_006408567.1:14883162-14884745 GCF_000296735.1 Chrysochloris asiatica | reverse complement strand
TTGGCCAGGTGTCAGCACTGATGGACTCAAAGTTTGGCAATGGTAGTGAGGTTGGCCCAGGATCGGACATTGTTTCGTTCTGCTGTGCATAGGGTCACTATGAGTCGGTGCCATCTCGATGCCACCTATCAACAACAATGATATTTCATTGTATGTCTATCCATGTGAATGAACATTTGGGCTAGTTTTTACCTTTTGGCTATTCTAAATAATTTCACTATAAACATTCATGTACAGGTATTTGAGTACCTGTCCTCAATTCTTTTGGGTCTATACCTATGAGTGGAATTGTTGATTCATATAGAAATTCCATATTTAGCTTTTTGAGAAACTGTCAAACTGTTTTCCTCAGTTGACTGCACCATTTTACATTTCCACTGCAATGTATGAGGATTTCAATTTCTCCTAGTTTTCTCCACCACTTGTTATTTATGTTTATTTTAACCACCTCTGGTAGCGTAGTGGTTATGAATCGGGCTGCGAGCCGCAAGGTCAGCAGTTCGAAACTACCAGCGGTTCCGCGGGAGAAAGATGAGGCGGTCTGCTCCCGTAAAGATTTACAGCCTCGGAAACCCTGTGTAGGGTCGCTATGAGTCGGAACCGACTCCACGGCACATCACAACATCACAACAAGTGGGTGGGAAGTGGTATCTTCTTATAGCTTGGTTTGAATTTTCCTACTGACTAATGATGTTGAGTCCTGATGTGGTGCTGTAGAATAAGCACTGGCCTACTAACTGAAGAGTAGGCAGTTCAAATCCGTCAGCCACTCCTTGAAAACACTATGGTATTCATGGTTGTTATTAGTTAGAACTGACTAGATAGATAGCACTTAACAACAACAACAACAACAATAATAACAACAATGTCACTGTGCACTTATTGTCCATTTGCATGTATTCTTTGGGGAAATGTCTACTTAAGTCCTTTGTGCATTTAAAAATTGATTTAACTTTTTGTTGAGTTTGAGAGTTCTTCATATGTTATGGATATTAAATCATTATCAAGGGTATGATTTACAAATATTTTCTTCCAGTGGCATTTCACTTTCTTGATGCACAAATGTTTTAAATTTTAATGAAGCCTGTTTTATCTATTCTTTCTTTTATTGCTTGAGGTTTTAAGTATCACATCCTAGATTTCAATGGTTAAATCCAAGATTGTAGATTTTTTTTCCCAAGAGTTTTAAGATTTTAGTTCTTATATTTAGGGTGTTGATCCATTTGGGGTTCATTTTTATATGGTGAAAAGTGAAGGTTCAACTTAATTCTTTTGCATGTGGATATATTCAGGTGTCCCAATAGCATTTGTTGAAGACACTATTCTTCCCCATTTGATGAACTTGACATCCTTGTCAAAAATTGTCTTCATATTATGTATGGGTATATTTCTGAACACTCAATTCTGCTACATTGGTCTTTAGGTCTATTATTGTACCAATACCACACTGTTTGAATTTCTGTTGCTTTGTAGTAGGTTTTGAAATTAGAAAGTATAAGTCCTTTTATTTTGTTTGAGGCCCCTCACAATTCTATGTTAATTTGAGGTTCAACTTTTCATTTCTGAAAAAAAAAAAAAAAAAA
>NW_006408567.1:14878679-14883062 GCF_000296735.1 Chrysochloris asiatica | reverse complement strand
GTTCGAAACTACCAGCCGCTCCGCGGGAGAAAGATGAGGCTTTCTACTCCCGTAAAGATTTACACCCTCGGAAACCCTGTACAGGGTCGCTATGGGTGGGACCCGACTCGATGGCACTTAACAACAACAAGTGGTTGTATACATTTGTGTGTTTACAAGATGCCACTAGATAGTTAATTTAAATTATTCAAATTTCACCTCAAGCAAAAGAGAAAATAACAATAAAAATCAATACAAAAAATGACAGCAGTTGCTTACTGAGCAGCATGCTAAGTGCTTCACACAATTATTTTATTTAATCCCCATAAGCCTTCTGTGAGATGGGTGGTGCTGTTCATCCCATTTTACAGATGAGGATCTGGACTGACTCCCAGAGAAGTTAAGTAACACATCCTCCTGCTGACAAGCACTCTGGAGCCTTGAATTCCCAGAGTTAAATATGATGATTTCAAGAAACTTAGTTGGAGGTAGAATTGTTTTTCAATTGTTTCAATTTTGGAAGAATGCACTCTAGTCTGAATTTGAACTCTGGGTGGTAAGTGATTTAAAGGCTGTGGTTCTGTTTTTAAAAGGAATGTTTGCAAAGAATTCACTCTGGGTGGATGCAGAGAGGAGCTTTAGCATCCTCTGGGGCTTAGGGATTTTGAAGGGGCAGCAAGAATTCTTGGTTGGTTCTCAGGATTGGAAGATTCCTGGAGATAGGCAGGATGGTGTTTGGGTGAACACAGGGGACCTGTGGTGGTGTTTGGTTCTGGGTTCATACTTGACTCTGCTATCATCAAGTACTCTTTTTGGGCTTTGAATTTATAACATTTTAGGATGAAATCTTAAGTCAGTGGCTAGGGATTTAATATCATCAAATACTTAGGCAGCAAAATATCTGGCTTGACCAGATTTTATGTGCTCTGGGTTTTCCTTTATGGTTTGCTGATCATAGTTTTATGAAGATTTTACTGTTAGGGAGGAACTTTGGTGGCACAGTGGTTAAACTCTCAGTTGCTAATCGATCAGTCGGTGGTTCAAACCAACCTATCACTCCTTGGGAGAAGAATGTGGCAGTTGGCTTGCCTGTCTTATGAGGTAGTTTGCTCTATCCTACAGGGTTACTATGAGTAGGAATAGCAAAGGATTTGATTTTATTGGGCCTGCCTATCACACTTGGTTTAGGGTTTTGTGTCAGCTTGACTAGGCCAGGATTTCCAGAAGTTTTGTAGTTGGGATGTGCTTATTTCCATGGTGTTGAAATCTAATACAGGCATATTGTTGTTAAGCACCTTCGAGTTGGTTACAACTCATAGTGACCCTAAACAGGGTTTCTGAGGTGGTGAATCTTCACAGGAGCAGAAAGCCTCATCTTTCTCCCATGAAATGGCTGGTAGTTTTGAACTATCAACCTTGAAGTTAGCATCCCAATTTGTAAACATTATACTACCAGAGCATTGTTGGTTGGTAAGTGCCATAGAGTCAATTCCAACCCATAGCGACTCCGTATAGGATTTCCAAGGAGCAGCTGGTGAGCTTGAACTGCTGACCTTGCAGTTCAAATGGCTTTTCAGTCTGGAGCATTAACCCACAGCGCCACACTAGAGCATAGTTAACTCTATATATGAGTGGCTATGAGTAGCCAATCAATTGAAGGAATGCTTCATTTGGTGTGTGGCTGCTGCCAATATAATGCACACACTCTCTCTCTTCCACTCGGGACCTGGGATTCTGCAACTGTAAGCCATTTCCTTGACAATAAACTTATCTTTGTATATATATACATGTTTCACTGGTTTTGCTTCTCTAGAAAACTTGGCCTAAGACATTTGGGTACTTTTTTCTTCACTCATTTGCTAATTCCACTTACTCACTCACTCATTAATTCATTTGCTCACAATTAATGAACTCACCAGTCAGTCACTTGCTCTTTCAGTAACTGACTCCTTGATGGAGTGAGTCAAGTAAATAACGTAAATAATACATAAAAAGTTACTTGTACCAGAGATGGTGGCAGAGGTGATGGCATGCAGCAATAGAGCATCTGAGGACTTTTGACTCATGGAAAGACTGTGTGTTGGCTGCCAGGAGGCAGGCTTGCAGAAAGCGCCCTTTTGTTGTTTAAATGATTTCTGAGTGTTTTTGTGTACATGAAAACAACAACAACAAAACCCCATAAAACAAAACAGATGGAACAGAAGTAAATACTGTTAAATGATGATGCATGGAGGGGATTGGACTCATTGCAATAAAACAAAATACCATAGGATGAATGCAAAAACCGATGTCTCTAATGTAAACTATCTCTCAATTCACAATAAAAGCTTTAAAAAAATGCTTGGGAAATGGCAAACAAAAAATGTATATCAAACAAAAAGTGAAAATCCTCCTGGACTGGGCCTCCTGACTCCCTCTTTATCCTACACTCCACCCATTGGTACCACTGTCCGAAGATTGTTGTGCACATTTCAAGATTTCTTCAGACATATGTATTGCACCTAGCTGTATAGCAGAAGAGTTTCTTGTTTTCTATGTCATAGTCATAATGGATTCACTTTGTGAAAAATCTTTAAAAAATGCTCCCATTTAATTTTTGGCTTCTGAACTTAATTTTATGGGCTTATATTGATTATTACTTTAAAGCAAGGAGCATATGCTTATGGGACACAACTCACAATAAATGGTGACTATACACATAAACTTCACCAAATGGAGTACAAAGGAATCAAGCTGACTATCTATATGTGGGAAGAGATGATGGAGAAGCTAATAACATCAGCCAAACAAGGCTGGGGACAATTTGAGGAACAGACCATCAATTGCTCATATGCAACTTCAGGCTTAACCTGAACAAAATTAAATCAAATCCATGAGAACAAATATGAACTTGAATATGCTGCTGTTATTAAATATCATCTAGTCAGTTCTGACTCATAGAGACCCTATGCACAGCAGAACAACATACTTCCTGGTTCTGTGCCATTCTCACAGCTGTTACCTTAGTACCCATTGCTGATGCCAATTTGTTAATCCATCTAATTGGAGGACTTCCTCTTTTTCAAGCACCTTCCACTTTACTAAGCATGATGTCCTTCTTCAGGAACTGATCCCTCCTGATAACATGTCTGAAATATGAGAGACAGAGTCTTGCCATCCTAGTTTCTAAGGAGTATTCTGGCTGCACTTCTTGCAAGGCAAATTTGTTTGTTCTTAAAAGCACTTAATGTGCTTTTAATCTTATTTTGCAAAACCATAATTCAAGTGCATTAATTTTTCTATGGTATTCCTGATTCCTTGTCCAATTTTCACATGCGTATGAGATGATTACCATGACTTGGGCAGGTGCACCTTAGTCCTCAAACTCATATCTTTGCTCTTTAACACTTTAAAAAGGTCTTTTGTAGTTGTTGTTGTTATGTGCCGTGGAGTTGGTTCCGACTCATAGCGACCCTGCGCAGGGTTTCCGAGTCTGTTAATCTTAACGGGAGCAGAATGGCTCATCTTTCTCCCGCAGAGCAGCTGGTAGTTTCGAACTGCTGACTTTGCGGTCACAGCCCGATTTGTAACCACTACACTATGTTAAGTGACATCAATTTGGTTCTAAATCATAGTGACCCTATATATGAGGTGATTGAAAATACCAAGACTGGGGTCAGATGTCCATCTTTTCTCTTTATCATTTAAAAAAGATCTTTAGTAGATTTACCTAATGCAATACATCTTTTGATTTCTTGACTGTTGTTTTCATGTATGCTGATGGTGGATCCAAGCAAAATGAAATCTTTGACAACTTCAGTCTTTTCTCCATAGATCCATATACCAGTTGTGAGAATTTTTGTTTTCTTTACATTGAGGTACAATCCATAGTGAAGACTGTAGCCACTGATCTTTATCAGTAAGTATTTAAGTCCTCTTCACTTTTAGCAGGGAAGATTGTAACATTTGCATATCACAGGTTGTTAAAACCTGATACCATGTTCTTCTTCATATAATACAGCTTCTCATATTATTTTCTCAATATACAGATTATATAAGTGTGGTGAAAGGATACAGCCCTGGGACAAAACTTTCCTGATTTTAAATCACTTAGTATTATCTTATATCTTTGATATCCCATGAGAGTAAAATTTTACTCAAGGTAATACAATCAAGATGGCAGATCAGGTAGATGTGCAGTGAGGCGCTCCATCAATAACAATACAGAATACCGGGCCAAGCAGGCTCAGGGGATGGTGCTGGAACTCTGAAACACAAATAAAGGAATATTTGGAGAATTGGAGGGCTTACAGCTAGGGGAATTTGTAGAAGAATCAAGAAATCCATTGTTTTCTAATTCAAGATGCTCAACTATTCCCAGAGCCACCATCTTGGGAGAGAACATCTTGATTGTATCAGGATTGA
>NW_006408567.1:14867699-14874184 GCF_000296735.1 Chrysochloris asiatica | reverse complement strand
AAAAAAAAAAAAAAAAAAGCCATTAGAATTTTGATACACATTGCATGGAATTTATAGACTACTTTGGGCAACATTGACATCTAAACATGCATGAACAGGGATATCTTTTATTTATATTTAAAATTTTTCTTTCAATAATTTTTTCCCAATAATGTTTTATAGTTTTTAGTGTTTAAGTCTTTACCCTCTGTTGTTAAAATTTCCACAGGTATTTTATTGTTTTGGAAGCTATCCTATAGTACCACCAGGAATCCTAGCCCTGGTGGTGCTGTAAGATAAGCACTGCTAGCCACAAGGTTGGCAGTTCAAATCCATCAGTGGCTCTGTGGGAAAACAAACAAACTGAGGCTGTCTAAACCTGTAAAGATTTACAGTCTCAGAAACCCTATGTAAGGTTGCTATGGGTTAGAATCAACTTGATGCCAATGGTTTGGTTTCTGGCTTTTATTATAAATGGAATTATTTTCATAATTTCTTTGGGTGTGCTGATTGGTGGTGTATTGAAATATAATAGATTTTTGCCTGCTGATCTTGAATCTTGTAACTTGTCGGAATTTATTACCTCTTAAAATACTCAAGAATTTTTGAGTTATTAAATGATATCATCTGTGAGTAGGGATGATTTGATGTCCTTTATTTCTTCAACTTGCCTAATTTATTTGTATAATGTTGACTTTGTTGTTGCTAAGTGCTGTCGAGTTGGTTCCGACTCATAGTGACCCACTCCGAGGAGCGGCTAGTGAGATTGAATCGTTGATTATATACTTCAAATCAGCTTTATCCCACAGCACAATATCCTTTTCTTGTTCTTGATCAGGCTTTGGTCTTTTGCAACTGAGTATGATGGAGCCATGGTATGGCACTGTAGTATAAGCACTGGATTGCTAACCGTAAGTTTGTTGGTTCAAATCCACCAACGATTCCTCAGAAACCCTATACAGGGTCGCTGTGAGTTGGAAAGCTGAGGCTTTCTGCTCCTGTAAAGATTTACAGCCTCTGAAACCCTATACAGGGTCACTGTGAGTCGGAATCGACTCCATGGCACATCACCACCACCACCATTGCAAGTCTTAAGTGACTTGACGGCACATGACAACAACAGAACAGTAATGTTAGTTGTGGATATTTCATAAATGTCCTTTATCAAATTGAGGAAGTTGCTTAAATTATTTTTACAGCTTTTTATTGTGATAGAACCTGTTGTTAATTATTAAAAAAAAAAAACAACACACCAAAAAACCAACATAAGAAAACCTTTCCCATGCAAGTAATTACTATCTTCTATTTTATGGTAACAAATTCCTGGAGTTGCTTTATGGTTTCATTTCCCAAGTATGTAGACACTTTTGTTTTCCCATTAAAAAATAATTTATATTTAAAAAAATTCTCTATCGCTGTTAACTACAAGCTTCCCTTTCATTTCTTCCTTTCCCTTAGAATTCGTCTGTTGGTTATTTGACCCCTGAAGTGTCTCATGGCCTCAACTTGCTGATTGGCTGTTCACATTCTCCTCTGTTCTGTTAATTGGCAGCTGGAACCAAAGCCTTCCCAAAATTCAGGTTCATCTCTGAAGATGAACAAGATTCAGGTAGTACTGTGTTCTTTCTTACGGTATATATTTTGTTTTCTCATTTTTGTTAGTGTTTGTAGATGAGATGCACACATCCAGATCCACTCATTTATTTTAAGTGGATGCAGAGTGACAGTGGTTTAGTTCTGTCATTGATTAGTTGTGATAATTTTATAAGACACTTGGTTACTCAGTAGTGTAGTTCATAGAGGAAAGTAAGATGAATGCTTGATTCTTTCCTTTTACTTATTTAGTTTTAAAGATAATTTATTGGTTCTCTGTCATCCTCAAGATTTTACCAATTAGTTTAGAAATTATCATTATGATTTCATAAATAAACATATTTGATACATTTTAATTCATTGCAGTGGCAGTTCAAATCGTTCCATTTTTGACCAGTGGGAATGTTTCCAGTTGTGTCTTGAATCATTACTGACATGATCCCAGAACTATTTGCTGTTTTATCCAAAATTCCAGTCTCATTTTAAGCATTTTTGTTGTATAGTTGGACCAGTCTTTTCTCCATGAAACCCTATTAAAAAAAAAAAAAGTCAGAAATAATGTTTCAAGACCATAGTCTAGTCATTAGGGATAGTCTCTGCTACTGGAATGGCCATTATTTCTAGGATTTTACAGTGGAAAGAGATAGAAAATATAAATACACGTGTGTATATATTTGTGTTTGATGAGAATGGCTACTGTGCTTGGGTGCCGAAAGACTGAAGGTTGAGTACACTCAAATGCACCTTGAAAGAAATGCCTGGTGGTCTTCTTACTTCCAGAAAAATCATCTATTGAAAACCTTCTGGAACACAGTTCTATTTTGACACACACAGGGTCACCATGAGTTGGATTTTACTTAATGGCAGACGCTACAGGATAATGCTTTGGATCAAAATGTCGGTTTGAGCTGCAAAATCAGTGGTTCAAACTCACAAGCTGTTCTTAGCAATCCCAATACAGGGTTGCTATGAGTCAGAACTGAATTGACAGCACTTAACAACAACAACTGCTATTTTCATTTTTAATATGTATTTATTTATATATATGTATGTACTGTACCTAAAGATAAAATGCCTTGTGAATTTTTCAAATTTAAGACTACAGAGTTTTCACTTTACCTCCTCTATATTTTACATAAAAAATTCTAGTTCTCAAGCACATAGACAATGCTAGAATAGACTATCTTATAATGACTCATTTACTTTATCCCACACTCTACACGCCGCAGTCTCAGAAAACATAATCTCAGCACCATCAATCGTGATTTCCCATTTTTTTGTGGTTGTATTATATCCACAAGGAGCTCTGGTAGTATAATAGTTGCAAGTTGGGCTTCTAACCTCAAGGTCAGCAGTTCAAAATTACCAGTGGTTCTGTGGGAGAAAGATGAGGAGGCTTTCTGTTCCCATAAAGATTTACAGCCTGGGAAACCCTATGCTGGGTCACTATGAATCGAAATGAACTCCACAGCACATAACCACTACCATTTTATCCACATCGGCAGATTATATGTTATTATACACTGTAATATCTTCCTTTTAACCTTCATTTAGTTTTTATTTTCTAAGCAAAGACGTTAGCATGAGGATTAAGGTATGCCTGACCCAAGTCATGGTATTTTCAATAACCTCATACGCATGCAAAAGCTGAACAGTGAATAAGGAAGACCACAGAAGAGTTGATGAATTGGAATTATGATGTTGGAGGAGAATATTGACGGTACCATGGACTACCAATAGAACAAACAGATCTGTGTTGGAGGAAGTGTAGCCAGAGTGCTCCTTGGAGGCCAGGTTGGCCAAACTTCATCTCTTATACTTCAGACATATTGTCAGGAGGGACCAGTCAATGAAGAAGGATATCATGTTTGGTAAGAAAAAGAGGAAGACACCCAGTGAGATGGATTAGTAAAGTGGCAGCATCAATGGGCTTAAGAGTGGCAACAATTGTGAGGTTGGCCCAGGATTGGGCAGTGTTTCATTCTGTTGCATATAGGGTCGCTATGAGTCGGTATTAACTCGATGGCACCTAACAAGAAGTAACTATATTAAAATTCTCATCATCTGTTTTTATGTGTCTGCCTCTCCAATCTTGTTGGTTGTTTGAAGTGTGCACTCAAGTGTATTCCTCAGGAACACTTTAAGAAATGTTTTCTGAGTTCCTGCATGGTGACAATAGTTGTCTCTGCTCTTTATCCTGGAAAGTCAGGTTTGCTGAACATGTGACAGATTAATGTAATGGGTGGTCTGTATTTGCTTTTGCTGTAAAGGATGTTATTGAGACAATTGACCCAATTTGAGTAAGGACTGCATATTAAGTCTGAACATTATTATTGTTACTTTTCTTTCTTTGGTAATTACATTGTGGTAATGTAAGGAGTCCTGGTGTGGCTCTCTAGAATAAGTACTGAACTGCTAACCACAAGATTGGCTGCTCAAGCTCCTTGGAAACAGGGTCTCTATGAGTCAGAACCTGAGTCTATGGCATTTAACAAGACAATATGTAAGAGAATGTTCTTGTTTCTAGAAGATACACCCTTCAATGTTAAGGGATAGATGGGAATAACAATCACAACGTATCTATCTATACAACAATATGTTGTTGTTAAGTGCCGTCGAGTCGGTTTCGACCCATAGCGACCCTGAACAGGGTTTCCGAGGCTGTAAATCTTTACGGGAGCAGAAAGCCTCATCTTTCTCCTGTGGAGCAGCTGGTAGTTTCGAACTGCTGACCTTGAGGTTCTCAGCCCAATTCATAACAACTACACTACCAGAGCTCCTTTACAACAGTATAGATATGAATAATTAATGTTAGTATTTGGGAATCTAGGTGAAAGGTACCTGGGAATTATAAATTCATTTTTCTATTCTTCTACTCTTTTCTAAGTCTAAAATCATGTAAAACACAACATTAAGAAGATTTACACGAATATGCATTTCTCAGTAGATCTAGGAGAGGGTTTCAAAAACTTCATGCAAAAATGGAATTAAAAGAGAATAGTCATTTCCTGAACCTTTTGAAGTCTTCTTGTATAAGAATGTAAATATGCATACTTTCGTACTATTGTGGTTTTGTTCTGAATCACAGCGGCGCTGTAGAGGGTTTCTGAGGAACTTCTGGTGGGTTTGAACTGCCAACCTTGCTGTTCCTAGTCCAGTAATGATTCTACAACACTGCACCAGGAGTACATTTTCATACTGTTAAGGACCCTGTATAGGGTTTCCAAGAAGCAGCTGGGTTGGAACTGCCAACCTTGTGGTTAGCAATTCAGCACCGATCCTACAGCGCCACACAAGGACTACTATTTTCATACTTGTTGTTGTTGTTGTTGTTACATGCGGTCGAGTCAGTTCGGACTCATAGAGACCCTGCATAGGGTTTTTGAGGAAATGCTGTTGAGCTTGAACCACCGCCTTTGAGGTTCAAACTGATTTTGCAGTCCAGTGCATTAATCCACAGCACCATACTAGGACTCCTTTATCATCCTAGCAGTCACAATTTTATAGTAGAATTTAATTGTATATTTTGAGTTGTATTTTCTCAAAATAAGCAGTAGAAATTTCCTCTAGTGATTAAGGATTTCTTGTACTTGGCATGAAGGAGCTCTGGTAGCGTTGTGGTTACGAATTGGGCTGCTAACCTCAAAGTCAGCAGTTCGAAACTACCAGCTGTTCTTTGGGAGAAAGATGAGGCTTTCTGCTCCTGTAAAGATTTACAGCCTCGGAAACCCTGTACAGGGTCGCTATGAGTCGGAACCAACTCCACAGCATATAACCACCGTACTTGGCATGAAGAAAACATGAGGTTATAGATTATAAAACCAGGAAATATGTAAGGAAGAAAGACATAAATGTCTTATTTGGGGCTGAAGAAAGAACCCAATGACAATATAAAGATGCATAGATTCTATCGTAATTCATTACTCTAGGATGTTAACTTGTGCTATATTCCCCGGATCATGAACTGAGGTCTTGTCCCTCTTTTTCTCCCACTGTTTTCCTTCAAAGTAAAATAAAAAATAAACATGATTATTATTAATTTGAATCATGTGTCAGTTTCAAATTAAACAAGTAAGGGACAAACGTGTGAGATTTCATGCATAGAATGGACTTTAGTGTTTAACAATTTTCCTAACAAGTTCATAAAAACAAGTTTCTTTTTCTGTGTTCTCTCCTCGGGGACCAATTTTCTAAAAAGTGAGAAAAGTTTTCCAGTAAAATTAAGTCTGTGAAAACATTATGAATGTTAAATACATACCATTCTCTCCCCCCCCCTTTTTTTTTTATTTTTAAGGCTCTTAGAGACAGCCCACTGTTTAGCTCATGGGCTCCTCTCTGATGGGTCGTGTTGTTCTGATGTGGGTGCAGGTGAATAGAAATGCCCTAATTTGGAGTGCCTGGTTTCTTTGTTCATGCTTCCATCTTTTCCATTAGATTGCAAGTTCTCTTTGAAAAGCAAAAGTGCCTCTTAAAAGTATGAAGCAAATCTTCATTGTTTGGAAGGACAGTCCGCAACTCATTAACGAGTTGTTTCTAAGTCAGTTCCTTGACATTCAACAGCATTTTTTCTGCGGACTCACGATAGTTAGGTTTCCAGGTCAGGTGACTTGGAATTTCCAAACCTGCCATGTTAATTTCTATAGCCTTGAAGCAATACTACAGACATACTGAGACTGTGCAGTATTTCTCAATGGACAGTGGAAGGCAATTTCTAAAGACATATAAAGGCATGTTTACCTGACACTTGTTGTTAAGTGCTGTTGAGTTCGATCTGACCCACAGTGACCCTATATAGGGTTTCCAAGGGCAACTGGTGAGCTTGAACCACTGACCTTGCAGTTCAAAAGGCTTTGCTATCTGGACCATTAACCCACAGTGCCACACCAGGACTCCTACATGACACTGTTGTTGTT
>NW_006408567.1:14863498-14865927 GCF_000296735.1 Chrysochloris asiatica | reverse complement strand
CTCACTATCAGCTCTAGCCCTCTGTGGCTATGTCCTTGTCCATGGGCTCAGGTGTCCCCAGGTCTCATGACACTTTAGACCAACTAGCCCTTCTTCTTCTCTCTCTCATCTCCAGGTCACTGGGAGTCAATGGACCATGGTTGAACTCAGCCCATTTCTTCATTGCTGCCTTTCCCCCTCTTCCACTCACTAGTAAACCAATGTGGTTGCCAGCAAGCTTACATGCCTACTCATGTGTTCCATTTGAGTTTTAGTCTTAGAGGGGATTTTGTCCTGAAGGAACTTGATTGCTTGCCTTGATGGCTTTCTGGTGAAGAGCTTGCTTATTCTTGCAATAGCCTGTCATGCTGATGTTTTTGTTTTGGGTTTTTCCTGATGATCCTTCTTTGAAGATATACCTTCTGTCACTCTGGCTGTTCCAGGCTGGTCTTGTTGTCCTTTCTAGTGGAAATGTCCCAGAAGGTTCTGGATGGGACTTAGGATTCCACCTAAGGTCCTATACTCTGCAAGAGCTCCACAAGAGGCCTATTACACTGGGCAAGTTCTAGAATCCCTTTTAGGTTTTCCAATCAGTTATAGGCTGAAGACAGGTTTCAAGTTTTCTGTAATCATGTTTCTCAACATTCTTTTCTATCCCACTCAAGTGTCTATTTTATAATAGTAGGCAAGGGAAAATAATATTCATAAGATAGTCAAACATCTTAGTATTATTTCCCCTCTTCAAACTATGCCTAGATCCCTGTATCACAGAACCCTGTTGTTCCAAGGTTAAGCATGCATCATGATTTACCTCTGTCCCACTTAGCCCATGCAAACCTGTCTCAGTGTTCCCCTATCTACCTTGTTCTTCTACCTCCTCACCCTTCTTGTATTGCCCTCCCCAACACCCAAAACATGATGTATCTGCCCTTACCCTGTGCTCTATCATCACCTCCCTCCACCTCACCGAAACCCCACACCCCAACCCCACTATTGTGATTACCTTACATTCCATTAATTTTCCCTCTGTTTATGGCAGTCTATTTTATCCTGTAATCTGCCTGATCTTTCCACCACTTAGATCTCTGTTCCTCTGTGTTTACCGTCTTTCCCATTATAATTGTTTTGATCATAGACTGGCCTCCCAGATCCTCTGAATTTGTTCTTATAGTTTTATTCTTTTCTCCACTCTTCCATTTGTTGATTGACTTCTGGGTGATGGTGCCACTTATGTCAATTTCTGGTTGTTGTATGTTCTTGTTGGTTCTCAGTCCACAGAACTCCCTTTAGGGTGTTTTTCATCACAGGGTTGGCTTTGGCAAAATCCCTTAGCTTCTGTTTATCCTAGAATGTTTTGATTACACCATTGAATTTGACTGACAGGTTTGCTGGGTAGAGGATTCTTGCTCGGCAGTTCTTTTCTTTAGGGTTTTTTATGTCTCCCCATTGCCTTCTTGCCTGCATGGTTTTTGTTAAGAAATCTGAACTTAATCTGATTTGCTTGCCTTTGTATCTTATACTTCTCTTTTCCCTAGCTGCCTTCAGGATTCTGTCCTTATTTTTGATTTTGGAGAGCTTGATTATTATATGTCTTGGTGATTTTCTTTTAGGGTCTATCCTTTCTGGGGTTCGTTGAGCTTCTTGGATGCTTATCTTTTTGCTTTTCAGGATATTAGGGAAATTTTCTTCCAGAAGTTCTTCAACTATCTCTTCTGTGAACTTGTGTGATTCTTCCTGTTACGGAATGCTGATAATTCTTAAGTTATTACTCTTAATGCTGTCCAACATGAATCTTAGACCTTTTTCAGATTTTCTGAATCCTTTTTTCTGCTTGTTCTCCTATCTTAGTGGTATTGAGAGATTTATCTTCCAGCTCACTAGTTCTGGCTTCTATCTCTTCAATTCTACTCCTTTGCCCTTTCAGTGTATTGTCCATTTCTGGCATTCTATTATTAATCATTTGGACCTCTTTCTGTAGGTTTTAAATTATTTCCAATGTGGTATCTTTCTTATTTGATTGTTCCTGTAGCACTTTCCTGCTTCTTTCTTATTTTTCTCAACTCCATTGTAAAGTGTTTTGATACATTTTATGATAATTTTTCTGAATTCCTTCTCACACATTTCCAAAGCCTGCCCTCCTTCCAGTATGGAGTGTAGGTCTACCTCCAACTCATTTGTCTCAGTCACTTTATCTCATTTCTGGACATGTGCTGATATGATCATCTGTTTCTGTTTTTTGGGCATACTCAGTAGTTAGCTGTGGCCTTAATACTTAGATGGGTGTGTGTTTTGGTATTTTTTATGCTTTCTGATTGCCTCCAGGTAGATGTGATCAGGAGATGAGCTTCCCTGTTCACTCTTCTTCCTAAGAAATTTCAAGATGCCACTGTTGGTCATTATGATGTAACTCAGGATTTAATTTTTGGCTTGTTTCCTTTTTAGTCTGCCTG
>NW_006408567.1:14840532-14862714 GCF_000296735.1 Chrysochloris asiatica | reverse complement strand
GAGGTAGCAAATTAGTAGCCACTCAGTTCTCAACTTGAGAATTACTTATATCAGAAATTTGAGCATGTAGCTGATGAATATCCACAGACAAGTGTATATTGTTCTACAACCTCCTACAATGCTGTTGAATTAAGTTCCAACCATTTGGTTTTAAATGGAAACTGTTCCTTTAAATTTTGAGGTGATCTGTGTTCATGCATAATAGAATCCTCTGGAGGTGGGGTGTCCACTCACTCAGGCACCCCCCTCTTGTCACCAGAATGGAGGTGCTCAGTGAGAGGCCAATAAACATATGAAAAGAGAATGTCCACACCTTTATTTCTATGGTTCTGTCAGACATCCATAGCTGCTCTGATCCTTCCCCAGTTCAGTCTCACCCAAGATGGCTGCTCAGGGAGCAGCTGAGGGCCTTGGATTAGAAAACACAGGCTTTCTTGCTTCTGCTACAATTTCCTCTGGCTGTAAGCCTTCCAACCTTCTGAATATTCCTTTATATGTGGTACAGATATATGGGACCATTCCCTGAACCTGCTTGGTCTGATATTCTGTGCTGTTGCTGACAGAGCTCCTCACTGCACGTTTACCCCATCCGCTATCTTGTTTGTTCTCTCCTCAATATGCTCTTATACTCTTATTTTACCTGTCTTATGGTACAACACACCAAGTGACACACTGCATTTGGGTAAATGCTTCAAAAGACCTCTTTAAAGTTTTAAAAAGCAGCAATATCCCTTTGATGAGTAAGGTGCATCTGACCCAAGCCATGGTTCTTTCATTGCCTCATCTGAATGAAAATCTGGGCAGCAAAAAGACGACAGAAGAATCATGGATGTACTCAAACTATGATGTTGGGAAGAACATCAAATATATGATGGACTGCCAGGAGAACAACCAAATCAGTCTTATAAGGAATACAACAGAACACTTCTTAGAAGTAAGTTTGGCCAGATTTTGGTTCAGTTTGGACATATCATCAAAAAATACCAATCACTAGAAAAGGACAGAATGTTTTGTAAAGCAGAGGGTCAGTAAAAATGATTTAAACCCTCAATGAGATGAATTGACATAGTAGTTGCACTATTTTTCTCTAACATAGCAATGATCATAAAGCTGGTACACAACTAGGCACATTTTGTTCTGTTATACATAACATGGCAATGAGTCAGAGCTAGTTACTTGTTAGCAAGTAGCAACAACAGTGACATGTGTTGGATAGTCATAGGACAATGTTTGGTAGAATTTTATTGATTCTCTGTGTGTCTCTGGAAGGCAGGAACCATCTCTGAGGATTCAGCAAGCCTAGGACTGTGCTTTGGCTTCAGTGGATGTACAATAAGCCAACTTGCACATATACAGAGAAGGGGTGGAGAGTGTGTGCAGGTGTGGGTAGGAGGCCAGAGCGGGGAGCTGCCTGCATTGCCTTCTAAACACTAATGCCCACCGACAGCTCTAAGTGCTGTCTACCTTCAGCTTTGAGTCAGATATAATAAAACAAAATCAGCCATTACAAGTAATGCTTTTTAACTTTTGTTGTAAGGCTCACAAAAGACGTTTGCTATCCCTGACTGGTGTCAGATGCAATAAATGTAATTAATCTCTGGAAACATATAGAATGAAATTACTTACAATGTGGCTTTAGTTTGCATCCCTGTGAGTTTTCATCAGCACAGAACAGACCACATACCTCTTAGCCACTAGAAGTCCCTAAGCCCTTCACCTGGGGTTTGGCTTTAAGGATTTGACTCTTTCTGGGTATTTTAAACTAGAAAATGAAAAACACTAGACTTTTCACATCTATTTCTTGGACATTCTCTGGAAGAACATTTACTTGAACATAGTCTTTTCATCTCAAACTATGTTTTCACACCTAATAAAGTCAAGATTGGACTTTACACCCACTATCCTCAGGACAAATTCAATGAGACCAGTCTTTTCCTCCATTTTAGTAATCCCAAAGAACTTCTTGCCATGGATCATCATGTCTTTGAGGCTAGATGTTACCTCATTCAACAGCCTCATTTGGTAACTCAGAAAGAAAGACTTGCCAGCTGACATGTCTTTCTGGAGACCACATGATATCTGAGTGTCAGGGGCCAGGTGAGAACCAGCTTTCCTGTAGGGTTCTTTCTACCACATAAATTTTTTTTTCTGAAACATTTACAAAATGGGACTCTTTTTTACTGTTTCTTAGATTCCATGATTGAAAGGGTTGGCCCGCCAAATTTTATATGCATTTAACTAAATTTATAAAGTGCTTGCAATATATACCCAGCACTTTCTAGATGCTGGGATACAACGATGAACAAGACAGACACAAACCCTGCCCTTGTGAATCTTCCAATTTACTGGAGCACTAAGATGAAATTCCAATGAATTTTGATGAGTATTATAATGTGAAAATGCATGGTGGCTGGAACTTCTAGCTGAAGATGGGAGAACTGGGCTTCGGAGTCTGAACATATTCTAGTTACTAGAAAGAACAGCATGTACAGGCCTGAGCTTCAGTGAGAGCTTTCTCTCTGACTATGTCATTCCCATACTGCATGTCCATACCTGATTTCTCTCTCCAGCCTTACCTCTCACATCTCCTGTCTGCTTGCAGTAAATACCTAACTATTCTTTTAAAAGTATTTGTTCAAGCTTTTCTTTATTTCATGCTTTCGCACATATGGTTTATTGAAATATAAATTGCTTTCAGCTCCACTCACCCTTTAAGATTCATTTTTCAATCTGATTCCCCTGGATGGCTTTGACAACTTCTTTTTTGTCATCTCATAGCACCTTGTATGTTCTACCACTGGACTTTGCAGACTTCAATGTAATTGTCTATTTAATGATCTGTGCCCTTTGCTGACCTGTGATGGCAGAGCTATGTCTTTTCCTTTTTCTTTTGGTTCTAGTTGCCTAACACAATATTTTGAAACATAACAGTTACCTCTAATACATTTTTGTTGTATCAATAGATAAAGACCTATAGACCTCCTAACTCCAGTCCAATTTTCCTTTCTTTATTTTCTTTCTTTCTCTTGTTTGCTCATCCATATTTGTTCATTTGTCCATCCTTTCTTCTCTCCCTCCATCCTTTCTTACTCCATTCTTTCTTCCCTTCCTTCCATCCAGTAGGAAGTTTTGAGTTTACTATGAGTTTGGCCTTACTTGCTCATGGTCCAGGGAGTTAGTAGATACACAGTAGTTTAGCAGGACATGTGATATTATAGGAGGTCAAACAAAAGGCTCCTGAGGCACCAAGATGGTTCACCTGTTTGCCTGGAGGATATTCTGGGAAGGTGTGACCAAGAAAGAGTTGTCTGAGCTGGGTCTTGAGAAATAAGTGATGTCTGCTAGGTATGGGCAGGGGAGGGTTTTACACTAGAGGTTTCAGAAAATTCAGAAAGAGACTTGAAGTTGGGAGAAGCAAGAAGTTCAAGAGAATCAGAAGACCAGTGTGCTTGAAATGGAGGTGCTGTATGAGTATGGTGCAAAGGGGTAGGTAGGGAGGGTCAAATGAGAAAATGAGGGGATTGATGCCCAGTGGGAAAATGCTCTTACTTGCTTCCCTAAACAGTTTGGATTTTATTATGTAGGCAGTGGGAGCCCTACTGAAGATTTTAAATAGGGGAAGTACCCTCTGCTTTGTAGGAAGCTGATACTGCCTTCCTGGGTCTATCCTAAGAGTAACTCCTGAAACAGCAAAGGAAGTCTTAGCAGCCAGATTTTTAAAAAGTTCAAATCTGTCAATGTGCTGCCCTGTTGCTCCCTTCCTTTCTTTTTTAGTGACTGCTAGTCTGGAACACAGGTGATGCTTGTACAAGATGGGACGTTACCATAGGAGGAGAAAACTAAAAGGTTGGGAGGAGTAAGTGACTCAAGTAGACGGATTGACCACCTATACCAACATGTGGTGCTGTGGGTTAATGCGCCAGACTGCAAAGCCATTTGAACTGCAAGGTTGGCAGTTCAAGCTCACCAGCTGCTCCTTGGAAACCCTATACAGGGTCGCTATGGGTCGGAATCGACTCGACGGCACTTAACAACAACAACA
Organism: Chrysochloris asiatica; assembly: GCF_000296735.1. Classification (NCBI taxonomy): domain Eukaryota; kingdom Metazoa; phylum Chordata; class Mammalia; order Afrosoricida; family Chrysochloridae; genus Chrysochloris; species Chrysochloris asiatica. The sequence continues at coordinate 14,858,672 of NW_006408567.1, read as the reverse complement.
ACAACCAACACTTTGGAGAAATAGGACTTACTTTTGTAATCATAGTGATTAGCAGCCCTTTGTGGAGTCCCTTAGTTGTTTGCACAACTAACCAAAAGGTTGGAATCCACCCAGAAGCACCTTGGAAGAAAGGCCTGTGATCTGCTTCTGAAAAACTCAGCCGCTGGAGCATATTTCTACTCTGACACACTTGACAGCAACTGTCTGTTTTTTAACCAGACCTTTATGGTACTTATTAGGCATTTCATTTCCTTTAATAATCCCTATTAGCCTGAGAATTAATTGTTTGGCATTGACAAATATGCTTACCCAATTTTCCTATTTTAAAGCTTATGAAAAGACTGCTTCCCAGACTCCTCTTGTTGTTATAACAACAATGATAAATCTTTGCTGACTGATTTGAGGAGCTAGTTGAATGTGATAGCAACAATTACTGAGCTGAAAGCGTACGTTAGGGCACGCACACGATCTGTTGAAGTGCTTCAACTGTGTAATTAATCGGGTCAGTGTAAATTCTACAACATTGTAATAATATTTACTTTGAAAGCTCACGGTTGGACTAATGTTTCTATTGCAGGCTCTGCTGACATCAAGGAATCTTAAACTTCCTTTTTGACAAGGAGGTTTTTTATTAGGGTCTTATTTTGGCGACAAAAGCACAAGTCTTCTTGTAGACACATTGAATTTATGGATTATTAAGGATTGATTTTGGATTAGAGCTTCTCTGTTGTGTTGTTTCTAGACCTGGATGCACCACAGAATCATCTGGGGGAAATTTTAGAAATATCTGGATTTCTGTGCCCCACTTCTCGCTGCCTGATTTAGGAGGTTGGATGGAACCAGGGAAGTGTGTTTGTGATATTTTTCTCAAATGATCTGGTTATTCTTCTAGCTGTGAGAAATACTGATTTCACTTCAATGTTACTGACGTCTGGGGAGTTGAAGTCACCTGAATTATTAAACCAGTCTTGAAGTATGGGTTTCTCGGATTGGAAGAGAAACTGTGATGTGATAGAAAATCCTGTTGTTTTGATTTAAAGGAGCATTTTCATAGTGTGACTGAGCATACTTTCTCTGACTTCTCTCATCAGAAACACTCAAGTGCTTTTTAAAATGTAGATTCCTCTTGGTGTTCTTATTACATGCCATGGAGTCAGTTCTGACTCACAGTGACCTCCTATAGGGTTTCTGAAGAGCAGCTGGTGAGTTTCAACAATCTACCTTTCAGTTAGCAATTCAGTGCTTATCCTATAGTGCCACACCAGGATTCTGGGATCTCCCTTAGACCCACTGTACCAAAATCTCTGGTATAAGGCCCAGGGATTTATATTCAAGCAAATCCTTCAGGTATTTCTGAAGCACACTAAGGTTTGAGAATTAATGAATTTTCTCTCTTTTTATATCAATTGGGATCACCTTGTTTATGGTTTTTACTGTTGTTGCTGTTAAATGCCGTCCAATTTGTTCCAATTCATAGTGATCCAGTATAGGATTTCTGAGGAGTGGCTGGCATGTTTGAATCACTGACATCATGGTTAACAGTCCAGTGCTTATCCTACAGTGATGGCACCATTTGTTGTTAAGTGCCATTGAGTCAGTTCTGACTCCTAGTGACCCTGTGTAAGGTTTGAGGAGAGGCTGGTGGGTTTTAACTGCTGACCTTGCAGTTAGCAGTCAAGTGCTCATCTTACAGTGCCACACCAGAATTCCTCATAAAGATAGTCATTGTAGGTTGGGTGTAGGGTTATAGAGAGGATCATCAGTTTTACTTTCAATAATTCATACACATATTATTTTATTTCATTAATTGCAATCTCCTCAATGTAACATCACTTATTCTACTTCTTCCTTCAGTTCCCAACTTCTTTTTTGTGCCACTTGCCACTATCGCCCTAACACTCTTGAAACAGTCTGTTAGGGTAATTTCCATTTACAAATCCCTTTCTTAGTTCTGGTGTGGCACTGTGGCTTACTGCGCTGGACTGCAAAGTCAGATTGAACCACAAAATCTGCAGTTCAAGCTCACCATCTGCTCCTTGAAAACCCTATACAGGGTTACTATTGGCCAGAACCGACTCAACAGCACTTAACAACATCTTCCTATTGGAGTACTGGTGTGGCACTGTGGGATAAAGCAGGGTTGGCAGCTCAAACTCACCAGTTGTTCCCTGGAAACCCTATACACAGTCACTAAGAGTTGGAACTGACTAGACTGCACTTAACAACAACAACATCTTCCTATTGGAGGCAGAATGTTTGATGCATTTGAATTGTGGTCTTGGTGAAGAATATTTAATACACTGTGGACTGACAGAAGAATTAACACTGAAGCCAGTCTTAGAAGAAATAAAATCAGAAACAATATATCCTTAGAAGCAAGGAAGATGAGACTTTGATTCACTTACATTAGAGATGTCATAAGGAAAGACAAATTATTGAAAAGGACATCATGTTTGGTAAAGTAGAGGATCAGCAAAAATGAGAAATACCTTTAAGGAGATGAATTGGCACAATATCTACAATGATGGACTTAAACACACCGATGATTGTGAATATGGTGCAGGACTTGGCAATATTTTTGTTCTGTTGCTAAACCATGAGGTCAGCATGAGTCTGGGCCTACTTGACTGCAGCTAACAACAACAACAACAATGACAACTGCAACCACATCTTCCCGTCATTCTTGGACTACTCTTCATCTCTTCTCTAGACCCCTTTTTCTTTACTTGCTCCTCCTGGATAATTGATTGCACTCTCTTTCATACTTTCCATTATAAAGTTTGCTTGTGATAATTTCCAAATGCCTCTCTCTATCCCATACTTAATTCCTCATCTTCAGACCCATGTATGCATCTGAATGACTTTTAGATCACCCTGAGACCCCTTGAAAGGGCCCTGGGAGAGTAATGGTTTATGTGTTGTGCTGCTAACCACAAGCTCAGCCATTCAAATCTATTAGTCACTTTGTAGGAGAAAGATGAGACTCTCTGCTCCCGTAAAGATTCATAGCCTTGGAAACCCAACACAAGGTTGCTCTGAGTTAGAAGTGACTCAACAGCACACTACTACAACTACCAGGGACCCCTTGAATCTAGAAGGCCAAAATGGAGCTCATGCTCTTTCCCTAGCACCAGGTTCTTCTCTCCTCTCATACTTGAGTTGATGGTGCCTCCAGTCATCCAAGCAATAAGCAGGAGTCTGGGACTCACTCTCAACTCCCCACTGTCACTTCCATTGCATGGTTGTTGATTTGGTCTATTAAATATATCTGTAGTCTGCTCTCTGGTTTTTGTCTCTACTGCTAATGTCTTTATGAAGACCTCTTCGTCTGTCATTTGGACTTGTATACTGGTTTCCAAACCAGTCTCTCTTCTACTAGTCTAGCCCTCCCCCCCACCCCTCCCATTCACCAAAGACATCTTTTAAATATGCCAATCTGTCCATCCACCATCCTTAAAACCTTTCAGAAATTCTGAGTTGCCTTTACCATGAAGCCTCAACTCCTTAGTGTGGAGTCCAAGATCTTGTAAGATCTGATGGTTCCCTCACTAAGCACCTGCCCATCATGTCCCCTGTCCCTCTACCCAATCTTCCAGGCTCTGAATTACTCTGCTGTGAAAGTGCCCAAAGGCACTTTCCTCTATCTGCAATGCTTTTGTATCACTGTTGTAGCAGTTCAGGTTTCCTAGGGCTGCTGTAACAAACGACAGGAAATTTGGTGGCTTAAAATTACAGGGATTTGTTGTCTGAAGGATGGAGATCTGAATCAAGGTGTCAGCAGGATTATACTTCCTCTGAAGGCTCTAGCCGGGAAAACCTTCCTGCATCTTTGAGTTGCAGTTGACTGTCAGCAATTCTTGGCCTTCCTTGGGTTGTAGCTGCATCGCTGCCTCTGTCTTTACATGACTTTTTCTGTGTATCTGTCTGTGTCCAGATTTCCCTCTTATAAGGAAACTGGCCTCTAAATCTAGGCCCCACCCTAATTCAGTATGACCTCATCTTATATAATAAGGTCTCATTTACAGGTATTTGGAGCTAAGATTTCCCCATATCTTTTTGGGGACACCATTCAACCCACAACAATCACTATATCCTCTTTCTCTATACAGTGAATAATTTTCTAGTCGTACTACCATACACAGCTCTTTTTCTCTGAAACCATGACTGACCCTCAAAAGCATGAGGGCCACCATTCTGTGCACCACTCCTTCCTGCACATACCACCAACACCCATTTCTGAATAAGAATTTGTTTGTGTACCTAGTGTCCCTCCTTAAATCAAATGTCTTATTTATTTGCTATTCTCCAATGCTTGGGATCATGATTGGTTCCTAGTGATACTTAATTAGCACTTGTTGAATGAATGGATGAATGAATTTTATTCATAGTGTCTGGTTTCTGGAATCATATAAAAGCACATACTTATATTTTGGCCATTCTTCCAATTTAGGAAAACACACGCCCTGAATTAATGTTCTGGCAGTAGAGTTCCTACAAATTATGATACATTCTGATAAATTGACTCATGTCACCCAATTAATTTACCAATTAAAGGGTCAGCCAGAAGCAGGAAGTGAAGCAAATATACTATGGCATGAATCAACATTACAACCAAGTCCCTTAAGCAGTTGATAGGAAGGGATTTTAAAAACAACCAAGGTTACTAGGCATTACTTCATCTTTTATGACATATTGGGTTTTCTTTTTTCGTTTTCTTTTTTAAACCAGAGGAAATCATATTTCAGCTCAGTAAGTAAAAAGCATGTTAATAATGGAAAACAAAATAATTCTAACTTTTTAGCCAAAATTATATGTAAATAAAAATGAAGTTTTAGATACCTGCCTATGTGAGTCTGTATTTGTCTGTCTTCCATGGTAGAATTCTCACCTTCCTGGTGGGAGACCCAGGTTCGATTCCTGGACCTGTGAGTGGCAGCTTGTGTATTGCTAGGATGCTGAACAGGATTCGGTGGAGCTTCCAGACTAAGACAAACTATGAAGAAAGGCCTGGTGATCCATTTCTGAAAATCAGCCAGTGAAAATGCTATGGAGCACAGTGTGTCAATCTGCAATCAATCATAGGGATGACAGAGGACCTGGGAGTATTTTGTTCTGTTGTGCATAGGGTTGCCATGAATTGAGGGCTGACTCAGTGGCAGCTAACAATAATGACCTTTTGTTTATTGCAGCACTGGAAAGAAGAACCATCAGAAGTAGAAGCCATGGTGGAAGGACAGGTCCTATAGGCATGCTGGGCAGAACATTAGGCTGAGAATCTGATATGTGATGGAGTGGGCCATTTGTCAGTGGCATGTCTTAGAAAATCATTAGGTGTGAGCCTGGCACACATAGACTTCCAAGCTGTGAACTTTATTGACATGCCGCTGGGGCCAGGCATGGCGTTTCATGTTTTATACGACCTATGCCATTCAATCTACTCAACAGCCTATGAAGCTATTACTAATTTCTCAATTTTACAGGCTCAGGAGTTGTTAATTTGTTCTCAGTAGTTCAGGAACTAGCTGAAGAATTAGAAATATGAACATGATCGATTCCATCTTTTAAGATCCAGGAGGCCATTCATTCTTGCCTGAATTCAAAGAGAAATTGCTTCATTCCCCACTCCCTCCATTCCAATTGTGATCCCTTGATTTTTTTCAGAATTTGTCTTTTGATTACAAAAGATAACCCGTCTCTTACTCAGGTGGTACAGGCCATAGCATGCGGCTGCATAGCTGTCCACTGAACAGATTCGGGACAGCTGTGTTCCTCTTGGACAGAGACTTGTCACCTGACATTGGCTCTCTTCTGCTCACAGTGAGAGAATAAACTGTGGTGTGTGGTCTTTAAATGACTGGTTGCTTGAGCCTGCCTGGCTCAGGATAAGCACCCATCTCACATATTCAGAAATTCTCACTATGTTAGAACAGGAAGAGGCACTAAGGGGTGTATCTGTTTTTTTCCATTATGGAGGAGGACAATGAATACTGGGCAGGTATGGAATCTGAGTTTCCTAATCTGTCCTGGGAAAGAGGGCAGTGGCAGTTCAGTGGTGGAATACTTGCCTTCCATATGGAAGACCTGTATGATTCCTGGCTGATTTATCAGTAGAGGTACTATACTTGTTGCTATGATACTGAAGAGGTTTCACCGGAGGGCCCAGATTAAGACAGATTAAAAAAACAAACAAACAAACAAACGAACAAACAAAAGGCTTGGTGATCTACATATGAAAATCATCAAATGAGAACCCTGTGAGTCAAAACTATCCGAACTGCTACTGATCACAGGAATGGTGTAGGACTGTACACTACTTTGTTTTGTTGTGCATGGGGTCATGATGAGTTGGGAGCCAACTTGATACAGCTAACAACAACAACCACCTGTCCCTGCACTATGGTGGCTTCTCTTTATACCAAGTTCATACCCTAGATATACAACTTCCCCTTTCTTCCCCACCAAGCAGGTAGAAAGTGACATTTTTATCTCCCTGATATCTGTGTGGCTTTAGCCTAACTTGACTCTGCTCTCCCATCACTGAGTTCCCTGTTTTTTGCAGTAAAATTTAGCTGTTGTTTCCCACAATGCTGGGACCAACTTCTTACTGTGGTTTTGATGGGCACTGTGGTCAGACTCTCTTCTTCCATCGCATTCATTTCTTCTTCTTCCCTATGGTCTTCTGATCTCTTACCCAGCAGATCTTCCTCACCAGCCTTCTGGTGCTCTTCAAACACAGCTTGTAGCTTTTCCTTTGCTGAAGCTGTTTTCCCATTCCAAATGGCTCCTCTGTCTGTCAGAGAAAGACACATCTAGCCACATTTTGAGCACTAATACAAACCATACCACCTAAACATTTATTTTGGTGGAAGTAGGCACAGTGAAAGATACACCATTTAAACCATTTTTATATACATATTCAGCAATGTTGGTTACATTCTTAAAGTTGTACTACCATCCTTGCTATTCTCATCCACATTACTCCACACCATTATGTTAAACTCACTGCTCCCTAAGTTTCCCATCCAACCTTTTGAATTGCCACTACTGATTTGATCTCACATAGATAGTTCTTTTTTTTTTTTTAACTTTTCATTGTAGTTTGAATAGAAGTTTACAGAGCAAATTGATTTCCCATTCAACAACACATACACATTTCAATTCATGACATTGATTAAAATACCCACAATGTAAAAATAATCTTCCTACTTCTTTGGGTTTGCCATTTCTTCTTTCCTATCCTTTCTTGTCTTCTGAGCTTTATCCCTGGGCAAAAGTAGGTCTGGCTTTGATCAGGTATAGTTGATTGTTCTAAGGAGTGCATACATTTCTGGTGTTATTGCTTACCTCATGTTGTTGTTGTTGAGGGCCGTTGAGTCAGTTCCAACCTATAGTGACCCAGTATAGGATTTCCAAGGAGCTACTGATGAGTTTGAACTGCCAACGTAGTGGTTAATATGGACCTTGCAGTCCTGTGCTTATCATAGGTCTATTGTTTGGATGAAAGTTGAATCATGGGGTGAGTTCAGTTTCAAGCCTGAAGAGTGTCTAAACGCTCTATCAGAAGAGTATGTTGTTTTTGTTATTATTCAGTTCTGTTTCACAATTTTCTCACATGCTCTTCAGGACCTCCTATTGTGATTCCTTCCAGAATGGTTAGCAGTGGCAGCTGGGCATCATCTAGTTCTGTTTTCAGGGTCATGGATGCTGGGGTTCACATGGTCCATTAGTCCTTTGGGCTAATTTTTTCCTTGCAGTTTTTACTTTCTTCACTGTACTTTGCCCCAGAAAGGGACAGACCACCTTAGATGGCTGCTTACAAGCTTTTAGAACTGCAGTCATTATTCATCAAAGTTGGAAGTAGCACACTATCTTTGGGGACTGTTATGCCAGATGCCTTGGTGTCTCCTCCAAGGCTATGGTTCTGAGTCCCTGGGCCCAGCGACTCATCTCCTCTAGGTGTCTGGTAATGGTTAAGAAGTTTTCATGACTTTGACCCCCTATATGCTTGACTATATTTATTTAGGGATACATTTGCAGCACATATGTAGAAATACCCGTGGTTGTAGTCCCATCAATCTTTCTACCTTTGTTCAGCTGGCATGCCAATCCACTCATAGGTTATTGTATTACTGTTAATGGTCATGATCATTAACCACTAGAGAGAGATAAATTAAAACATGAGGTGTCATTTCACCTCCACATTAATAGCAAAGTTGAAAAACAAAAAACACAGAAAGCAACAAATGCTGGCAATGGTGTGGGGAAACTGGTGGGACTGTAAAGAGGAACAGTCACTGGAAAATGATGTAGCGCTTCCTTAAAAAAATTGAATCATGATGTACATATATCTGTTTGTGTCATGGCTCTTATTTCCCTAGATGATACATAGTAGGATTGCTGGATCCTATGGTATTTCTAGTGTTCCCTTGGTCTGTTGAAACAACTGCCTCTTGGTCTATGTCCAGGTTCCTCATGAACACAATGAAGTGGTTGGAAATACCCATTTTTTGCAATGTTATCTATAGTTTGTCTTGATCTACACATTAAAAATTCTTTGCATAATTAACAAAGTAAACATCTTTCTAGTATTCTTTGCTTTCAGAAAAAAAATCCGTCTGACATCAGCAATGATATCATTTGTTCCATGTCCTCTTGTGAATCCAGTTTGAATTTCTGGCAGTTCCCTGTCTATGTACAGTTGCAATCATCTTTAAATTATCTTAGTGCTTGCATGTGCTATTCATGATATTGTTCAATGATTTCTGAATACCGATGGGTCACCTCTCTTTGAAATGTCCACAAATATGGATCTCTTCCAATTGGTTAGCCACGTATCTGTCTTCCAAATTTCTTGGCAAAGATGAGTGAGGACCTATTGAGCAACACCTAAACAGTGTTGCATCAGTTTGTTGAAATATTTTAGTTTGTATTCCATCAATTTCTGAAGTTTTGCTTTTCATCAAGGCCTTCAGTGCAGCTTGGACTTCTTCCTTCAGTACCATCGGTTCTTGATCCTATGTTGCTTCTTGAAATAGCTAAACACTGACTATTTCTTTTTGGTACAGTTACTTTCTGTATTCCTCCATCTTCTTTTGATGCTTTTTGTATCATTCAATATGTTGCCCATTGTTGTAGCTGATGTTAAGTGCCATCGAATCAGTTCTGACTCATAGCAACCCTGTATAGGGTTTCCAAGGAACAGTGGTGGGTTTGAGCTGTCGACCTTGTGGTTCAAAGTCTAGTGCTGATCCTACAGCACCACACCAGGAGTCCTATTTGCCCATGGTGCTGGTTATGTGCCGTGGAGTTGGTTCCAACTCATAGCGACCCTGTACAGGGTTCCTGAGGCTGTAAATCATTATGGGAGCAGAAAGCCTTCTCTTTCTCCTGCAGAATAGCTGGTAGTTTTGAACTGCTGACCCTGAGATTAGCAGCCCGATTCGTAACCACTACGCTACCAGAGCTCCTTATAGCAGCCTTCGATATTACAAGTTGAGGCTTGATTTTTTCCTTCAGTTCTCTTAGCTCGAGAAATGCTGAGTCTGTTCTTCCCTTTGGTTTTCTAATGCCAGGTCTTTGCACATTTCTTTATAATATTTTACTTTGTCTTCTAGAGCTGAACATGTTTAAGGCTCCGAGAAGTCCTGCATTATATAAACTGGGTTAGCATTTTCAACCTGTAGTTCTCAAGTTTATGTCCATGAAAACTTTTACTTGTGTAGAAGTATTAGTATCCTGTAGAATCCTTTCAGGGGTATGGTTTTCTTGGAAGTTTATGGCATACGGTGATAACTTTAGGAGGCTTATCTTCCTAGTCACACTATAAGATTTATGTTCCTTTACTTCTCAGTGTCTGGTGGAATGTTAATCTTTTTCTTTTTTACAATTTCAAAAGAGCAAAAGAAGGTTGTATGTTTGCCAATGTGAACTGCTGGTGGAGAAATGAACTTACTTTCATTCTGATACATGACATAGATGAAGCATGGCTAGAGGAAAAGTAGAAATGTTCAGAGATGAGAACAACCTGGATTATGAACATGTCTAGAATGGTGAGTGAGGTTGGATCAAGAAAGACCAAATCAAATCTACTGCCAGTGGAAGTGTCAGAGCTTGAGAAATGCTTCTCTGAAAAAAAGACAAATAGCTCTGATGTATGTAAACCTCACCAAGCTCTGGAGAGGGGAAAACAAAATTTAAAGATGGAGAGGAAAAAAAAAAAAAAAAAAGGAACAGAATGGATGGTTATAAAACACTCATTTTATTTCAGCTTCCAAAACTTTCCTGGGACGAGCTCCCAGATCCTCACCCTGTTACCAGGAGCTGAGGCTCCAGTTATTAAAAAATCTGTCCTTGCCAATACTTCCCTCTTTTATTCTTCCCTTGCTTCATGTTTCAGCAATGACCTTGAATAACCGCATATCTCTTTTTTCAGTTCAAGTTGGTTTCACAGTTATTTACTGAGCACTTACTATGTGCCAGGCATGGCTGAGGCTACAAAGATAAGGGAGACAGCGTCTTTTTGCTTTGAGTGTGTTTCAGCCAAAGGAGAAGGGCAGTCATTAGACATACTAACAGTTAATTTTTATATGGGGCCAAAATAGAGTGACACAGGGAGGCACCTGGTAGATTCTAGGGACCTCAGAAATGGTCCCTACTGGGCCAATTTGAGTGTCTAGGACCCATGAGACTTTTAGGGCCCTATGCAAATGTTCTAATTTCTTTGAAATCAGAAGGGAAGAGTAAATATGTTCCAGCCTTGACTATATTAGTTGTTGTTTTTTTAAAAACCAATATTGTTGTTCTTTTTGTGCACTGTTGAGTTGATTCTGACTCATAATGACCCTATATGACAGAGAGGGACTGTCCCCTAGGATCTCCTAGGTTGTAATGTTTACACGAGGAGATTGCCAGATGTTTTCTCCTGAGGAGCCATTGGGTGGGTTTGAATTTCTGACTTTTTCATTAGCAGCCAAATGTGTAACCATTACATTGCCAGTAATCTTTAATGCAGCCATAAAATATAATTAAAAAAAAATATATTTTAATGCAAGAAAGGGTCCACAAAGGCAAAAGTATCTAGGGTCCATGAAATCAGTCCTGGGTTCCTGGGGAGAGTCCCTGCTTCTCTCCTCATATGTACCCACAAGCCTGTGCTTGAAGTGGGAATGATGAAGAGTCAAATGACATATTGGTAGAGATGATTGTAGGTTCTCTCACCTTTTCCTTAAAGAAATAAGAGGAATGAGCTAGTGCCTTTGACACAACTTTGCTAGTGAATAAGTTCTTCCTATACAAGATCTTGGTGCCAAATTATGGTGCAGAATTAGATTTGAATATTTTATTTATTGATCTAACTTCTAATTGAAGATAGCTAGACTTAATCTAAACAAACAAACAAACATCTTGGCCCTAGAAAGAGCTAAGCAGAACATATATCTTCAAAAAGTTGATCAAGATAAGTTTCATAGATCATACCTTAGCCTGGGCTATCTCTAGAAGGATTTTATCTCAATGTGTCCTGGGATGCCAGAGTAGAATTTCTGGGGTATGGTGCTGAGAACTATTTGGTAGGCAGTCATTTCCTTTCTATTTCTTCAGGAAATACTCTTAAGTCAGGGAACAAATGTCAATGAATAGTGATAGGGATTTTGAGCGAATAAGATTCCTTGGGTTGCATCCCTTATAACCTCAAGGTGGGGGTCTCAAAAGGGTCAGAACACATTTTTTTCACAGGTTCCCTGGCTATTTTTGAGAGAAGGGAAAGGGCTAGGCTGTCACCCAGGGCAAAACCTGGCTTAAGCCTCACAGCCTGCTTTGAATTTGCATCTCTAATGCTGCCTTTTGCCCAGGGAGTTCCAGTGGAGACTCTCCTTCCACCCTAGTTTGCAGGCCTGCATAGTTGGTGATGGTTCAGGGGAGCCAGTTTTATTCCTCACACTTGCCCATGCCGAGTCTGCAAATACTTCTGGGTGTCTGGTCTTCATTAGGTTGGGCTTAGTTGACAGTTTACAGGCTTCACCCTGAATTGCCACCTCACCTGTGGCTGACCAGATGCCCCCATCTTTACTTTTGAAGAAAAGGCCACAAGGGACTGCTCAGCCAGTTGCCAGAACTTGTCCTCTCAGCTTTAGGGCTATGTAACTCCATGACTGCTTTCACCACCTTCTCTTCCAGGAGGCCCATCATCAGTCCTTGCTTGTGTCCTTGCCAAACTCCCTGGAGTGCAGCCATCTTGGATTTTCTCCTGCATCCCACCAGTTGTCTGGGCTCCAGGGATGGATTACTCAATAAGCATGGGCTTGCTTACTAATCTATGGAGAACAATTTCACATGGGTTTCATCACATGTGTTCACTACAGACTAGTAAGTAAACACAAGTAAGCACGTGCCTACTTTGCTTACTGGGTAACCTGACACTTCTAGGTTTGCTCACAGGTTGTAAGAGGAACAAACTGAAACTGTGCTAGGTCCGTCACCTCGTTTTTCCATCCTCTCATTTGAAATTCTATGCGCTTTCCCAGACTCACACTTCTTAGTAATTTTCATAAAAATAACTCAGTGGGACAGCTCTGGGTAAACATCTTTGCTTTAAAGTATTTACAATTAGACCTATTTCAATTGAAATGCTGCAGCTGTAATTACGAAAAATACATACAAAAAAAGTTTCAAAGGGTGTCCTTTTTTTCTGAAGCATCTGAGCTGTTTTTCCATTAACAGCAGGAAATATTTAGAAAAATCCAGGGCATTTCCAAACATCTGACTGCTCAGCTGGGTAAAAATACAATCTCAGTATTTCCTTTCAAATTTGCATCACTTTATGATTAGTCAGGGCTTTTGAAGTATGAATTTCCTTTTCTGAAATGTTTTTGATTACAGCTGTCTCTCTCTCTTAAAAAAATATATTTTTTGGGGGGGGGGCTGGCCCAATTGTATTACTCTTTAGCACAAAAAAGTTCACATTATTGGTTAAAAAATATATTTGTAAACTTCCTCAATGCTGTTATTGTTATCAAGTGCTGTCGAGTTTGTTCTGACTCATAGTGACCCTGTATATGGTTTCTGAGGAGCTGTTGATAAGCTTGACCTGTTAACCTTACGGTTCAAACCAACCTTGCAATCCAGTGCGTTAACCTACAGTGCCACACCAGGATTCCAACTTCCTCAATAGATTTTACAAAGTTTTGTTTTATAGACTTTTATAAAGTTTTGGGCTAGGTGTAGGGAAAGGGGACTATGTTAAACTTTTAGGGTGTTTTGAGGCAGGACAAAAGTAGGAACTACAAAGGGTGTTTTACAAAAATGTGACACCAACCATTCATCTCATAGCTCTGTCTACTCCTCTAGTGAGTTCAATAATTTATTGCTATAGAGTGGCAGCATCTATGGACTCAAGCATGGCAACAGTAGTGAGGTTGGCCCAGGATCAGGCAGTGTTTCATTCTGCTGTGCATAAGGTCACTATGAGTTGGTACTGACTTGATGGCACCTGACAACAACAACAACAACAACAATAGTTGCACAGAATTCAAAGATAATACTCATGGTTATGGGCTTTATTAGGGAAGTAACAGGTTACGGTTCATGGTCAGAAATGCTTAGGTCACAGTTCGTTCAGTCAAGACAGCTTCTCCTCAGTTGAGCCCATAGGCAAGTCTCTCTCCCTCCAGGTAATGTTTGTTACAAAGCCCTTTTGGGTCTGCTGGTAAATTCCCACAGGACATACCCTTCTGGCCACAAACCTCAGCCTGCAGGTACTTGGCTCTAGCTGTAAGAATTAGCAAACCTAGTTCCCCTAATTAAGTACCTGGAGGTATTCCACTCTGAATGTAAGTCTCCTGCCCAAAGTCGCTCAGCTTTACTTGCTTCATGGGTTGGGATGCCCAGTGTTCTGTTTGATGCTCTTGGTCTTCATTCTGCTGCTGCTGTTCCTCTGTCACTCCTCTGGTGTCACAGCTTTCTGTCCCTGGGTCGAGGAGATTCTATGCACAGGGATCTCAGAGTCCAAAGGACCTGCTCCACCATGATTTTTCTTTGATGGCAGTGAGAGCCCCTATCCCTGCTTCTGAGATGGCTCATTTTATACATGTTAAAGTTCTAGATTTTTACAGTCACAGTGAACCCTGCTAACAACCACTCACTATTGAATCATATCATCCTACAGCATTTCTCTCCTCTTCACTTACCCAGACCCATCACAGTAAAAATGTTGTTTGGTGGGAGTTTGCAAAGACTGTGGCTAGAGGAGACATTAAATAATTCAGTGTGCCACAGTGTTGAAGCTTTTTTTTTTTTTTTTTACAATTTATTCTTTTGATCCGTTCATTATCATTAGAGAGAAAGTTAACATTCTATGAAAATATCCAGGACAATTTGTACCAGAGCACATCTGGGTATAGCATTTTTCATCCTGTATGATTTAGAGTTCTTCTCTTTTTTTTTTTTTCTTTTTTACCTAATGTTGCAACCACGAGAGATAATCATTCATTCACTTTTAGTGTCTTTGAATATTGAATTCTTTAACAGATTACTAAATTTATTTCATTATTTAGAAGCATTCCAATAGTTATGTTAAAAATATTGCTTCAGAATATAATCTGGAGATTTCCATATTTCTAAATTGTTTAGAATTTGCTGGTCAAGAGATGCTATAGAACATAGACTCTTTAAGAGTAAATTATTTATAGCTTCAATGTTTTCTTTATAATTTGTTCCAAGTAGTTTATCATCTTTGAAACAAGTAGTACACTCCCTTCTTAAAGCCAAGGAGTTTGTTTCCAAGTGAGAATTTAAAGAAAATGCAGTGTTTGATTCCTAACCCCTCCCTTATCTTTTCTGGGAGTAGATATATTGTGTGAGTGGTCAACACATCTGCCAAAATCAACTTTTAAAATAGACATAACGTAAGAGCAGCACACAGCTCAGCCTTGTTCCCTGGTGGAGCTCTGTCTTTAGGGCCTCAGGTTCCACAGGTTTGGTTTGCCAGCCATGGAACCTGCAGAGATACATTTATCTAGAAAGAGAAATGACTGCCTTTTGTTTTGACCACTTCATTCATCAATGGCATCATCTGATACAACTTGTAGAAGTATCTTTTACTCCCTACAAACACATTTAAAATATGATGGTGCTTGGTGTTTCCTAGGGCTGCAGTAGCAAAGTATCATTGTGTGAGTGAATTATAAAAATAGAAATGTATTTTCTCATAGCTTTGGAGGCTGGGAGTCTGATTCATGGTGTCAGCAGGGCCATGTTCTCTATGTGGAAGGCTATAGTGGACGATCCTTTCTCGTCTCATACAGTTTTTACTAGCATGAGGAACTCCGTGGGTAACATTTAAAGCTGTAGTTTAACTCCATCTCTACCTTCACTGTCACATAGGTGACTTTCTTCTGTGAACCTTAGCCTTTTTTTTTTTTTCATAAGGACACAATGCTTATTGGATTAGAACTGACCCTGCACCAGTATGATTTCATGGTGACTGATAACACCTTCAAAGATCCTCTTGCCAAATAAGGTCACATTTACGGGTATCAGAGGTTAGAATTTCAATGTTTCTTTTGGGGAACACAGATCAACCTATGACACTTGGTATCTGGTGGGAACATTTAGTGAGACATCTGTCTGGGTAGAAAGGTGTTGTTGGTCTCCTGTGGCCTTCCATGCTTCTCTCTAAACAGGCCAGTCCTAGTGTGGTGCTGTAAGATAAGCACTGGACTATTAAACACAAGGTTGGTGGTTCAAACCCTCAAACCCACCAGTCACTCACTGGAAACTCTATACAGGGTCACTATGAGTTGGACCTGACTTTACAGCAACAATAAACAGGCCAGTGGCTCAGTAAATCTGAGGGCTTCCACATGGTTCTCCTAAGGAGTTGGGAAGTTGTAAGACAGCTGGACCCAATGCATCTCTTCTGAGCCAGAGTTTTTGAAAACTTCTAGGCTATGATTCAATAATGAAAGTCAAACATACATGATCTTGCAGTGTGGAGGTAGTATTCGGCTTTACTATTTGAAATTTGGAGACCAATTCACTACCAGCATTTAGAAAATGAAAAGTGAAAAAAAAAAAATTGTTCAGCTTTCAGATTACAGTTGTTTAATGAACCACAATGTATATCTTCAGATAATCAAGCAAAAAGGGTAAGGAAATATTTTTGCCTTGAGTTACCCTTATTTTGTGTTTTCTGTTTGATTTGTAGATAGGGTTGGAGAATTAGTAGAACTTCACAGTGTAGGGGAAAACTGTAAGGAGTCTTGGAGACATCTGATTAGGTTGATGTAGTAGGTGCACAGCGTAACTCTCAGTCTAGTGTTCCCCCTTCCCACTCAAAGGAATCCTGATGGCTAAGTGGGTTAATTGTTGGGCTGATAAATGAAGAGTCAGTTGTTTGAATCCACCAGTTACTCAGTGGAAGGAAGATACGGCAGTCTGTTTTCGTAAAGGTTAAATCTTTGAAACCCTATGGAGTGGTTCTGTTCTGTCCTATGGGGTTGCAATTGTCTTGATGGCAATGGATTTTGTTTGGTTTTCCCATTCATAGTCATTTATAGCACACCAAGTATATGCCATGTACTGGCTCAGATTGTAGAGAAGGTACAGAGGCAATCACACCATCCTTATCATGAGGGAATTTATAAAGAAATTATGCCAAAAATATTGTCGTAAAGGGTGTTCTGTAGTGTCATTGGAAAGGTATACATCTAAACACCAGGGACAATGACCTAAATGTGATCGGAAACACACACACAAAGTGCACTTTGGGATTGCCTTTTGAAGTTGAGCTTTAAAAGATGAGGTTTCAACATGAAGAGGTGTGGGTCAGGAGTGGGAATCACAAAGAGGGTGTGGGATAGGAGCGTTCATTCTCATTTTGTAGTTCATGAAGTCACAGGAGGTAGTAGAAGATGAGACTGTTAAAAGAATGGAGAACCATAGGTGAAGGAGGGTAAAGGTTGTTTCCACAAGGAATCTGAGTTTTGATCAGATGTCCATGCTATCTTCAGTACAACCACATCCTCGGAAGAAGTGGACACAATTCCACCTTTGAGGTGACCCAACAGGTAACACCAGAAATACTACTTCCCTTGCCAATGATTGGCCAAGCGATGAACATGCAAAGTAATTTTGGCCAATGAGATGTAAGGAGAATCTTGTTAGGGGTTGGGCATGGAGGAAGAGGAAATGCTTCCTCATGTCTGAGAAAAAGTTCTGGAGAAAAATTAATTTTCCTCTGGACATTATAGTGTTAGAATGTCTAGAACTGGGGCAAATATATTGATGCTACTGGAAGAGAAAGCCAATGTTCAGTATGTAAAAGAAAGAAGATGGAAAGCAGCAGGGTTTTTTATAACAACGTTGCATCACTGAGTCTACTACCCTTTTGTGGAGTTTTCTACTCAGTGGCATTGATATGTTTCTTCATGGTTTCAGCAGTTGGGATTATTTATTTCTGTGACCCACTGCTGAAAGCATGCTAGATCATCCTGGAAGAAATGGCACATAGGGCATCTGAAAGATAAGTAGGGTTCCAGAAAAAAAAGAGGGTAGAAAAGAGTGTTACAGATGCAGAACACCTTATATGAAGACTTCAGTGAAGAGACCTTTGAATATGAAAAATTGAAAACATGTAGCCTCTGTGTGATGCAAATGGTTGACATGCTACTAATTGAAATGTTGGAGGTTCAAGTTCATGGCCTCAGAAGAAAGGCCAGGTAACTGCTCCTGAAAATTCAGCCCTATGGAGCAATTTTAGTCTGACACACATGAATTGAAATTGACTTGATGGCAACTAGTAACTAGTTTAGCACTTTGAATGAATGCAGAGGGTGAGATATTTGTATAGAGATGGGAATGGGGGAGGAAGACTACTAAGGATGTGGCCAAAAGTGAGAAACATGAGTCAGATTATATTAGTCTCATTAATATAGAAGTTTATGGGGATTCATGTTGGATATTGCAGGACTTTAAAATGAAGTTGGGCACAATTCAGAATAAAGAGAAACAGCTCTAAACATCCATTAATAATTGGAACATGGAATGTGTAAAGTATGAATCTAGAAAAATTAGAAATTGTCAAAAGTGAAATGGAACATACAAACATCAATATCCTAGACATTAGTGAGCTGAAATGTACTGGT
>NW_006408567.1:14837689-14838682 GCF_000296735.1 Chrysochloris asiatica | reverse complement strand
GAAGCCTCTTTCACTGGGTATGCTGTAGCCTCATTTTAGGTATTCCAATCAGTCATAGGCAGAAGATGGACTTACAAGCTTTCAAGTGTGATGTTTCTGACTATTCCTATCTCTCCCTCTCCAGTGTCTACTCTGTGCTGCCTGGTCAGGGAAGCGCTGGAAGTCCAAAAATGCAAGTACTATTTTTAAACAACATAAAAGACAACTATACACATGGACCTCACCAGATGGAATACACAGAAATCAAATTGACTATGTCTGTGGAAAGAGACAATGAAAAAGTTCCATATCATCAGCCAAAACAAGGCCAGGAGCAGACTGTGGACCAGACCATCAATTGCTCTTATGCAAGTTCAGGCTGAAGCTGAAGAAAATGAAAACAAGTCCGTGAGAACGAAAATATGACCGTGAATATATCCCACCTGAATTTAGAGATCACCTGAAGAACAGGTTTGATGCATTAAACACTAAAACCTGAAGACCATCAGAGTTGTGGAATGACATCAAGAACATTTTACAGGAAGAAAGCAAAAGTCCATTAAGAAGACAAGAAAGAATGAAAAGACCAAAATTGATGCCAGAAGAGATTCTGAAATGTGCTTTGCAGCGTAGAGATGCTAAAATAAATAGAATAAGTGAGGAGGTACAAGAGCTGAACAGAAAATTTCAAAGGTCAGCTCAGGAAGACAAAGTCAGATATTATAAAGAAATGTGCAAAGACCTAGAGTTCGAAAACAAAAGGGAAGAACATGCTCAGTGTTTCTCAAGCTGATGGAACTGAAGAAAAAAAATTCAAGCCTCAACTGGAAATATTGAAGGATGCTATGTGCAAAATATTGAATGATGCCGACAGCATCAAAATAAGATGGAAGGAATACACAGAGTCATGGTGCCAAAAAGAAATGGTCCATGTCCAACCTTTTCAAGAGGTAGCACATGATCAAGAGCCAATGATCCTGAAGGAAGAAGTCCAGGGTGCCTTGAAGGCACTGG
>NW_006408567.1:14818061-14836807 GCF_000296735.1 Chrysochloris asiatica | reverse complement strand
GGAAGCAGCAATCAAGAAATCAAGCGATGCATTACATTAGGCAAATCTGCTGCACAGAACCTCTTTAAAGTGTTGAAGAGCAATGATGTCAGTATGTGGACTAAGATGCGTTTGACCCAAGCCATGGTATTTTCAGTAACCTCATATACATGTGAAAGTTGGATGGTGAATGGGGAAAACCATGGAAGAATTGATATAGTTGAGCTATGATGGTGTTGGAGGAGAATATTAAAAGTACCAAGGACTGCCAAAAGAACAAACCAATATGTGTTGGAAGAAATAGAGCCAGAATTCTCCCAGAAGCCAGGATGGTCAGATTTCATCTCTCATACTTTGGATGTATTATCAGGAGGGACCAGTTCTCTGGAGAAGGATATCATGTTTGGTAAAGTGGAGGGTCAGAGAAAAAGAGGAAGATCCCAATGAGATGGATTGGCACAGAGGCAGCAGCAATGGGCCCAGGTGTAGCAACGATTGTGAGGTTCACCTAGGACCAGGCAGTGCTTTGTTCTGTTGTGCCTAGGATCACTATGAGTCAGTTTTGGCTCAATGGCCCTTAACAACACAACATTATTGCAGGAACCAAACAAAAAACCAAACCAAACCCACTACCATCAAGTTGATTCTGACCCATAGTGACTTTCTGGTGGATTGGAACTGCTGACTGTTTGGTTAGCAGTTCAGTGCTTATCCTACAGACCCACCGGGCTCCTTACAGAAACTGAAGGTGGATATTAATTAGGTGAATATTCAGTGGGTTTAAGTGAGACACAATACAATTCCTGAATCATGCCATGGCAGTGATAAGGAAAACCATTTATGACTGGAAACGACTCAGGGATATATACAACCTTTGGTGCTTGGCAGTAGGTGAGCCATGGAGGGAGATGGATACAGCAAAACTGATGCTGAAATCCTGCCTCAATGACTCAGAACATGCAGGTTATCAGGAAAAGACAGTTAGAAAGAAAACCTGGCTGGAGTGAGGTGGGCATCACTCTGGGGACCACCAAAGTGCAGGAGTTGTGTGGGAGGTGCTCAGCTGTCAGGGGTACCCAAGGTGGTATTTGAACTGCAAGGCTGGCAGTTCAAGCTCACCAACCAGTCAGAACTGACTCGATGGTGCTTAACAACAAGCACAATAAGGTGATATTTGAGGTCAGTGGTCCCTCAAATATCTGTAGAACGGAAGGGGGTGCTGTTCTTTTCCCATGATGGTAGCTGATAAGGTGCAAGGGGAAACTCTGGCTCACTCTACACTTCTCTCTGGTCATATATACCCCCAGCCCCCATTGTCCTTCTTCAGCCTGTCCTTATCTAGCTTCTGGGTGGTGTTCAGGGCTGTCCTCTACTCTCCTGGCTGTGTGCCATGTAGTCAGTTCTGACTCATAGCCACCCTATACAGTATTTCCAAGGCTGTAAATCTTTATGGGAGCAGAACACCTCATCTTTCTCCTGCGGAACAGCTGGTAGTTTCGAACTGCTGACCTTGCCATTCGCAGACCGATTCGTAATCACTATGCTATCAGAGCTCCTTTCTACTCTCCTAGAAGCTGTTTATCAGTTGCTGTTAAGTTAACTCTGACTCATAGTGACCCCTTGTGTCTCAAAGTAGAACTGTGCTCTGTAGAGTTTTCAATGGCTGGGTTTTCAGAAGTAGTTCTCTAGGCCATACTGCCAACCTTTTGGTTAGCAGCTTAATGTGTTAAACATCCAGCTATTTATAGCTAAACCTTTATGCCCAGGGACCAGGTTTAGCCTTCGGAGACCTAAAGTACCCAAGTCTTGGAAATCAAAAGCCTTGGTTTTCAAAACTATTGTTTCTGCTCTGTTAGAATATAAAGCACTTATCTGGAAATTCTGTGCCCTTTGTCTCTACATTTGTCTGAGCTGGCGCTCTTGGAAACCTAAGTTTTAACAAAGGGAATGTCATAGTTAATACATAGTTAATACCTTAGCATAGGTAGTATTGTCACATCCATGGAAAGATCAATGGAAATGTGGTCTGCTAATGGAGTGTAGAATCCCTGGATGATGTAAATGATTAATGCAACTTGGCTGCTAACTCAAAGGTTGGAAGTTCTAGTCCATCAAGAGGTACCTTGGACTATAGGTGGAAATTCCCACTTGAAAGGACAAGCAGACCAAACTGGAGTGGCTAGAAGAACAGAAGATACTTCTTGAAAGAAAGACCTACAGGAAAAATATAAAACAACATAGGCAGACTGACTGTTACTACAAGAACAAGCAAGTTGCTTGCCCAGGAAACATCAAGGCAAGTGGTCAGGTCCCCTCAGTGCAAACCCCCTTCCAAGACTAAGACTCAATGGGAATACACGCTGTGATTGGTGACCACGCTCAACACGGATAAGGGGAAGTGAGGGAAAAACAGCAATGAAGCGGTGAGCTAAGCCCTACAACGTTCAATAGACTTCTGTGAACTCGGGTGAAGACCTGGTTGGCCAGCAGTGTGGCAAGACCTGGGGACTCTTGGGCCCAGAGTCAGTGACATAGCCACAGAGGACTAGAGTGGAGAGTGAAGTGTCCAGCTGATAAGAAGAGAGGGCATATGCATAAGAACACCCACACTTGCAGATAATACCCACTTATCCTGGCTTCAGTGACTGGATGATCAGAGCTCAACCAGAAGTAAAAAGAAGAGGAAAAAAAAAAAAAAGTATTCTCATACAATTTGATGAACTTCACCTACACCTATGGAAGCAGTAGCTCAAAAGAGGGAACAAGTCCTTACAGCAAGAATCATTCCCACCCCCTCCACACTCAGAGCAGACAGGGATGGGCAACTTGGACATTGGCTATCCAAAGGAGGGGGGGGGGCGGGGGCTACAAAGGCAAGAAGTGACTTGCTTACAAGCTTCCAATAGGGAACCTAGATCCAGAGGGCCTGGAGGAAGGTAGAATCTCCAGTGAGTAGTATTCAATCTGACTAGGTGGGGCTGATGGATGCAATGGAATGTAGACGGGTCTCTTGTGATACAATAGTGAATAATTGTCATCAGGACTGATTGTGAGGGTTGAAAATGTAAAGGTAGACGTTTTATAGCAAGGAGGGGAGTGATTAACTTTTCAGTCTAGGAGCGGAGGTCCCTAGGACCATCAAGGGAGAAGAGCAGAGAGTGGGACCCTACCCAGAGAAGCAGTGATGCCTGAAATGGAGCCAGAGATGATGGCGTAGAGCAATGGAGCAGCTGGAGACTTTAGATCCAGAGAGGGAGAGTGACTGTGTGCTGAAGACCTGGGGGGAAGGATTGCATGGAGGGGATTGTAACCATGGCAATGAGATGATATACGATAGAATGAATGTAAAACTAATGTTCTCCCATGTAAACTATCACATAATTCACAATAAAATATTTAAGAAAAAAAAAAAAAAGAGGTACCTTGGAATAAAGGCCTGGCAATCTACAGCTGAAAAACCGCTCATTGAAAACCCTATGGAGTACAATTCTACTCTGCCACTCATGAAGTCACAATTGACCCTTGGCAACTGGTTTTAGTGCGAGGTATAAAGAACAAAAACTATGGGTTAATCAGAGACTGAAACATGAAAATTCACTCAGCCCTCTTGGAGACAGAATTCCTCATCTAATCCATCTGACTGGGCATGGTTTCACTAGGGTTTGTAGGTAGGAAAAAGACAGACCCTTAAACTCAGAGACCACTTTTCACCAGACCTATAAAGAAGGAGTCCTGGTGTGTCACTGTGGGTTAATGAGCCAGACTGCAAAGCCGTTTTAACTGCAAGGTCAGTGGTTCAAACTCACCAGCTGCTCCTCAGAACCCTATACAGGGTCGCTATGGGTTAGAACCGACTTGATGGCACTTAACAGCATAAAGAGGAACAGGTGGTTTGGGGCCAACAGCCCAAGCTGAGTGTGGATCCAGGCTGCCTGCTTTGGGGCAGATGTGGAGGAAATCCTCTGGCACAAAGTAAGCAAACAAACACACACCCAAACAAAACAGCATTAAAAGCCCCACACGGAAAACTTTCCACTTGCAAACATGCTTTTGTCACTGCCAGAGGTTTAGGATTGCAACATTTGGGCAGCTTTGGTCCCAAATCCCAGCACTCTGCAGTTTTCCCAAAGCATCTAAAATAAAGAGTTCTTTTTGGCAAAAAGAGTGTGTTTGTAAACAGAAAGGTTTTATTTTTGAGAAATCCAATTCCCCATTAGATGTAGAGCATTCTGGATAAAGCCCCTGTGGCTATTTTCCGCCTGTCTGCTTCTATTCCAGATTGTCGCAGGTAGAAAACGTCTCACGTTTTTTGCATGTGTGGTTTTCATTAACTGGGTGTGTGTCTGGAATTTGTGCTTATCAGCCAATTGCTGATTTCCTTCTGGTTCTTGAGAGGAAGCTTTGCAGATGAGGCATCGGAGTCTTGCAGACTCCAGGATCATGATATTTGGACGGTCCCAGAGATAGGACTCAACTTTTAAAATTCTTGTCAGGAAATCTACTTCACTGATTTGAAAGTACAACCGACAAAGCAAAGATCCAGAGATGGAATTGTGTATTTTCTAGTTGCTTCTTTTTAGACCAATATCAATGCTTAAGATCAGGTCTCCTTTCCCTTGGCAGCTTCCCAGGCACCCCCTTCTCTCTGTCAGATCATGTTCTCAAAGGGGTTCTTGGTAGCTGAGTTCATGGCATGTTAGTGTATTCTGAGGTCTCTAGCTAAATCTTGTAAATTGTTCTCACTAAATACTAAACAACTTAAACACCTGACTCTAAAACTCTAAGACAAAAGATAGAACATGTTACTAATGACATTATCTGGGAATGGCCACAGAAAGAAGTGTGTGTGTGTGTCCATGTGTGTATATGAAATAATATATACTGACGTAAAAGTCATTTAACGTAAAACTAACCATTTAAAAGTGAACACTTAAATGATATTTAGTACACTCAGAATGTTGTTCAACCATCATCTCTCTCTAGTGGCAAAACATTTTTACTATTCCCAAAGGAAATCCTATACCTATTAAGAGTCCTAGTGTGGCACTGTAGGATAAGCACTGGATCTAAAGGTTGGTTTGAACTTCAAGGTTGGTGGTTTAAACTCACCAGCCTCTCCTTGGAAACCCTATATAGGGTTGCTATGAGTCAGAACTGACTCGACAGAACTTAACAACAATGGCATTAAGCAGTTACTCTTCTCTAGATTCTCTCCAGTGCCTGACAAACACCAGTCTACGTCTACTTTCTGTCCTGATGGCTTTACCTGTTCCTGAGATTTCATATGAATGGAGTCGCATGTAGCCTCTTGTGTCTGGCTTCTATCACTTACTATAATGCTTTTAAGGTTTATCTACACAAGGAGGAGATTTAGCCCTAAAATAAGTCCTGCTAAGGAACGATTGCATCTAATGTCTGGCCAAGGGCTTTAAGAACGTTTCTAGATGGCACAAACTGTCCCCAACTATTGACCCAAAGGTAGATGGTTCCTCAACCCATCCAGCAGCACTGTGGAAGACAGGTGTGGCAATATGCGTCCATACAGATTAGAATCAATAAAACCTGATCGAGCAGTTCTACTATGTAACACTTGAGGTCACTATGAATTGAAATTGACTTGACAGGGACTGGTTTGGTGTTTTTTTTTGGGGGGGCCTTAGGGAATTAAAGAACCAGTTGGTGTTTATGAGGTTTTAAGAACACTGATGCTAGTGAAGGTACCCCTGAAAATATGAAAAGCTGGGAGGACAGGCTCTGTTCATGGACCTAGCCTTCTGCTATCCAGAATCATTGTATCCTGGCTCTGACCTGGAATTAAGACTCTTGGGGCCTCAATATCATCTTTGTCTGCTCACAGTCCTTACTACCTCCTTTCCAGTCCTCCTTACATTGTGGACTGACTCCCATTGTGCATATCCAATAAAAACAGTGTTATTCTCAAGTTCTCCCTCCTTGTATCTGGGTTGAGAGAAAATTTATCCCATAGAAGGCCGGGCTAACACAAGAGGTGAGATTCTAAATTTTTCATCATGTTAGGCACCCATGAGGTCTTGTAGAATGGAAGTAGGTATAGACTTACTAATTAGAAAGGGAAAGGATGTTGAATTAAGTCAACCGTAGAAAAATTGTTAATGTATGCCCTTAATAAATGTAGTATGAGGATGTAGTTGTTGTTAGGTACCATCAAGTCAGTTCCACAACAGAATGAAATACTGCCTGATCCTGGGCCCTCCTCATAATTTTTGTTATGTTTGAGCCCGTTGTTCCTTCCGTGCCAATGCATATTGTTGGGGCCTTCATGGTTTTATTGGACCCTCTATTTTACTAAGCATGATGTCCTTCTCCAGAGACGATCCCTTTGACAACATGTCCAAATACTAGAGAAAAAGTCTCATGAACCTCCATTCTAAGGGCGTTCTGTACTTCTTCCAACACAGTTTTGTTTGTTCTTCTGGCAGTCCATAGTACTCCATAATTCAAATACATCCATTCTTCTTGGTCTTTCGTATTCATCGTCCAATTTTCACATGTATATGAAGCAATTGAAAAGACATAGTTTGGGTCAGACATACCTTAGTCTTCAAACTGACATCTTTGCTCTTTAATACTTTAAGGAGGTCTTTTATAAGAAACTTGCCTAATATGATATGTTGATTTCTTGAGTTCTGCTTTCATGAATGCTGATCGTGGATCCAAACAAAATTAAGTCTTTGACAACTTCAATCTTTTCTCCATTTATCATGATATTATTTGTTGGCTTAGTTGTAAGGATTTTTGTTTTCTTTACATTGAGGTGCAATCTATACTTTGATCTTCATCAGTAAGTGTTTTAAGTTCTTTTTAGCTTTCAGCAAGAAAGGTTGTGTCATCTGCATGTTTTAGGTTGTTAATGAGTCTTCCACCGGCCTGATGCCACATTCTTCTTCATATAATCCAGCTTCTCTGATTGTTCAGCAAACAGATTGATTGTAAACCCTTCAGTATTCCCTTGTTCTGTTCTAACAACTGCCTCTTGATCTACGTACAGTTACCTTATGAGCACAGTGTTCTGGAACACCCCTTCTTTACAATATTATCAGTAGTTTGTTATGATCTACACAGTCTAATGCCTTTGCATAGTTATTAAAGCACAAGTAGACACATTTCTGCTATTCTTTTCTTTTAGTCAAGGTCCATCGATAACAGAAATGATATCCAGCATTCTATATCCTCTTCTGATTCTGGCTTGGATTTCTGGCAGTTCCTTGTTGATGTACTGCTGCAACAATATTTGGATTATTTTCAGCAAAGTCTTACTGTTGTTGTTGTTAAGTACCGTGGATTCAGTTCTGACTCATAGTGACCCTGCACAGGGTTTCTGAGGTTGTAAATCTTTACGGGAGTAGAACGCCTCATCTTTCTCCCATGGAACCGCTGGTAGTTTTGAACCCAGCAGCCCGATTTGTAACCACTATGCTACCAGAGCTCCTTAAGTCTTACTAGCATGAGATATTAATGCTATTGCTCAATGGTTTCTGCATTCTGTTGGGTTACCTTTCTTTGGAAGGGGCACAAATAGAGATCTCCTCCCAACAGTTGGCTAGGTAACTGTCTTCCAAATTTCTTGGTATAGACGAGTGAGGAGTTCCAGTTTGTTGAAAGATTTCAATTTGTATTCTGTCAATTCCTGGAGCTTTTAAAAAAAGTCCAATGCTTTCAGTGTAGCTTGAACTTCTTCCTTCAATACTCTAGGTTCTTGATCATATGCTACTTCTTTAAATGGTTGAGTATTGAACAATTCGTTTTATTTTTACACTTAATTTTTTAGATTTTTTTTAAAGCTTTTATTGTCAATTGAGTGATACTTTACATGGAAGAATATCAGTTTTGCACTCATCTTATAATATTTCATTTCATTGCATTGATTACAATCCCCTTCCTGCATCATCATTCAACAGTATTTGCTTTTTTAGTTTAGTTTTTTTTTTTTTTAATGTACACAAAAGCATGCAGGAATATATAATCATTTAAACAACCAAAGGACACATTCTGCACGCCTGCCTCCTGCCCTCCAGCACACAGCCTTTCTCTTTCTATGAGTCTAGAGTCCTCAGCTTCTCCCTCTCTCCAGGTATTCATCTCTGCCTCCATCTCTGGTGTTGCTGCTTCTCTGGATAGTGGCCCACATTCTACTCCTGCTCTTCTCCCTTGGTGGTCCTAAGGTCCTCTGTTCCTGGAATGTAAGATTAGCTACTCCCCACTTTATGTTACAAAACTTCTACCTTTATAGTTGTGATCATTGCAATGAGTCAACATTGCAATTACTCACTGATGAATCATAAGAGTCTTATCCCCATCTCCTTTCACCAGATCCATCTAGACAAGATGGGGGATTCTTCCTTCCCCTGCACACTCTGAGACTAAACTCTGTCTTGAAAAATTGTAAGCCAGTCACTTTATAACCTATTTTAGGTAGCCAATGTCTAAGTTGCCCATCTCTATCAACCCTGTATACAGAGGGAATAGGTTTGATCTTTGATGTGAAAACCCCTTCCCTCTCAGTTGGTATTTTGAGCTACTACATTCATAAGTATAGGTCAAGTTCATCAAATTGTAGCAATTTACACTTGTTTCCTTTATCAAATTTCTTTATCTTCCTCTATTCGAGTTCTGATCATCAAGCCATCAAAACTAGGTCAAATGGGTACTTTCTACAAGTTTGGGCATTCTTATGCTTCTCCCCTCACTTCATATCAGCTGGATACTTGACTCTCACTCAGCTCTAGCCCTCTGTGGCTAGGTCCTTGTCTATGGGCTCAGGAGTTCCCAGGTCTCACACTTCAGACCAACCAGTTCTTCCTCTTCTTCCTCTCATCTCTAGCCAGCCAATTCTTTCTGGTACAGTGACTGTGTAGTCCTACCATTTTCTTTTTAAAAAAACCTTTTTATTGTGAATTAGACAGTTTACAGAGTGGATCATCAATTGTACATTCAATAATGCAACACTTTGTTTCATCTCAATAATTGCAATCCCCTCTTGTGTAACAACAGTTATCCCACTTCCTCCTTCTTCCCAATCCTTCTGAACTTTGTCCTTAGGTAAGTGCTGCCCTTATGATCTTGAGTGGTTGACTATTGCATGGTGAGCATACCTTACTAATGTTGTTGCTCCCACTAGATACCCATCTACTGCTTGTGCGAAAATTAGGCCTTGAGGTAAGTTCTGTTCTAGATCAGAGGGTGGCTGAGGGCCATATTCTTAGATCCCTCCAGTCTTTTTCATACCAGTAATTCCAATCTTTTTTATACTTTTAAGTTTTGTTCTATAATTTCTCCTACTCTGTCTGGTAACTTCTAATGTGGTCCCTTTTAGAACAGTTCATTGTTATAGGTGGGCACCATCTAGTTCTGGTTTCACATTTGTAGAGTCTAATACTCATATGTTCCATTAGTCCATTGAGCTAATTGATTCCAAGCATCTTCAGTTTACATCACTCTTCTTTCTTCTGCACTTGGAGAGACTAATAGTTGTATGTTAGATGGCCACTAGTGAGCTTTTAAGATTCTAGTCATTACTCACCAAAGTAGGATGTAGAACATTGTCTTTGTGGTCAATTATTTCAATTGACCATGGTGGCCCCTGAGACTATGATTCTGATCCCACAGGTTCATCAACTTACTGCCTCAAGGTGTTTGGTAATGTCTAAGAAGTTTTAGTCATTTTGTCCCTTGTATGCTCTACCACAAGGAGCTCTGGTAGCGTAGTGGTTATGAGTTGGGGTGCTAACTTTAAAGTCAGCAGTTTGAAACTACCAGAAGTTCCACTGGAGAAAGATAATGCTTTATGCTCCTGTAAAGATTTACAGCCTAAGAAAACCTATGCTGGGTCGCTGTGATTTGGAACTGACTCTATGATGCACCACCACTACCACCATGCACTACCACATTCATAGGTATGTTTGCAGCAAAGGTAAATACCCATGTACAAACATCTTAAGTCAAACCTTTATGTATTTATGGGTATATTCCCACTCTCCCTTCCATACCCATTTAGTCCATGTATTTGTCTAGGCAGAACACTGTTTTTGAAGGGTTGGCTTTATAACAGTATTTACTTCTAGCCCCTTTAATCCTTGCATTCATCACTGCGTCTTCACCTGTCTTCATCATTCTTTCACCAACCTCCATCTTCTTGTATGTTGCCCTCCCCGTCATGTCACCAGAGTTAACATATGTGTATCTAGCTAGTGAATTACTTTCCCTTCCCTCCCATCTCTGATAACCATCAAAGACTGTTTCTATTAGTGTGAAAACCTTTTCTTGAGTTTATACAATAGTAGTCTCTTACAATACTTGTTCTTTTGTGACTGACTAATTTTGCTCAGCATAATGTTTCCCAGGTGATTGACAGAGTCGTCATTATTCTTTAGCATTGCTTGGTATTCCACTGTGTGTATGTACCAAAGTTTGTTTATCCATTCTTCCATTGATAAGCATTTAGGCTGTCCCTATCCTTTTGCTATTGTGAATAGTGCTGCAGTGAATATGGTGTGCCTATATCTACTTGTGTCATGGCTCTTAAATGCTTGGGGATATATGCCAAGTAGAAGGACTGCTGAACATTATTGCTATGCTCAACTTTTTGAGGAAGCAACATAATATTTTCTACAGCCTAACATTTTCTTTTGATGCCTCCTGCATCATTCAATATTTTGCCTATAGAATCCTTCAGTATTGTAGCTTGAAGCTTGACTTTTTCTTCAGTTCTTTCATCTTGAAAAATTTTGAGCCTATTCTTCCTTTTTGGTTTTTCTAACTTCAGGTCTTTGCACATTTCATTATAATACTTTACTTTTTTTTCTCTATCTGCCCTTTGAAATTTTCTGTTTAGCTCTTTTACTTTCTCATTTATTTCCATTAACTTTAGCTTCTTTATGCTCAAGAACAGGTTTCAGAGTCTCTTCTGACATTCATTTTGGTCTTTTCTTTCTTTCTTGTCTTTTTAATGACCCTTTGTTTTCTTCCTGTGTGATGTTCTTGATTTTATTCCACAACTTTCCTGGTTTTTGGTCATTAGTGTCGGATGCATCAAGTCTGTGCTTGATATGGTCTCTAAATTCAGGTGGAATCTATTCAAGGTTATATTTTGGCTCTCATGCACTTGTTTAATTTTCTTCAGCTTCAGACTGAACTGAACTTGCATATGAATAATTAATGATTTGTTCCACAATTGGCCACTGACTTTGTTTTGCCTGATAATATTTTCTCCATTGTCTCTTGCCACAGAAGTAGTCAATTTGATTCCTGTGCCTTTCATCTGGTGAGGTCCACATACATACACACTGTTTATGTTATTGAGAAAAGATATATGTAGTGAATGTTGTTGGTCTTGCAAAATTCTATCATGCAATATCTAGCATAATTTCTATCACCAAGGTTATATTTTCTCCCTACCAAACCTTCATCTTTGTTTCCAACTTTTGAATTCTAATCACCATTAATTATCAATGCATCTTGATTGAAAGTCTGATCAATTTCTGACTGAAGAAGGAAGTTGGCAGAATTCTTCAATTTAATCACCTCTGACTTATAGTAGTTTGTACGTAAATTTGAATAATAATGGTATTAATTGGTCTTCCTTGTAGTCGTATGGATATTATCCTATCATAGCCAACATTGTATTTCAAGTTAAATCTTAAAATGTTCTTCTCGATGATGAATGTGATGCCATTCCTCTTCAGTTTGTTGTTTCTGGCATAGTAAACTATATGATTATCAATTCAAAATGGCCAGTGCAGTTCCATTTCTGCTCACTAATGCCTAGGATCATATGGATTCCATTTATTTTTTGACAACTTCCAATTATTATAGATTCATACTTTGTACCTTTCCATATTCTGATTATTAATGGATATTTGAAGCTGTTTCTTCTTATTTTCAGTTATACCACATCAGCAAATGAAGGTTCCTAAAGTATTATTCTACCCATATCATTAATAAGACAATTCTACTTTAAGGAGGCAGCTCTTCCCCAGTCATATTTTGAGTGCCTTCCAACCTGAGGGGCTCATCTACCAGCACTGTATCTGACAATATACAGTTGCTATTCATAAGGTTTTCTGTGGTTAACCATTCAGAAATTTTCTGCCTCTCTTTTTTCCTAGTCTGTACTAGTCTAGAAGCGCCACCAAAACCTGTCCACCACGAGTGACCTTGTTGATATTTAAAATACTGGTGGCACAGCTTCCAACATCACAGCAATATATAAGCCATCACAGTAGGAGTCCTGGTGTGGTGCTGTGGGCTCATGCGCTGAACTGCAAGGTCAGTTTGAACCACAAGGTCAGCAATTCAAGCTCACCAGCTGCTCCTCGGAAACCCTATACAGGGTTGCTATGAGTTGGAACTGGTTCTAAGGCACTTAACAAAAACAGCAATGACTATTATTGACTTTACTCGTTTTAATCTATTTCTTTTCCTGTTCTATATCCTCACTATATTTTGTAAAATTCTTGCAAAAGTCATAGAATTCATCTTTAGTTTAATTTTTTTTAATTGGAAAATGATATCTCAATTTTAGTAAAAACTTTTAAGATCTTGAGAGTCAATCCTATTTAACCTTTGTTGTTAGGTGCCATTGAGTCTGTTCCAACTCATAAGGACCCAAATGTACAACAGAAGAAAGCACTGTCGGGTCCTATACCATCTTTACAACGTAATCACTATGCCAATGCATC
Source organism: Chrysochloris asiatica (assembly GCF_000296735.1). NCBI lineage: Eukaryota > Metazoa > Chordata > Mammalia > Afrosoricida > Chrysochloridae > Chrysochloris > Chrysochloris asiatica. The sequence goes on along the minus strand of NW_006408567.1, from coordinate 14,824,112 downwards.
TCATTTGTTCCTATTTTTCCTCATAGATATCCTTTTTCAGGGATTCTTCCCTCGTGATAACATGTCCAAAGTATGTGCCATCCTCACTTTTAAGGAGCATTCTGTCTGTACTTCTTCCAAGACAGATTTGTTTATTCTTCTGGCAATCCATGAAGAACATATATGTTCTTATTTTTTGCCAACTTCATAATCCAAAGGCATTGATTCTTCTTCAGTCTTTCTTATTCATTATTCAGCTTTTATGGAGCAACCAAAAAAAAAAAAACAAAAAAACTACCATTGCTGGTATCAGGAGACCTTTAGTCTTCAAAGTGACATCTTTGTTTTTTAACACTTTAAAATAGGGGTGGGGAGCCTTTTGTTCTACCAAAAGTTTTAATGTTGTTCATGGGCCATACAGAATTATCAACTAAAAAATTAGCCTGCTATCTTTGGTCAAACATTTAATTAACTCACCCCTAATGTGATGGCTAGAGTCCTGGTGCGGTCCTATAGGAAAAGCACTTGACCACAAGGTTGCTTTGAACTGCAAGATCAGTGGTTCAAACTCACCAGCCACTCCTTGGAAACCCTATACAGGGTCACTCTGGGTAGGAACGACTCCACAGTACTTAACAACAACAATAACAACATACTACCCATAGGCCAGATGTTCCACATGCATGCAGGAGATCTTTTGCAGCAGATTTGCCCAATGCAATGCATCATTTGATTTCTTTACTGCTGCTTCCATGGACATGGATTATGGATTCACGCAAAATCCTACAGTGCCATACCAGGAGTCCATAAGCTAACAAAGCACCTATTCTCCAAGCAGCCCTGTTCTAAACACTAGATGGTGCTCAATTTCTATTGTAAATGGATTCTCATATTGAAGTTAACCTATTTGGAAAAACAATTTGTCTTCATTTTAGGTAAATACAGGAATTGGCTTTGTAAGTTGTACATGCACTTTGGCTTACTGATTCTTCAGCTTCCTTCTATTTCCTTTACTGCCTTTTCCAATATGACATCAGAGTTAAGCTCAAGGTCTTTGGAGTCAGACTAAGTTCAAATACTGCCTCTGTCGCTCACTTGCTTTGTAACCTTGACTAAATTATTTAACTTCAGTTTTCTCATCTACAGATGTGATTAATAATACACACATACATCATAGGGTGGGTGTGAGAGTTAAAAAGTGTATCTGTAATACATACACGCACATATAGTGCCATATGTTCTCACATTTATTCTGATTCTTATTCTTCACTATAACATTGTTATCATTTAGACAAATGTTTCCCAAGCCGAGGTTCAAAGACACTAGTCCTTGATCTTGTTTAAAATGTAGTGTTTTTAGAAACACCATATCTGAAACATCTCATTTAGGAATTGTGTGGTAGGGCTCTTGGAATCTGAATTCATCAAAACTTCCCAGGTGATTCTGATGCTCAGCTGTATTTGAGGACCACTGATGTTGCTTTCTGCCCAAGTCAGGTTGAGATCCAATGCTTGGTCCAAATGGAGGGTTTTCTTTCCCAGTGTCTTTGAAGGCCAGTCCTTGAAAGAGGATGTACAGCAACCATTGTCTATTTTGGCCCATACCCTCATATACATCTGACACATGGGTAAATCAGGCTTGGGTTTTTTCCTTGTGTAACAGCTGGTCATAAGCTGTAAACTAAGGTGGCCATAGATATGAACTAAAAAGAGGTACTAATGCAAATGCTGGATAATCTGGAGGACAGATGTACCTCTATGTGTATCTTATAATCGATTACTGCTGGGCTGTCCAATCATATAGCTTTGTGGGTCTAATGGAACCCAGCTTATCATGCATGATTGATTACTTTGTATCCCGTGGTTGGGTGTTTAATTTCTTCCAATACCCAATAGTCTGCTAGCAATGATGTTTCTATATTCACTCTATAGTTGGCATGACTTTCTCTAGAACCACAGCTGTCTGAGTTGTACTTTTTCAAATATGGATTGACCCAAACTCCACACATTACCTTTTCTCATCACCAATACATCTACTACCATAAAGTCTACTAGGTCATATGTCCCAAACTCTAGGGCCACTTGGCCTATAGCTTGAACCTTCTGCAGAAACCTTTTCTGTTTTGGCCTCAACTCAAACTGCAGACTTACAGGTCTTTCAGTATAAGAAGTATTTCCAGGCATAGAGTTAATATCTCCACAACCCCCCAAAAGTCTAACAGCTGTTGTAATTGATTTATTGTTTTGCCATCATTAATCATTGTCAAGTGAGCTCTGACCCATAGATACGTTACGTATAACAAGACAAAATATTGCGATTTTCATGGTCATTGGTATGTTTGAGTTCATGGTGACTTTATGTTGTGTCAATTCCCGTCACTGAGGGTTTCCCTCATTTTTGCTGACCCTATCAACTATGATGTCTTTTTCTAGAAACTGGTCTTACCTAATGATGTTAAAGTAAATGAGCTAAAGTCATGTCATCCTCACTTCCAGGGAGCCTTCTGGTTGTATTTCTCCTAAGACTGATTTGTTTATTCTTTTAGGAGTCCATTCACATGATATTCAATATTTTTGGCCAACACCACCTTTCACATGCAACGAGTCTTCTGTCTTCTTCCTCCTTTGTCCAGTTTTCACAGCCTAAGAGGGAATTAGAAAGGGCCTAACTCAGTTTGTTGTTGTTGTTGTTGTTGTTGTTTTTTGCTGTTGTTGTTGTTAAGTGCTATCAAGTTGGTTCTGACTCATAATGACCTTGTATAGGGTTTCTGAGGGGCAGTTGGTGAGTTTGAACCTTGTGGTTCAAACTGACCTTGCAGTCTAGTACTTATCCTATAGGACTTCAGTTTTAGGAGATGTGAAATACAATAATTAGTCCTTCATTTTTACAGAGATGTCCTATTCTGTACCGGACCTGGTGCCTTTAAAATGCATACCGATGGGTAGGTGACTGACTCTTTGAAGGAGTTATTTCCTATTTTCTTGTTCATATGTGTCTGAGTTGTGAAGGTTTCTGGTGCACTTGATACTTTTTACTCATTAGTAAGATTTACGTGATGCCATCAATATAACATGCCAGAATGGTATTCTGTAGATATTTGACTGACCATTCTCTCTCTCCAGACTCTATTATGACAGAGGGCAAGAGAGTAAATGTAGCCCTGGGTCAAGACAGTAAGGGAATACTTTTTGATTGCTACAAATGAATGTGAACTGTTTCTGATCCTTTTCACTGAAAGGGATGAAAAGATCACAGTCCCCAGATCAAAGGCTGTGTACTATATACCTGAGCCTGTGCTTTAGCATGGATACAACATCTGGCAAGTAAACTTCAGTGCCAGCTGTGGGCTTCTACTTGTTAAAGTCTGTCATCCTTCAGGATCCACCTGGTTTCTTCAGGGACCAGACTGATTAATTAAATGGTGATATGATAGGGCAGCTATCCTTGCATCTTTTAGGAGAGTACTAAGCTGTAAAATCCCACTCTATCCCATTCAGGATGCAATATTATTTTTTATTTTATATTTTGGCTGGAGTGGGGTTGTGGGTAGTTTCAGAAGTTTCTACTTGGCCTTTCCTACTCTCCCAAGGAATCAGTTAGGATATTTTGCAACTATGAAGCATAGCCTTTCCCATTACACATTTGGGAATTGGAGAAATGCCATGGGATGGGTCCTCATCCACCTGGGATGTAATGGCATGTAATTGGGAAACACAATGATGCTTCAGGTCTCTAGGCATCAATGTCAGTTCAGACACTGTGGTTATCTGTCCTTGGACACTTAATCCAAGTGTATGGTTAGTCATGTAAATGACCATGGGTGTTGGAGGGTCTTCCTTCCTGGGAACCCAACCTCTCCTTCAATCAATGGATTCTGGGTCTGAAAATATTGATCCATGCCTTTGTTTGGAGCAAACAAAGGCATGGATCAATTTATACCATCAGATGGATCAATGTTGGATGATCAGGAAGTTGAAGAATACTGCCCCCCTCTAAAAAATTAAGGTCCCTAGCCCAGTTTCCAGGCCTGAACATGATTTGATTTGTAATCAATTGTTGGGGTTTCCTTCTGCTGTGCATGGGCTGTCATGAGTAGGGGAGTCAACTTCACAGCAGCTAACAGCAACCTGCTATCAAGAAAGGGAGGAGGCAGGGTTGGGCATACGAAAGGTTGGTCAATGCTTCAGTCATCCCATGAGAAGCAGGCCTGGCCTTCAAAGTCATTCTTAGTTGGGACAAGAGGGCCAGGCCAGCATGTTCCTGTCACCAGTCATTGGATGCTGTTTCAAAGAAGGGTGCAGTCTTGGACAAGGTGTCCCTCTACACTCATGGACAATCATGGACAGGACTGGACAGTAGAGAGTTGTCAGTCAACAAATCTTCCAACCTGGGACAAATGCATCCTTCAGTAGTGAAGGAGGATCTGGGAAATGCAGCACAGCATCCATGACAATAGCTAAAAGACATTCATGTTCCTGGGAGAACTTTGAACCTCATACCGGGCAAGGCTCAGTGCTGATATCACATTTTGGCAGGTAGAGTAGAAGGCTGAAATGGTGCTACTAACTGGAAGCAGTCCTTGGATCAGGTGTTGTTGTTGTTGTTATTGTTAGTTCCTGTTGAGTCAATTCCAACTCATGGCAGTCTCATGTGTGTCATAGCAGAACTGTGCTCCAGAGAATTTTCATTTTTCAATTCTCTTGGAGCACAATTTTGTTTTCTTTTTGTAAGTACATTGTCAGACCTTTCTTCTGAAATACCTTTGAGTATGTTCAAACTACTGTTTTGATTAAGAGTTGAGTACTTAACCACTTGGGCACTACAGAGTTACCTTTTCACTATTTCTCTAAGTCTTTGGCATGAAGATATGCTATTCTAGAAGACCCAGCCATGTTCTGCCATGTCTTTCTCTGGGACACTTCACAAGATCCTGGCTGTCATCATGCCAGAAGTGACAATGAGACTGTCTAGCTGTCATCGGCACACTGCTGAAGGTGAATAAGGGGAATGGCAGACACAGACACAACTGGCTCCCACAGCTTTTGAGCTGCACATCCCAGGGCCGACCACAACAAAAGCTCTAAGAGGAAAGGTCAGACCCATGAAGTGCTATTTGTTTTCACTGAAACTTCATCCCTCCCACTTAACACCCGTCTAACCAGCAATGGAATCAATTACCACATGTCAGCCCGAAACCTGACTCAAGAAACAAAAGAAGGACACAAGTTCCCAGGGGGCCCAGGCAGGCAGAGAGGGAATGAGAGGGAGAAAACTCAGGGAAGGGAAGTCCTGAATGAGCCACTTTCTCCAATACTTAAGGGTTAATGGGTGGCAGGAGACCTTGCTTTGTACCTCTTTCTCTGTCTCATAGTCTTTGAGCTGGGATCAGTATTATTGGTCAGTACCATTGGGTCTTCCTTTTGCCAAAGGTGGTCAGCAAGCCCATGAAGTTATTTGACTTTGGTTACATAAGTCATTTCATTTAATAATTGAAGACAAAAAGATTCTAAACATTTATTATTTTAGTGAGCCCAAGTGGAGATGGTTCCTGGCAGATCATGCTTAGCTGCCATGATTATTTCAAGTTGTCTGCATTTACCAGGCTTTGGTTCGATGTGGCATCAATTCATCAGAAAGCACCCATTGGAGGTGACGTAGCTGACTTTTTATATTTATGTGAGTCTCGAACAGAGGACTCCGTGGGCTGCTCAGTAGATTGTCCAAAAGTTCTGGGTATGAATCTTTCCCTAGTAGTGAAAAGCTAGCCTATGGTATTTTACTAGTGCTATTAAGAGACATTTTTATTTTCTCAGATGTAAAGTTTTTGTTAATAAAGGTCACCTAAACTCTTTAATTTTTACTAATGGGGTAGGCTAAGCACTGGACTGGTAACCTGAAGGTCGGCAGTCCAAACCTGCTACCTGATCTCAGAAACTATACAAGGTGGTTATAAGTCAGAAATGACTGGATGGCACAAAGCAATGACAACAATGTGAATGCTGGGAGAGAGATTTACAGCCTCAGAAACCCTATCCATGGTCGCTGAGAGTCAAGGTTCATTCCTACCACCT
>NW_006408567.1:14815566-14817394 GCF_000296735.1 Chrysochloris asiatica | reverse complement strand
AAAAAAAAAAAAAAAAAGGACTCGATGGCAGTGACATTGATTAGTTTTTAGAGTGAGAACACAAGGTAGTGGTGGGTCAATGGCAGAGTTCTCATCTTCCACATAAGAGACCCGGATTTGATTCCAGCCAATTTATATCATGCACAGACATTGTTCTTCAGTAGAGGTCTGCATGGTCCTATGATGCTAAGGAGGCTTCAGCAGCACTTCTAGACTAAGATGAACTCAGAAGAAAGGCCTGGTGATCCGCTTCTGAATATTAGCCAGTGAAAACCCTATGGATGAAAATGGTCTGATTTGCAAGCGATCATGAGGACCAGGCAGCATTGTGTTCTGTTGTGCATGGAGTCACCAAGAGTCTGGGGCAGACTCGATGGCAGCTAACAACAACAGCAGCAGCAGCACTCTTTAGTCCATAAATAGAACCAACAAGAGCAAAAAAGGAAAAACAATCTCAGGGTCAGTAAATGGCCTTAGCAAAGGCACTGATAGCCATAGGTTAAACCAATAAACCCGACCCCCTACTGTCATTAAATCAATCTCAATTCTTGTCAATTCTATGTGCATGCCAAGGAATTCATGCCAAGGATTTATCTCAATTTAATATTGGGGAATAGAGGCTAGAAGTCTTTAAGAGTAAGTTTGGGACTGTTTTTAGTTGGCTTAGAATGCCGACTAAGAACTGTGAATTGTACCTTTGTGAACTGTACCTCAAAGGACAAGGAGAATCAATGAGGATTTCTGATCCAAATGAAACAAATCTATAAGATAATAACAGGATTGGTCTGGACAAACAACTGCCCTGATTCACTTTTTAATTTAAACAAAAAACAAAACAAAACAAACAAACAAACAAACAAACAAACAAAAAATATATATATATATATTCTTTTTTTCTGGAGGTGGGAGCTACTAAAAGGTATGAAGAGATTTTTAGTAAGACCGATCGTCACTTTCATAAATGCTTTGGGATTTGTGGTTTCCAGGGCACAGTCTGGAGCCTGGCTCTTAGCTCACATAATATCTCATTTTGCTTGGTCTGTAAGTCTGGTTAATAATCACTATGTGCTCCCTGAGCTCATCATTCACTCAGAAGATGAGTTTGTAGCTCTTCTTTCGCAGTTTCTTAAGTGACGGCATTCTAATACGTTACCCAGGAGTATTAGGATTTTAGTCTCATGATATTTGGTGGTGTGGTTTTAGGGCTCAGTCATCTTGTGGAAATGTGTTGAGAGCAAAGTGGAGTAAGTGGGTTCTCAGTAATCCTCAGTCTTTGGGTGTACTGGGGCAAATAATAAAACCAGTTGCTGGTGATGTGTCAGAGTAGAATTGTGTTTCATAGGGTCAACAATGGCTGATTTGTTTTTAGAAGTAGATGCCAGCTCTTTCTTTAAAGACAACTGAGCTGTGGTTGGATTCAAACTTTTAATAGTTTGTTTAGCAAACAGGGGCAGTAAATATTCACACCATTCAGAGAATCTATTGAGTTGAATAGTGTCATGCCACACCCATCTCCACTGTCCCCAGCTGCCAAATTCATCCCCATCTGGGGTCTTAGAATATAACTTTATTGGAAAATAATGTTTTGAAGATGTAATTAGTTAAGATGAGGCCGTACCAGATAATCTAGTTTTTGTTGTTGTTAGGTGCTGTCAAGTTTTTTCTGACTAATAGTGACCTTAAGCACAACAGAACGAAACACAGCCCTGTCCTGCACCACACTCACAATCATTGTTTTGCTTGAGCCCATTGCTGCTGTCACTGTGTCAGACCAACCCCTTGGGAGTCCCACTCTTTTTCTCTGACCACCCACTTTACCAAGCATGAC
>NW_006408567.1:14813610-14814386 GCF_000296735.1 Chrysochloris asiatica | reverse complement strand
CAGTTTGTTTAAAGATATCCATTTGTACTCCATCAATTCCTAGAGCCTTGTTCTTTATCAATACCTACAGTGCACCTTGGACTTCCGCTTTCAGTACCATTGGTTCTGGATCATATGTTACCTCTTGAAATGGCTGTAAATGACCATTTCTTTTTGGTAAAGTGTTTGCCTTCCATGTACTTTTGATCATTCAATATTTTGCCCAGAGAATCCTTTATTATTAGAAGTTGAGGCTTGAATTTTTTTCTTCAGTTTGCTCAGTTTGAGAAATGCTGAGTGTGTTCTTCCCTTTTGGTTTTCTAACTCTAGGTCTTTGCACATTTTATTTTAATACTTGATTTTACTTCTTGAGCTGTGCTTTGAAATTTTCTGTTCAGCTCTTTTACCTTCTTACTTCTTCCATTTACTTTAGCATCTCTGTACTGGACAGTGAGTTTCAGAGTATCTTTTGACATCCATTTTGGTCTTTTACTTCTTTCCTTTCCTCTTAATGAGTTTTTACTTTATTCCTGTATTATATTTTTTTATTTCATTTCACAATTCTTCTGTTCTTTGGTCGTTAGTGTCAAATGCATCAAATCTGTTCTTGAGATGATCTTTAAATTCAGAGATCTCTAAGATCATATGTTGGCTCCTGTGCACTTAATTTTCTTCAGCTTCAACCTTAACTTGCATATGAACAATTGATTGTCTGTTTCACAGTCTGCTCCTGGGCCTTGTTTTGGCTGATGATGTGGAGATTTTCTGCTGTATCTTTGATTTGATTTCTGTGTTTC
>NW_006408567.1:14812032-14813442 GCF_000296735.1 Chrysochloris asiatica | reverse complement strand
CCAGATAGCAAGATTCTTCATGACAGATCTTGAAATGTTCTTTTTGATGATGAATGTGATGCCATTCTGCATCAATTTGTTATTCCAGTAATAGTAAACCATATGATTGTCAGCTTGAAAATGGCCAATACTTGTCAGTTTCAGTTCACTAATGCCTAGGATGTTGATCTTCATGCATTCCTTTTCATTTTTAACAAATTCCAGTTTTACTGGATTCATGCTATGTAAATTCCATGTTCTGATTATTAGATATTTACAGCTATTTTTCCTAATTTTGAGTTGTGTTCTATCAGCAAGTGAAGGTCCCAAAAGCTTTACTCCATTTGTATCATCATGGTCAAATCTATTTTGAGGAAGAGACTCTTCTCCAGTAGCATTTTGAGTGCCTTTCAACCTGAGGGGCTCATCTTCTGGCATTATATCTGAGAATATTCTAGTGCTCTTCATCATGTTTCAATATTCAGTATTCTGGTGCTACATGACAGTGTTCCACAGGTTTTTAGTGGCTAAACACTCAGAATTAGTCTGCCTCTCCTTCTTCCTAGTCTGTCTCAGTCTGGAAGCTCATCTGAAACCTGTCTACCATGGGTGACCCTGCTGGTATTTAAAATACCAATGGCATAGCTTCCAGCATTATAGCAAAATTCAAGTTGTCAGAAACTGAAAGATGAGTGTTGGACTGAATTTATGGTCATTCATAAATCCAATGATTGGTGTCATTTAAGAGGAAGAAACGGAGACACAGAGAAGAATGTCTTGAGAAGATGGAGGGAGAGATTGGCATGATGTCAAGGGACTGCAATGATTGCTGGCAACCCTTAGAAGCTAAAAAGAGACAAGGAAGAATTCTTCTATGGAGGCTTCAGAGGGAATATGGCCCTGCCAACCTCATTCTTTTAATGTATAGAATAGTAAGAGAATAAATTTCTGTTGTCACCCCAAAAAGACTAGATCAGTGCTGTTGAGCTGGTTCTGACTTAAAGCAACCCTGCATAGGGTTTCCAAGGAGTGGATGGTGAGCTTGAACCATTAATCTTGTGGTACAAGCCGACTTTACAATCTAGCGTATTAACCTGCAAGGTCACTCCAGGACTCCATACTAACGTTGTTGTTGTTGTTGTTAGGTGCCATCGAGTTGGGATTGACTCATAGTGACCCTATGCACAGGAGAACGAAACACAACCTGATCCTGTGCCAACCTCACTATTGTTGCCACACTTGAGTCCATCAATGCTTCCACCTGACCAATCCATCTTGCTGGGGGTCTTCCTCTTTTTCTCTGACCCTGCACCTCACCAAACATGATATCCTTCTCCAGCGACTGGTCCCTTCTGAAAATATGTACTAAGTATGACAGACAAAGTTTGGCCATCTTGGCCTCCAAGGAGCACTCTGACTGCACTTCTTCCA
>NW_006408567.1:14796785-14810397 GCF_000296735.1 Chrysochloris asiatica | reverse complement strand
AACAACAACACAACATCCTCTTGAAATGTGTAGAGATTGATCTAGGGTTTTAAGTTTAGTATTAACACTTCTGTCCCATTCTCAAGTGATTTCCAATCTTTTGTGGTATCATTGATTAGTAAGGCATCTGATTTTATCTTTTATTGAGACCTTTGAATTGAGCAGAATGTTGAAGTGATTCATCAATCATAATAAAAAGACTTCAAAGGGATCAAAGTTAAGCTTCAAGATCCTGAAGAGCATCCTAGACCATCAACTTCTCGTATTTCAACGTTAGGACAGTAAGCCTAGTGGAGAATTTTTCTAAAACTCCCTAATGAGAATGTTAGTCACATCTAGAAATCATCTGTTGTCCATATGTTTCCATTCATATATATGATGTTCATTTCATTTGATATCCATTTCTTATAGAGCAAGATATGTTTTATGCTATTCATTTCTACTGATCCATTCCCTGAACATCAGAGACTACTGTCAAAGAAATGTAAAGTAAATTCCCTAGAGTGGCATGTATGCCTGACCACAACCAGAGAAACTGTAGATGTTTAATTCAGGCTTTTCCACACAGTCTCCAGTTTGAAAAATAATGGTGAAATCCATCAAATGATTAGTTTAAAATTAAAAAAATTCAGAAACTGTTTAAAAATCATACTTAGATAAATGCAACCATATGTTTTCAAAGTGATTATGGGTTGTATTAATTTTTTTTAAAAAGACAGTGTGTTTTTTAATGTTAATAATGATTTTAGAAACAATAATAGTGAAGATTAAAACATGCATGTAGCCCAAAGTTAAGAACTTATTTTTTAAAATAAAAATGTAAAATTATGACCTTTCATTGATTTCAATGCATTTATTGAACCGACTCCATGGCACACAGCCAGCCATTGACTACTAAATGAAGGTACAGAATCCTGGTGTGGAGCTGTGGGTTAATGCGCCAGACTTCAAAGCCTTTTGAATTGCAAGGTCAGTGGTTCAAGCTCACCAGCTGCTTCTTGGAAACCCTCTAAAGGGTCGCTATGAGTCAGAACCAACTCAATGGCACTTCACAACAACAAATGAAGGTATTGAGGAACACAAACAACAAAGAAGCAGGTGTCTGTCTACTAGAGATTATAGACACTGAAGTACTTACAGTGTGTCACACCAGGACTCCCCTATACTGGCCAGACTGTGATAAATAACAAAATAAGAGTGTGAAGTTGCACTTACACTGTAGAGGAAGAGATACTCCATTCTTATTGTTGGGACCAGGAGGGTCTTCATATGGTAGTTCCATTTTAATTAGATCTTAAAATGTTAGCATTTCAACATCCAGATAAGAAGACTTCAATCAATAACAGCAGGGTCATATGCATAAGATATGAAAACAGATGGCTCAACTCTTATGTGACTGGTATACTGGGATGGGAGGGCTGGAGGAAGTTAGGGTATCTTGGGGAAGTGCCTAAACTGTCTCCAAAATGGTAAATTGGGGTCACATTGTAAAGGGCTACAGGTACTAGGAATTTGGAATATATCTCTGAAAAAAATGGGTCCAGAAAAGATTAAATAGACAAGAACTTGAGAAAGGTGAATCTGATGGTAAGCTGAGGACTCAAATATGGAAGGTAGGAGAAAGGGAAGGAAAGACACTGGCTGACATCATCTAACTTCAGAAGGTAGCAGTGAAGACAAGAAAGAGTACAGGTTGAATTCAGTAGTAAATCAACATTTGAAAACCAATTTCATCTGAGGATTAAAGGTATTAAAGTTAAACTCTATCTGAGGGAGTTGGAGCAGATACATGGAATAACAAAATATGGTAGACAATCCAATGGAATGTTACTCAGTCATGGGAAAGAAGTCCTGATCAATGTTACAACATGGATGAACGCTGAGTGCAATAAGTCAATACTGCATGATGCTGCTTATGTAACATATCTAGGATAGACAAATAAATAGAGACCAAATTTATTAGTCACCAGGGATGGAAGGAAGGAAGAAAAAGGGAGTCATTATTTAGGAAGCAAACAGTGTATGGGGATGGAAAATTTGGCAGTGGATACTTGTGATACTTACATAACATAATTCACATAATTGGTGTCAATGAGTTTTACATGTAAAAATGTTGACTTGACAAATGTTTTGTTATATTATTTTTTACATCAGTTAAAAAATCTTTTTTAAAAATGTAGATAATACATAAGAAGATGCAGATTTTAAAAACAATTAATGTTTCTTTTTTAACAAACTGTTGCCTTGATGTGCTTCTTACAGTCTTCATGTTCACTAGTACTCTTCATCAAGAGGGGAAAACGTGTGTGTGCAAAACCACATAGATTAGAATTGAGAGTCTGTCAAAACATGCAGCAGCAGAGCATGGGGACTCAAGGTAGGGCAAGAGTGGCAAGAATGGTAAAGATGAACAAATGTGAGGAATGCTTAGAAGGCAAGATCAATCAATCACATCTGATGATGGTTTCAATGCAAAAGATGAGGGAGGCAGGGCATTAAGAAATCATCTCAGGTTTCGAACTTAAGTGACCCCTGGGGTTTTGCTTGAACCACTTGAAATGGAGTCTATGGGGGAGTAAGCATATCAGGGAAAGAAGATGATTGATGTCATTTTGAACATGCTGTGTTTAAGGTACCTGGAAGATACAGGGATGATTTCCACCAGGGCATGGGATGTAGAGCTCAACCTAGAACACTAAGGACACACAGTCAGCATCATTACAAGGTAGCAGGGGTTCAGTGGTAGAATGGAGTCCTGATGGGGCACTGTGGAATAATGCACTAGACCGCAAGGTCGGTTTGAACTGCAAGGTCAGCAGTTCAAATTCAGCAGCTCCTCAGAAACCCTATACAGGGTCGCTATGAGTTGGAACTGACTTCATGGCACTTAGCAACAACAACAGTGCAGGAGATCCTAGTTCAAACTCAAAGGCGCACTCCAAATTTCACCACCTCTAGGCGGCACTGCGGGGTCCTGGTGTGGCGCTGTGGGTTAATGTGTCAGACTGCAAAGCCGTTTGAACTGCAGGATCGGTGGTTCAAGCTCACCAGCTGCTCCTCGGAAACCCTATACAGGGTCTCTATGGGTTGGAACTGACTCACTGGCACTTAACAACAACAACAACAACAGGCGGCACGGTGGAATAAAGCACTGGACTGTAATGCCAATTTGAACCACAAGATTGGTGGTTCAAACTCCTTGGAAACCCTATACAGGTTGGAACCAACTCGATGGCATTTATCAACAAAAACAGAAGAGCTCTCAGAATACCCAGTGTGAATGAATCCATTTTCCCTTTTGCACCTCTACAGTGTCTCTGGCTTTGCCACCTTCATGTTACTCAGTTCATGCTGTCTGGTGCTGCAGCCTATGTGGACCTATTGAAAACCCTGCACTGCTGTCAGCTCATAGAAAGCAAGGGATACAGGAATATTTAAAAACATCTTTTTTTTTTTTTTTCATTTTCTATATGTAACATTTGGCATAATTCCTGGCATACGTAATGCTGCTCAGCACATATTTGTTGAGCTAACTTGGTGAATTGTGCCTCATTGTAACACTTAGAGCAGATATCATATAGACTTGTTCTTCCATTCATTCATTTCTCCATTCATTTAGGCTTCGAACTCAGTCAATTCTATGCTTGTCCCTGGAAATACAGCAATGAGCAAGAAGGGCATGCTGCCTGTCTTCATAGAGGTTATAACCTAGTGAGGGTGAAAAAAAAGCAATTACAAAGATAACAATCATTGTACTGATTGTGGCTTTTCAACATTTGTTGAATGCTTACTATGCTAATCATTTTATATTAGTTTATTTAACTCTTATTACAACTCCAGGAGGTAAGCATTATTGTTGTTGTTGTTAAGTGCTGTCAATTGTCCCCTCTTTATTTCATCTCAGGAAATCAAAGTTAAGAGAGTTTTCCCAATGTCACTTGGCTAGTGAGTGGGAGAGTTGGAGTTCAATTCAATCTATCTGAAACCAGACCATGTCTCACTATTTCTTTCAAATCACCTCTTGATAAAAATAATTACCACAGTGATGGCAAGATCACAAATACCATGTGTGTGAGGTTCCTATTGCTGCTATAACAAATTACCACAAACATAATGACTTAAACCAGCAAAAAGTTATTATTTTTCAATTCTGTAGGCCAGAAGTTATATAAGGGATTCACTGGGCTAAAGCCAAGTTGTCAGTAGGGCTATGCTCTTGGTAGTCCTAGGGGATAATCTAGAACCTTTTCCCACTTCTATAGGCTTCCTGGAGTCCTGGTGTGGTGCTGTGGGCTAATGTGTCAGACTGCAAAGCCATTTGAACTGCAAGGTCGGTGGTTCAAGTTCAACTTTTCCTTGGAAATCCTCTACAGGGTTGCAATGGCTTGGAATTGATTCAACAGCACTTAACAACAACATAGGCTTCCTAACAACTTGTTCATTGTAAAATTGTTTTTTTTTAATCAACACATGGACCTCTCCAGATGGAATACACAGGAATTAAGTTGAATACATCCATGAGAAGGTCCATATTATTACCGAATGACTCATGGGGATTCTCTTGGACTTCTAGCAAGGAGTCGCAGATTCTGAGGTGAGGTGGGAATGCAAGACACAGGCACAACAAAAGGAATGCGAGAAAACAAGTTTAATAGAAAGCAAAAGTACACTTTATAGGTGAGTGTGTCTATCTCTGAAAACCAATAAGATAGATATTGATCATGGCTGTCTAGGGGTATTTACTCTTTAAAATGTCCATCTCTAACGTTCTCATAGCTCATAGACTTTTCTTATTTTTGTTTCATTATTTAGTTCTCTTCTTCTACCTGTGGTTGTTGGTGATTACCAAGGGGGCGGAGGTCAGGGGTGTTGTGTCTACTCCTTCCTTACATCCCTGTTCTATCACATATCATTAGCCAAAACAAGGCCAGGGGCAGACTGTGGAGCAGACCATCAATTGCTCTTATGTAAATTGAGGTTGAAGCTGAAGAAAATTCAAACAAGTCCCTGACAGCCAAAATATGACCTTGAACACATCTCACCTGAATTTAGACATTGTCTCAATCAAGAACAGATTTGATGCATTAGACACTAATGACCAAAACCCAGAAGAGTTGTGTCATAATATTCAGAACATAGTACATGAAGAAACCAAAAGGTCATTAATAATACATGAAAGAAAGAAAAGACAAAAATGCATGTCAGAAAAGACTCTGAAACTTGCCTTTGACCATAGAGAAGCTAAAGCAACTGGAAGAAATTAGGAAGTGAAAAAGCTGAACAGAAAATTTCAAAGGTCAGCTCAAGAAAAGTTATGTTAATGAAAAGTGCAATTACTTGGAGTTAGAAAACCAAAAGGGAAAAGACCATGCTCACCATTTCTCAAGCTGAAAGAACTGAAGAAAGAACTGTCTTTCAATATTGAAGGCTTCTATGGGAAAATTAGTGAATGATGCAGCAAGTATTAAAAGAAGATGCAAGGAATACACAGAGTCACTGTACCAAAAAGAATTGGTCCATGTTCAAACATTCCTAGAGGTAGGTAGTATAGGCTCAAGAACCAAAGACCTTGAAGGAAGAAGTCCAAGCTGCATTAAAGGTACGGGTGAAAAACAAGATTCCAGAAATTGATGGAACACAATGTTTCAACAAACTGATGTAGGGCTTGAGACACTCACTCATCTATGACAAGAAATTTGGAAGAAGGCTATCTGGCCATCTAATTGGAAGAGATCCATATTTGTAGCTATTCCAAATAGAGTTCACTAAATGGAATGGGGAAATCATTGAACAATGTCATTAACATTACTTGTAAGTAAGATTTTGCTGAAGCTAATTCAGAAAAATAGTTGGAGTAGTGCATCAATAGGGAACTATCAAAAATTCAAGTTGGATTCAGAAGAGGATGTGGAACTAAGGATATCATTGCTGATGTCTGATGGATCTTGGCTAAAGGCAAAGAATATTGGAAGATATTTACTTGTGCTTTGTTGATTTTGCAAAGCAATTTGACTATGTGGATCTTAACAAACTGTGGATAACATTGCAAAGAATGAGTATTCCAGAACACTTCATTGTGCTCATGAGGAACTGTACATAGACCAAGTGACAGTTATTTGAGTAGAACAAGGGGACACTGAAGGAAAAGTGTGTGCCGGAGTTGTATCCTTTCACCATTTTTAGTCAATATGTATGAGGATAAATAATCTGAGAAGCTGCATTTCTTTTATTAAATGTTTTATTGTGAATGATGTGATAGTTTACATGGAAGAACATTATTTTACATTCATCCTCTCATATATTGTTTTATTGCCATGGTTACAATCCCCTCCATGCATCATCAACCAACCTAAGGGTATACCCTACAAGCCTGCCCCCTGTTTGTCAGCACACAGCCTCTCTCCCTCTCTGGGTCTAAAGTCCCCAGCTGCTCCATCTCTCCACGTCACTGTCTCTGCCTCCATCTCTGATGTCACTGCTTCTCTGGGTATGGTCCCGCTCACGGCTCTTCTCCCTTGATGGTCCCAGAGACCTCCACTCTTAGACTGCTCCCCTCCTTGCTACAAAAGTCTGCCTTTACATTTCCGACCCTCACAATCAGTCCTGATAACAATTATTCACTATCGTATCTAAAGAGACCTATCCGCATCTCCTTTTATCAGCCCCGCCTAGATAGAATGTATACTAATTAGTGGAAATTCTACCTTCCTCCACAGCCTCTGGATTTAGGTTCCCTCTTGAAAACTTGTAAGCTAGTCACTTTTTGCCTTTGTAGCCCCACCATTTTGGGTAGCCAATGTCCAAGTTGCCCATCCCTGTCTGTGTATAGAGGGGAAGGGAATGATCCTTGCTGTAAAGATTTGTTCTCTCTTTTGAGCTACTGCTTGCATAGGTGTAGGTTAAGTTCATCAAATTGTATCAGATTACTCTTTTTTTCCTCTTCTTTCTTCTTCTAGTTGAGCTCTAATCATCCAGTCATTGAAGCCAGGTTGTATCAAGTGGGTATTATCTGCAAGTGTGAGTGTTCTTGTGCATATGTCCTCTCTTCTTATCAGCTGGATGCTCTGAGAAGCTGCATTTTTTTAAAAAGAAGAATGTGATATCAGGATTGGCGGAAGATATGTTAACAACCTGTGATATACAGATGACACAACCTTGCTTGCTGGAAGCTAAAAAGAACTTATAATACTTACAGATGAAGATCAAAGACTACAGTTGTCAGCATGATTTGCACCTCAATGTATAGAAAATAAAAAATCCTCACACCTGGACCAATAAATATCATCATGATAAATGGAGAAAGGATTGAAGTTGTCAAAGACTTCATTTTGCTTGGATCTACTATCAACAATCATTGGAGCATTAATCAAAAAATCAAATGATGTATATTAGGCAAATCTGTTGCAAAAGACCTCTTTTAAATGTTAATGGGCAAAGATGTCAATTTGAGGGCTAAGGTGGGCCTGACCAAAACCATGGTATTTTCAATTGTCTCATATGCATGTGTAAGTTGGAAAATGAATAAAGAAGGCAATAGAATAATTGATGCATTTGAATTATAGTGTTATTGAAGAATACTGAAAATACCATGGACTGCCAGAAGAACAAACAAATCTGTCTTGGAAGAAGTACAGCTAGAATGCTCCTTAGAAGCTAGGATGGTGATGCTTTGTGTCTCATACTTCAGACACATTATCAGGAAAGACCAGTTCCTGGAGAAAGACATTATCCTTGGTAAAATAAAAGATCAGTGAAAAGGAGGAAGACCACTGAATTGGCTGAATCATAACAACAATTGTGAGGATGGTATAGATCCAGGCAGTGTTTTATTCCATTGTATATAAGTGTTTAAATCTCCTCTGTTAATCTTTTTTCCCCACATCTCTCCTCTGAATACACGTGGAAAAGGTTCTCTGCTTTAGGGAACTCATGTGATTAGGTGTGGTGCTGCAGGATAATGCACTGGACTGCAAGGTCCATTTGAACTGCAAAGTTGGCAGTTCAAACACACCAGCTGCTCCTCAAAAACCCAATACAGGGTCACGATGGGTCATAACCAACTCGATGGCCTAACTGAATGGCATGCACAGCAGCCTGGATAATCCAGGATAATCTCCCCTACTCTTTATTCACATCTGCTCCCTGCTGATCTCTTCTCTAAGCAGCAGCCAGAGATCGGAAAATGCAAAGCAATCTTATTTATTGTTCAGATCTCTTAAGATCATTACCAAATCTCTTGATTCCTCCCAGCTGGTTAGATGTGCCCCTCAAGCTCTAGAGAACATCTGATTATGTTGTTGTTATTAAGTGCTGTGGAGTTGACTCTGACTCATAACTACCCTGTATAGGGTTTCCTAGGAGTGGTTGGTGAGTTTCAACTGTTGGTCGTACATTAAGCAGTCCAGTGTTTATACTACAGCGTCACACCAAGACCTTTTTCTACCACTACCACAGCAGGATAATATCTAACCATGGAAGTTAACACAGTCCCAGATTCTGGAGATTAAGATGTGGTCAATTTACTATTGTTTTTAGTTGTCTTTGAATTTGCTCCATCCTCATAATAACTTTCTGTTCCTGCTCCATCTACATGATTGTTGGATGTTTAACTTCATTGTTGCAGCTATTGTGTCAGTCTACCTCATTGAGACCTTTTTCAGCTGACCCTTTTGCTTATCAACCATGATGTCCTTTTCTAGTGACAAGTAGTGGACATCTTTGGGGGCTGCTATTCTGCCTACTGTACTGTGAGAGGTACCAACAGGAGTAGTCTGAGCAACTTGAGAAAGCTGGAACTTCCTATGAGGAAATGATGTTAAGGATAGTGGGGTTGACCAGATGGGTAAGGTGGGTCAATCACCTAGATGGAGGTTGTGTGAAGCTCCTAGGAAGTCACTGAGACTGATGTGGTGAATGTCATGGAGGGGGTAGAGTGGTCCCTGCTGATGCTGTGATGCTCACAAGGAACTGTTGGCTGGGAGGAGGAGGGAGACTTAGTTATGATACAGAGAGATCTGAGCAGTAAGCCAGAGGGTCATGCTTTTTCATTTTTTTAAAATCCATTTTACTGTGGTTTGGGTGAAAGTTTATAGAGCACATTCATTTCCCATTCAATAATTTATACACATTTTGTTTCTTGACATTAACTATAATCCCTTCAATGTAATAACACCCTTTTTGCTTCCTCCTTGGATTCCCCATTTTCATTTGTTCTGCTTCCCTGTAATTTCCTGCATTCTGAGCTTTGTTTTTGGGCAAATGCTGCTCTTTTGGCCTGTATGCTTGATTGTTCTGAGTAGTGCATTACTCGAGACAGTACTACTGGTGCTGTACAGTAAGCATTGGATTCCTAATCTCAAGGTTGGCTGTTCAAACCCACCAGTTGCTCTTCAGAAACCCTATACAGGGTCACTATGAATTGAATCGACTTGACTGCACTTAACAACAATAACAATAACTCTCTGTTTTCCCTCCCTCTCCATCCCATCCCTGGTAATCATCAAATAATGTTCCTTGCTGTGTAAACCTTTTCTTGACTTTCTATAGTCATAGTTGTTAAGTGCTATTAAGTCAGTTCTGACTCATAGCCACCCTGTAAAAGGTTTCTGAGGAGTGGTTGGTGGGTTTGAACTGCTGACCTTGTGGTTAGCAGTCCAGTTCTTATCTTACAGTTTCACACTAGCCTTTATTTATAGCCTTTGTCTCCTACCATATTTGTTAAAAGAGTTGTGACTGATTTTCATTTTCAGGAGATCATATTGGTTGCTGTGTGAAGACCCAGGGCTTCAAAGATGTTCACTCCAGTTTCACTCTCTGCTGAGGATTTGCATTTCCACCCTAGATAAATTTCTTCAAAATCGATGTATTAACAAATTCCTTGGGTAGTTCTTATAGATCCCCCAGGTATTGCTTGGACCTGGAGGGAAGGGAAAGATGAGGAATTAAAGAACTTCTAGGGTTCCAAGTGGAAACACCTGAGTGGATGGAGTTTTTATGATGGGACAAAGACTGCTGAAGGAAGAACAGGCTTGGATGGGAGTTGGAGGATCAGATATAAATGTTTATAGAAGGAACACATGGAGATAGGAAACTAGGATTGAGTGGTGTAAAGCCAGGGGAAAAATGGATAGAATTAAGCACTTTATTTCTTGTGAGACAGTGTTGCTTTAAGAGTGCCCAAATTCAGGATGTTGAAAGTAATTTATCTACTTGTAAAATATATAATACCGAATGTGATTCCACCATTATCCTATTTAGACCTCACAGCATGCTAAAAATAATGAGAATAGATTTAAAAATTCTTTTTCCCCCCACCTTACTGAGATAGCTTCCATTATTCTTTGGAACAAGAACCAGACTCTTTCCAGTTAAAACCAGAAAGTTAGAGCAAAGAGCATAAATGGGGATATCTGTTTGCAGAAACAAATCATTTGAAAACCACCCCACAAACTACAACACTCCTCTAGCCTCTACTTTGACAACTTTCACTGCTCCCTGTTCCTCAAGACAGAGTCCAGATATGTAGCTGGGTCTACATCCTTTGGGGTTCCTTGTTGTTGTTGTTCTTGTTGCTAGGTGCCATTGAGTCAGTTCCTACTCAGAGTGAAACCTGGTCCTACACCATCCTTACAATCATTGTTACACTTGAGCCCATTGCTGCTGCCACTGTGTTAATCCATATTCTTGGGAGTCTTCCTCTTCTTCATTGACCATCCACTTTGTCTAGCATAGATCTTTCTCCTGGGATTGGTCCCTCCTGATAATATTTCTGAAGTATGAGAGTCGAAGTCTCACCATCCTTGCTTCAAAGGGGCATTCTGACTGTACTTCTTCCAATACAAATTTGTTTGTTCTTCTGGGAGTCCATGGTACTTTTTAATATTCTTTTTCACACCATAACTCAAATGCATCAATTCTTCTATGGTCTTCTTTATTCATTATCCAACTTTCACATGCATATGAAGCTATTGAAAATACCATGACTTGGGTCAGGTGCACCTTAGGTGCACTTGGGTCAGCTGACACCTTTGCTCTTGAACACTTTAAAGAGGTCTTGTGAAACAGATTTGCCTAATGTAATATGTTGTGTGCTGCTTCCATGCGTGTTGATAGGCAGATACAAGCAAAACGAAGTCTTTGATGACTTATAGCCCTTTATTCATTTATCATTATGTTATTTATTGGCCCAGTTGTGAGTATTTTTGTTTTCTTTACACTGAGGTGCAACCCATACAAAAGTCTGTGGTATTTGATCTGTATCAGTAAAATTTTTTCTCAACATTTTGAACTTTATTTTCAGCAGAACTGAAGCGATACAAATGTATATGGAGCTAAATTAAAACATAAACAGATTTTTATATAATGCTTTTCAAGGAAAATAAAGGCTGAGATTAAATGAATAAAATTACTGCTAAATTATTCAAAGCTAACTTCAAAGATGCCTTTAACATATACCTTTACTTCCATTTTGACAAGTCCCACATATCGTCAATAAGTATTTTAAGTCCTCTTTACTTTCAGCAAGCAAGGTTGTATCGTCTGCATATCACAGATTATTAATGAGTCTTCCTCCAATCCAGATGCCACATTCTTCTTCATGCAATCCAGTTTTTCAGATTATTTGCTCAGCATACAGACTGAATAAATATGAGGTTTCCTAGGTGGTACAAATGCTTTGTACTCAACTGCTAACCTAAAGATTGGTGATTTGAACCCACCCAATGGAGTCCTGGTGTGGTGCTGTGGGTTAATGTGCCAGACTTCAAAGCCATTTGAACTGCAAGGTCGGCAGTTCAAGCTCACCAGTCGCTCCTCAGAAACCCTGTATAGGGTCACTATGGGTCGGATCTGACTCAACGGCACTTAACAACAACAAAAATGGAACCTTATAAGAAAAGACCTGACAACCTACTTCTGTTGGGATTACAACCACAAAAACCAGTTTTACTCTGTAACACATGGGTTGCCAAGAGTCAGAATTGATTCAACAGCAACAAATAACAGCACCTTTACACCAAGTCCTACTCACTGCAAGAGTCCCATATTGGACTCTTTAGCAGGGTTTTGGGATCTTCAGGGAACTGATAGTTTGTACCATTATAGATTACTTTGAATGAATAGATTAAAAGATGGATGGTTTATTAATGCTCTATGCAAGAACGTAGGTTTGATTTTGGAATGGTGGGGAAAGGATTGTGATAATTTCCTTTCTAATTTCTATAGGAGAGATAAAAAATATAGTAGGAAGAATTGGATAAGAATATAGGGTTGAATAAAATTTGATGCTCTGGGTACTTGTAATTGCCAAAATGTGAAGCTTTTTAGCATCTTCATTCACTAATAATATTTGTGACATCTACTAATGTATTTATATTTAAAATTTTGTTCTTAACCATAGTGTTGCATAGGCTGGCACTTCATTAGTAATGATTTTACCGAGAGTTCCTTTAAACACATTCAGAATTCAGGTGGAGGAAGATGGATTTTTAACTAATCTTTCCTGGCATAAACATATATCATATTGGAGACTAAATAGTCTTTCTATTTTTCATTTGTTTTCTTTGGGTGTTATCTGACATTTGGTTGTCAGTACAAATTAAAGTGGAGAGTGAGCAATAATTGCTTTGTGATATGAAAAGATGGGTAAAAATGGCTTTTTAACTCAGTTGATGCTCAACTTCCTACATCTAAAATATTTAAGCAGATGTCTATGTATTTAGCAGATGTAAATGTATTTATTGATTTGGCCTATCTTTTGGAAATGGGACTTGTATTGTATAATTTGGATTTGCTGACTTTATAGCTCAAGTTTCTTGGATCCGTGCCAACCTCCTCTTCGTTTTGTGTGCTGTGAATGTGGTCTTGCTGTTAATGCTAACCTTGCCTGTGCACTATACCATTTCTTTTAGACAATCTGCTACTATTATGCCCTTACAGATCTGTCAGTTTGTCATACTGGTAGCTTGTGTGTTGCTATAATGCTGGAAACTAAGCCACTGGTATCCTAAATACCAACAGGATCACCATGGTGGGCGGGTTTCAGCAGAGCTTTAAGACTAAGACAAACTAGGAAGAAGGAGAGGCAGATTGCTTCTGAGTGATTACCCACTGAAAACGTTATGAATAACAGCAGAACATTGCCAGCTATAGTGCTGGATAATGAGAATATTATGAATAGCACCAGAATATTATCAGATATAGTACCAGAAGATGAGCCCCTCAGACTGAAAGGCACTGAAAATACAAAGGAAGAGCCACCTCCTCAAAATACAGTTGTCCATAATGATGTGATTGGACAATAGCTTTTGGGAGCATCATTTTCTGATGAGGCATAACTCAAAATGAAAGAAAACAGCTGCAATTGTACATAAATAATCAGATTATGGAATTTCTGAAGTATGAATCAAGGAATATTGGAAGTTGTCAAATATGAAATGCAATGCATTAAGGTTTATACCTTAGGCATTAGTGAGTGGAAAGGGCCTGGTGTTAGTCATTTTGAATGTGATAAGCATATGCTTTACCATGCTGGGGAAATCAAATTGAAGGGGGATGGTATTACATTCATCATCAAAAAGAGCATTTCAAGATCTATCTTGAAGTACAATGTTGT
>NW_006408567.1:14779622-14795380 GCF_000296735.1 Chrysochloris asiatica | reverse complement strand
ATGTGATGAATTGGCCCAGTGGCAGTAATGGTCTCAGACATAGCAATGATTGTTGAGTTTGGTGCAGGACTGGGCAGTGTTTCATTCTGTTGTGCATAGGGTCACTATGAGTTGGTACCGACTTGAGGAACCTAACAACATACACGTAGACTTAATCAGATGGAATATACAGAAATCAAATTGACTACATCTGTGGGAAGAGATGATGAGACACTCAATATCATCAGCCAAAACAAGACAAGTGGGAAACTGTTGGACACACCACCAATTGCTCATAGGCAAGTTTAGTCTGAAGCTGAAAAATTAAAACAAGTCCATGAGAGCAAAAATATGACTTTTAATATATAGAGACCATCGTAAAAACAGATTTGAAGCATTAGAGATTACTGACCAAAGACCAGAAGAGTTGTGGGATGACGTCAAAACCATCATACAGGAAGAAAGCTGTTGTTGTTAAGTGCTATTGAGTGGGTTCAATTACATAGTCACTGTGTAAAGGGTTTCTGAGGATTTGAACTGCTGACCTTGCAGTTCAGTTGACTTTATGGTTCAGTGCTTATCCTACAGTGCCACACCAGGATGGTCATTAAAAAGATAGGAAAGAAAGAAAAGATTAAAATGGATGTCAGAAGAGACTCTGAAACTTGCCTTTAAGCATTGTTATTGTTGTTATTGTTAAGTGCCGTCAAGTCAAATTGGTTCTGACCACAGCAACTCTGTATAGGGTTTCTAAGGAGCAGTTGGTGAGCTTGAACAACCGACCTTGCAGTTCAAACTGACTTTGAAATCCAGCACATTAACCCACAGTGCCAATGATTTTAAAGAGAATGGAGGAAGTGTAAGAGCTAAAAAGAAAATTTCAGAAGATAGCTTGAAAAGACATAGTCAAGTATTATAATGAAATGTGCCAAGATCTGGAGTTAGAAAACCAAAAGGGAAGAACACACTCAGCATTTCTGAAGTTGAAAGAACTCAAGGAAAATTTTAAGTCTCAACTTGCAATATTAATGGACTCCATGAGCAAAATATTGAAGGTTGCGGAAAGCATGAAAAGAATATGGAAGGAATACATAATTATTGTACCGAAAAGAAATGGTCAGTTGACGTTCAACTATTTCAAGAGGTAACCTATCATCAAGAACCAATAGTACTGAAGGAGGAAGTCCAAGCTGCACTGAAGGCATTGGCAAAAAACAGAGCTCCAGGAACTGACAGGATACAATTGAATTCTTTCACCTAACTGATGCAGACATCTATGCCTAACTGATTGGAAAAGATCTATATTTGTGCCTATTCTAAAGAGAGGTGACCCAACAGAATATGGAAATCATCAAACAATATAAGTAATATCGCATACAAGTAAAAATTTTGTTTTTTTTTTTTTTGTTGTTGTTAAGTGCCATCAAGTCGATTCTGAAGCATAGCAACCCTGTGAAGGAGCTCTGGTAGCGTAGTGGTTACAAATTGGGCTGGGAACCGCAAGGTCAGCAGTTCGAAACTACCAACTGTTCCGCGGGAGAAAGATGAGGCTCCCGTAAAGATTTACAGCATCGGAAACCCTGTACAGGGTCGCTATGAGTCTGAACCGACTCCACATAGGGTTTCCAAGGAGCCGCTATTGAGTTTGAACCACTGACGTTGCAGCTCAAACGTCTTTGCAGTCTGATATAATAGCCAACAGTGCCACACCAGGACTCCAAAATGTTGTTTAAGGTAATTAAAATGGTATTTCAACAGTAAATTGACAGAGTTGTTGTTGTTGTTAGATGCCATCGAGTCAGTACCTATTCATCATTGCAGCATCAATGGACTCAAGCGTGGCAATAATAGTGAGGTTGGCCCAGGATCGATCGGGCAGTGTTTCGTTCTGCTGTGCATAAGTTTGCTATGAGTTGGTACCGACACGATGGTACCTAACAACAACAACAATTGATGGTATGTTCCACAGTCTGCCCCTAGCCTTGTTTGGACTGATGATATGGAGCTTTTCCATCATCTCTTTCTGTAGATGTAGTCAATTTGATTTCTATGTATTCCATCTGGTGAGGTCCATGTGTATAGTCGTTTCTTATGCTGTCTAAAGAACGTATTTGAAATGAACAAATCATTGGTTTTGCAGAATTCTATCATGCATTCTTCAGCATAATTTCTATCACCAAGGCCATATTTTCCAAGTACTGATCCTTCCTCTTTGCTCCCAACATTTGCATTCCAATCACCAGTGATGATCAATGCATCTTGATTGCATGTTTGATCAATTTCAGATTGAATAACATAGAAATTTAAGCTAGATTCAGAAGAGGACATGGAATAAGGGATATCATTGTTGATGTCAGATGGAGCTTGGTTGAAAGCAGAGAATTCCAGGGAGATGTTGATCTGTGCTTTCTTCTTCATTGCCTAACTTTCGCATGCATATGACGTGATTGAAAATACCATAGGTTGGGTTAGGCACATCTTAATTCAAAGTGATATTTTTGATTTTTAAACTTTTTTTTATTGTGACCTGGGTGAAGGTTTTTAGAGAAGACCAGTTTTTCATTCAACAATTCACACATCTTTGCATTAAAACATTTGAAGCGGTCATTTGAAGCAGATTTCCCCAATACAATATGCTGTTTGATTTATTTTATTATTTTCTTTTTAAAAATTTTATTTAATTTTTTTTTATTGAGAACATATACAACTAAACAATTTCTACATATATAAATCAATGACATTGGTTACATCTGTAAATTGTGCAATGATTCCTACACTTCTTTTCTAGATTGTTCCTTTTCTGTTAATATAAACTCACTTTCCCCTACTGAGTATACATTCTTTTTTTCTTCTTTTTTTTAAATTGTGAATTATATGATAGTTTACATGGGAGAGCATTAGTTTTACATTCATCCTATCGTATATTGTATGCTGTTTTATTTTATGATTGTTGTATCCAGAAGCATTGACTATGAATCCAAGTTTATCAGGATGTTGCCTATTGCTCCATTTGAGAGACATGTTAAGGAGAGTTGGTAGTATAGTGATTTAGAGTTAGCCTGCTTACCTCATAGTCAGCAGTTTGAAACTACTAAATGTTCCATGGGAAAAAGATGAGGTTTTCTGCTCCCATAAAGATTTACAACCTCAGATATCCTATGCAGGGTTGCTATGAGTAGGAACCAACTCCATGGCACACCGCCATCACCATTACTAGTAGCAGTGAAATTGAGACTTCAGAAGGACTTTTTGTTATTGGAATGGGGAGATCCTATTGCTTATTGCAACCATGAAATAGCTTGTGGCAGAATAGAGCTGATTTTTGACATTCAGGGCATTGTGTCCTATAAAGTTTCATGAACACTGAATTTGTGCATATTGAGGCATTGTTCCTAGGATGGAAATATAGGGTTAGGTTCCTGTGAGCCTCTGGTCACAACATTTTTGCTAACCAATCAATACATGTTGATGTTGTTGTTAAGTGCCGTTGAGTGGGTTCCAACTCACAGCAACCCTGTACAGAGTTTCTGAGGGTTTGAACTGCTGATCTTGTGGTTTGCAGCTCAGAGCTGATCCTACAGTGCCACACCAAGAATCCAAATTTAGACTCGCTTTATGTGTGTATCTTTTCTTTTTCTTTTAAATAATATTTCAATGTGTTATTGGTGAAGGTTTACACAACCAGAACTTCCCATTCAATACTTTTTAGACAAGTTGCTCAGTGATACTTTTTACCTTCTTCACAGTGCATGAACATTCTCATTATTTCCATTTTTGTAGTTCCATTGTATATATATTTACTTTAAAAGATACTTCATTTATTATCTACAAAGGGGCTTCAAAAAGTTCATGGAAAATACTGTTATCTTATTTTAATTGACTGCAAATATGAAATTCATTTTGTGGTATTTATACTTAGATTTTTTTTTCATCTATATTTCAAGATTGGTCTATAGAGTTTTTCTTTCTTTTTTTCTCTTTTTGTCCTCTTTTCTTTCCTCTCATTGCTACCCTTTGACCAACCTTTCTGAATTTGTCTATACTCTGGAATGATTTATGTATAATAAAGATAATCTATACATCATGTTTGGTAAGGTAGAGGGTCAGAGAAAAAGAGGAAGACCCCCAACGAGATGAATTGGCCAAGTGGCAGCATCGATAGACTCAAGCGTGGCAACAGTAATGAGGTTGGCCAGATTGAGCAGTGTTTCATTCTGCTGTGCATAAGGTCACTATGAGTCAGTACCAATTCGATGGCACCTAACAACAACAACAACAAGATAATTTTAAAAATATATTTAAAAAACTCACTATGGTCTATTGTCTTTTGGAGGTGTTATTTGGATAACTTTTCCAACTTATTCCATAGCTTTTGAGTTATTCAAGTGAAATGTTCTTACTTTTATTTTGATAATTAACATTTCCTTAGAAATTTTATGAAGGTTTTTATGATGAGATAATGCAGATAAATGCAAAATATAGTTTAGTATTTTTGCTTTCTTTGCATTGTATTCATTTTTACTTTTCCATTTACATAAGCATATTGTTATTTTCTAACTTATTTACTTCATTTAGTGATTAGAAATTAGGTATGTGTTTTCCAAATATTAGTTCTAGAATTTATCTATTCATCATACAGTTAGCTAACAGTAAACTATTAGATTTGTTTGGTTTTGAGGTTGAAAGTTTCACTTCATTTAATTTTATTACTTTAAAAAAATATGCTGATGTTGATGATGTTAAGTCAGTTCTGACTTATAGAGGCCTTATATAGGGTTTCTGAGGAGTGGTTCGTAGGTTTGAAGTACTAGTGTTGTGGTTAGCAATCCAGTGCTTTTCCTACAGTGCCAAGACAGGACTCCCTTTTAAAAATACTAAGTGCATTTAAATGTAAACTTTCCTATGAGAGCTATTTGATAATATCTCAAGGGTTTTGATATGTAGTTTTAAATTGTATTCATTTAAAAGCTAGTTGGTTTGTTTTTGTTTTTGATTCAAGGGTTATTTAAGAGAATGCATACTAATTTCTATATAGTGGCTTATTTTGTTCCTTAAATATTATTATTCATTCATTCAAGGTTGACTGAACCCTCCCAGAGGTGCCAAGAGGCAGTTGTGTGAACAGGACAAGGGATACCGAATGGTTTAAAATTAGGAAAGGTGTGGGCCAGGGTTGTATTTTTTCACTGTATGTATTCAATCTGTATGCTCAGCAAACAGTCTGTGAAGCTAGATTATATGAGGGAAATGTGGCATCAGGACTGGAGGAAGACTTATTAACAACTTGCCATATGCAGGTGACACAACTTTGCTTTCTGAAAGTGAACAGGACTTAAAATATTTACTTTTGAAGATCAAAGACCACGGCCTTCTGTATGGGTTGCATCTCAATGTAAAGAAAACAAAAGTCCTCACCTATAGACCAATAACAACATCCATATAAATGGAGAAACATTGAATTTGTCAAAGACTTCATTTTCCTTGGATCAGCGATCAACAATTATGGATGCAGCAGTAAGAAATCAGATTATGTATTGCATTAGGCAAATCTGCTCAAAAAAGCTCTTTACAGTACGAAGAGCAAAGATGTCAGTTTGAGGACTAAGGTGCACCTGACCCAAGCCATGGTATTTTCAATAACCCCATATGCATGTGAATGTTGGACAGTAAATAGGGAGACTGTAGAAGAATTGATACATTTGAGTTATGGTGTTGGAGGTTATACTATGGACTGCAAAAAGAACAAACCAATCTGTGTTGGAAGAAGTACAACCAGGATGCTTCTTGGGGTCCAGGATGCCCAGACTTCATCTCTCATACTTTGGGCATATTATCAGGAAGGACTATTCCCTGGAGAAGGATATTATGCTTTTTAAAGTGGAATGTTGGAGTAAAAGAGGAAGACCCCCCAATCGGATGGATTGGCACAGTGGCGGCAGCCATGGACTCAGGCTTAGCAACAATTGTGAGGTTGATGCAAGACTGGGTAGTGTTTTGTTCTGTTGTGCACGGGGTCGATGCAGGTCAGTGCCAACTTCATGGAACCTAACAACATCAACAGAGGTGCCTCGGAAGACCAGCCTGGTGATTTGCTTCTGAAACATCACAACTTTGAAAATCATATGAGTGTCTCTACTCTCACATGGAAGGCCATAAGTTCTATCAATTATATTTTAGCACCACCACAAAAGTTCTCGTAAGTTATTTTAAGTCAAAGAGTTATTTAAAAACTTTCTGGGTTTATCCTCAATGATTCATGAGATTTAACTTGGCAAATGTAGGGTCTAGGTGTCTGTCATGTTTTTGCTCTTTACTTTTATCTTCCCATTCATTTTGAACATCTCAAATTTCCTCTAAATCATGGGTTCAGTTTCCTACATGATCAGCTTTTTACTACCGATAAGCACTGGACTGATAACTGCAAGGCTAGTAGTTCAAACTCACCAACTGCTACTGGGAAACCCTATACAGGGTTGCTATGAGTTGGAACTGACTTGAGAGGGCACCTAACAGGAAAGAATTCTACCACTGAACTAATCATCAGTATATACCTATCCACATCCATACAATGTAGGGATGGCTGAGCTATTTAATGGTAGATAAAGACCTTCAGTTTCTGAGAACAAGGGGCAGAAATAGAATTGTGGTTCTACCTTTATTCCCTCCCCAGAGTGAAGGGCAACTGTTTGATTCATCTTTGTAACTAGTACCATTTCCTTCCATATTCTGATTTGCCTGACAGTCCTATTTTCACTATTTTGGTGGTGTTACTCCCCTTTCCTATATGTGTATTGTTGCTGTTGCTGTTGTTGTTTAGTGCCATTGAGTTGTTTCTGACTCGTAGTGACCCTGTATAGGATTTCCAAGGAATGGCTGGTGGGTAGCAGGCTGAATAAGGGCCACATAAAATATCAGGTCCTAATCCCTGAAACGGAGTCCTGGTGTGACACTGTGGGCTAATGCTTCAGACTGCAAAGTCGTTTGAACTGCAACATCAGTGGTTCAAGCTCACCAGCTGCTTCCTGGAAACACTATACAGGCTCACTATGGGTCAGAATTGACTTCACGACACTTAACAACAATCCCTGAAACCTGTAAATGTTACCTTATAAGGAAAAGGGGGAGTTCCAGAGTGGAGCAAATGGTAAAGCACTCGACTACTGGCTAAACAACTAGAAGTTTCAGCCCATTCAGCAGAGCCTTGGAAGCCATGCCTGGTGACCACCTTCTGAAAGGTCACAGGCTTGAGAATGTATGGAGCAAGCAATTCTGCTCTGTACTGAGGAGGTTACTATGAGTTGGAATTAACTCAATGGCAACAAACAGCTAAAGCAAGGAAAAAGGGTCTTTCCAGATGTGCTTAAGTTATTTATTTATATATTTTAAAAATAATTTCTCCATTTATTTATTTTTATTCTCCATTTATTTATTGTGTATTATATTTATTCTCCATTTATTTATTGTGTATTGAGTGAGTGAAGGTTTATAGGGCAGATCACCATTTTTACATTCAGCTTACCATTGTAATGATTACAATACCCTCCATGAACCCTTTGCTGTTGTTGTTAAGTGCCGTTGAGTAGGATCCGACCCATAGCAACCCTGTATAGGGTTTCCAAGAAGCAACTGGTGAGCTTGAACCACTGACCTTGTGGTTCAAACTAACTTTGGGTATTAACCCACAGCATCACAGCCAACAGTATTTACCTCTATTATTATTATTATTTTTTATGTACATGTACCATATTGTAAATATATATTTATTTAAATGTCCAAAGGCCACGTTTTTCAAGACAGCTTCCTGCCCTCAGGCACATGGCTGTTCTCAGTCTATGGGCTTATAGTCTGTTGTTCTGTCTCTTTATGCCATCATCCCTGCCACCATCTCTGTTGTCTCTGCTTTTCTGATCAGGGTCCCTTGCTCTTCTCATGTTCTTCCCTATTGATGGTCCTAGAATCCCCTGTTCCTGAAATGCCAGATTAACTGCTCCCTCTTTAAATTGCAGCTCTTCTCTGTTTCTGTAGATCACTGGGTGGTTTTCGCACTAGGAGTGAATTCCTTCCCGTCCCTGCCCACCATCATCCTCAAAGGCTGCAGCCAGCTAGTAGTCCTGGTTCAGAAGTCACTTTCTTTATTGAAGCTATTCCAAATTTCTCTCCCAGTAAGCACCTGAGTCACCACTTCATCACTTTATATGAAGTTTACTGTTTTGGGACAGTCTTTCCAATCTGTTTCCCCTGGTTTCTGTGTTTTTGCTGACAGGATTCTGCACCGCCCCTCTGCCTATTCTGTCATCAAGCCCTGCTTCCCTAAATGAATGATTTTAAGGTGAAATTATTCTGGATTATCTAGGTAGGCTGTAGATCCAATCATACAGAAAACCAACAGTCATCTTTACTGTTTTATCTCCTTAGTGACTATGTTTAAAACCAGAAGTCAGTACCCTCCGAATTTTTATGTCAAAGTGAGTTCTAATTAGTCAGAATTATCTTTAAATCATCTATAAGTACCATAAGGACTACTGGTTTGGTGCTATAAAATAAAAACTGGGCTGCTAATCCCAAGGTCAAATCTACCAGCCAACTGCTCTTTGGAAACTCATAAGGGTCGCTATGAGTCGGAAACTGACTCAAAGACATTTAACAGCAACAGCATAAGTGCCACAATGTAGAACATGACCAAGGTGAGATGACATTCCCAGACTGAATCTAGCTGAATAGTTTCATTTGTCTCCATAAGTCATGTTGGCTGGAGATAGTGATAGTTTAGTGGTAGAATTCTTGCTTTCTATGCAGGAGATCAAGGTTTAATTCCCTATCATTGAACTTAGTGGCAGCCACCACCTATCTTTAAGTGGAGGCTTGTGTGTAGCTATGATGTTGAACAGATTTCAGAAGAACTTCTAGATTAAGACAGACCACGAGGAAAAGCCTGACAATCTACTTCTGAAAACCAGCCAATGAAAACAATGGCTCACAAAGGTGCAATCTGTAACCCATCAGGGGAATGGCACAGAGCCAAGCAGCATTTTGTTCTGGTGTGCACGGGGTCTCCATAGTCAGGGGTCAACTTGACAGCAACTAACAACAACAACAAACATGTTGGAGGAAAAAAAAAGGATTAAGCAGTGTGGGTGTGACATGTCATGGTAGAAGTAAAGTAGATTTGGGGGTCAGAAAGCTTGACTGGACCACTCTTGTGCTCTATGACCTTGGGCTTCTGTTGCCTAACTCAGAAAAGAAAAAGACTGGGCTAAAAGATCTCTATGTTGTCATTGACTCTGGCATCCTACATATTCAGTCATTGCCATCATAAATATTGCACACAGTTTTATCTTTTTGCTGTTCAGCCATTCATTGGAGTCTGAAACAATGGGGTCCTTTAACAGGAGTGTGGAATGGTGCACTTGTTGACTGCCAGGAAACAAACTCAACCATTGGTGTCAGGTCTTTAATACCTTTCTGACTCCTTGCATTATTCTGTGGGGTGAACAAGGTGGGGAGAGGGTTTTTCTCTAAGGAAATTAAGGCTGAAGAACAGTTGCTATTATCAGACACTAATGGCCCTGTGCTGATAAGCGGTAATCAGATAGTCCTAAAGGCAGGGTCAGCGCTAAGTACCATGCTCCCTTTATGTAGAAGATACAGCCTGGTTGTGCTGGGGATGGATTCTTTGCTCTGTAAATTTTTAATCAGTTTAAAATTTTTCTTGGCATAATTTACTCCGTATCCTCCTCCTATCTTTGTTACT
The DNA here is from genome assembly GCF_000296735.1 of Chrysochloris asiatica. Lineage (NCBI taxonomy): Eukaryota > Metazoa > Chordata > Mammalia > Afrosoricida > Chrysochloridae > Chrysochloris > Chrysochloris asiatica. The sequence goes on along the minus strand of NW_006408567.1, from coordinate 14,785,650 downwards.
TAGCTTCTTTCCATTTTGACCTTAAGTGGATATGTTAATATAATAATATAATATAATACACAAGTAATAAGGCTGTACCCTGTCAAAGGTGGAAAACTTGGGAAATCCAGAAAAACAAGGTAATCCCATTGAGTTACAGCTCTTGCAGGTTTCACATTGTGTATATATAGACATAGACATGGACAACTTTTTATACAAGTCACAAGACTTTTGTTATCTTTTTGTTTTGTTTTTTCTCCATGACTCTAAGACATATTGCATTGGGCATATGCGCTGTTAAAAAACATCTTGAAAATATTAAAGATGTCACATTGAAGGCTAAGGTAATGTCACACCTAAGGCCTGATATTTCCAATTGCTTCCTAAGCATGCAGAAGCTGGGCAATGAATAAGGAAGACCAAAGAAGAATCTATTTTAATTATGGTGTTGGAGGAGCATATTGAATATACCATGAACTGCCAAAAGAACAAACAAATCTGTCTTGGGAGAAGTATAATCAAAATGCTCCTTAAAGTGAGAACTGTGAGACTTGGTCTTTTGTACTTTGGATATGTTATCAGGAAGGATCAGTCCCTGGAGAAGGCCATCATGCTTGGTAAAGTGAAGGGTCAGTGAAAAAGAGGGAGAACCTCAAAGGAGATGGATTGACACAGCAGTAGCAACAGTGGACTCAAACATAACAGCAACTGTGAGGTTGGCACAGGACTGCACAAAGTTTCCTTCTGTTGTGCATCAGAGCACACTGGATGGCACCTAACAACAATAAGAGGCTAAAGTGCCATTGAGATGGACTTTTCTTGGCCAAGCATGTTTGTTTTGTGGAGTTGAAATTTTATGATGATCACATTTTAATGTTCTTACTACACATACCTTAAAAAAAAAAAATACAGTATACTCTCCTATTGAATTTGATTCCATAGGGAGCCAACGGACTCTTACTGACTCCTCATGTGGAGATGAAGTCTTTTAAAGATATTTCGTAGAGATTCTTTCTATGCATTTTGTTTTATTGTTAGCAGTTTTATTAAGGTATAGTTCACATACCATAAAATTCACCCACCACTTAAATTGTACAATTCAATGGTTTTTAATATAGTCACAAGTATGAGCAAACATCACTACCATCAATTTTAGAACATTTTCATCATTTCTTAAAGGAACTCTGTGCCTTTTAGTTATCATTCCATCCCAAGTCCTAGGAAACTACTAATCTATGTTCTACTGCTATAAATTTGCCTATTCTGAACATTTCATATAGAAGGAATAATAGGATTAGTGGTATTTTGAAATCGGCTTATTTCACTTCGCTGAATATTTTCAAAGTTAACCAATAATAGGTTGGAGTTGTTATTAAGTGCTGTCGAGTCAGTTCTGAGGTTGCTGAGGAGAGACTGGTGGGTTTGAATCGCTGACCTGGGGGTAAGCAGTCTAGTATTTATCCTATGGCACCACACCAGGACTGCAGTAAAGGCATCATGTATAATAATTTTATGGCTATACATTTTTATGGCTGGATAATATTCCATTATATATATAGGGTCGCTATGGGTCGGAATCGACTCGACGGCACTTAACAACAACAACATGTATGTAGATCATACATTTGTTTATCCATTCATCAGTTTACAGACATTTGGGTTGTTTCCATCTTTTGGCTATTATGAATAATGGTGTTATAAACATTTGTGTAAGTTTTCACATGGATATGTTTTTATTTTTCTTAGGCATACTTAGGAATTGAATTGCTGGACCAAATAGTAGCTGCATGTTTAATGTCTTGAAGGATTGCCAAACTGTTTTCAACAGCATCTGTCACCCGCATTGTATTTCTTTGATTTTTAACATATTTTTTAATGCTTTATTGTGTATTATGTGATCATTTACATGGGAAGACATCAGCTTCACATTGATCCCATCATATATCATTTCCTTGCCATGGTTACAATCCCTTCCATGCATCATCCATCAACCAAAGGGTATACCTTGCAAGTCTGCCCCCCGGTCGTCGGCATATTGCCCCTCTCTCTCTCCCGGTCCAAAGTCTCCAGCCGCTCCATCTCCCCACGTCATCCGCATTGTATCTCTGCATTGTGTTTCTGCACATCTTTGACAACACTTGTTATTATATGTCTTTTTTATTATCATTATTTTATCTATCATAGTGAGTTTGAAGTAGTATTTAATTGTGATTTTGATTAGCAGTTATCCAATGGCTAACAATGTTGAACATCTTTTTATGCACTTATTGGTCATTTATGTATCTCTTTTTGAGAAATGCTTATTTAGATCCTTTGCCATCCTTTTAAATGTGGATATTTATCTTGTTAGTAAGCTCCATTTGCATCCATGTTTTAGATACAAATTCCTTATGATTCACAATTATTTTCTCCTGTTCTCTGGGATATCTTTTCATTTTCTTGATAGTATTCTTTGAAGCTCAATGGTTTTAAATAGTCCAATTAGATTATTTTCTCTTTTGCTATTTGTACTTTCATCGTCAAACTTAAGAAGCCACTTCTTTCCCAATCCTTCTGAACTTTGTCCTTGGATAACTGCTGCTCTCTTGATCTCAGAGGGTTGGTTATTTGAAGTTGTATATACCCTCAGAAACCCTGTACAGGATCACTATGAGTCGGAACCGATTCAACGGCACTTAACATACCCTCATAAGTATTATTGTTCCCTGTATAGGCCTGTTGTTTGACTGACAATTGAACAATGGCAGTGAGTCAGTTCTTGGCCTGAAGGATGACCAAGGGCTGTAGTCTCGAGGGTGCCACCATTCTCTATCCAATCGGTAAGTCTGATCTTTTTAATGATTTTGAATTTTGTTCCACATTTGCTTCCCACTTTATCCAGGACCTTCTCCTGTGATCTCTTTCAGAGCATTTGGTAGTAGTAACCAGGAACCATCTAGTGCTTCTGATTTCAGAGTTGAAGAGATTTACATTTATGTTGTCTATTAGTCCATTGAGCTTATTGTGTCCAGGTGTCTTTTATTTTCATTGATTTTGTTTCTTCTTGACAAAGAGTGACAAATAGTTGTACCTTAGATGGTCATTCACAAGCTTTTAAGACATATAGGGTGTATCTTGAGTCAGTATCATTTGAGATAATAGGAGAGGTAAAATGCAAGGTTTAAGCTGAGATGGGGAAGAAACATGCTAAGCCACATGTGGCCTCACTCCAGAGCCAACAGAAAAAGAAAATCTTCCTCTTGAGCCAATACCATAAATTCGGACTTCTAAACTCCCAAATTTCAAGAAAATACATTTCTGTTAAAACCAACCATCTGCAATATTTGTGTATATCTTTTATATTGTATGTTTTATATGCAGCAGTATTACTGTATATCTTTTTTGAAGTGTTTATTCAAATCTTTTGTCCACTTCGGAAAAAATGGGGTAGTTTTCCTATTGCTGAGGTTTTTGAAAATTGGAATGTAATTCACATGACATAAAATTCACCATATCAAGGTGATGATCCGAAGAAACAGATGCTAAAGTGAATGAAAAGCAGAGCAGGAGAGTAACTGCAAAGGTCTAGTAGAGACAAGTGTCTGAGAGACCTTTTGAGGATTTTCTAAGGAAAGGAGATTCTTTTTCCTGTAGCAGTCCTGGAGGCTGAACACAAAGGGGGCACATTGAGCTGTTAAAGTGATCTCTTTATAGACTTGTATTTACAGCACTAGAATAATGCTTGATTTCTCCCAGGTGCTCAGTACATTTCAGAATGAGTGGGAAAAAAGATGAGAATGTAAAATCCCAAGACCTTTTATAGTACAGTTAGAAGGTACCATGTTTTGACCAAAAAAATTATAATGTTTTCTTTCTTGGGATTTGCATGTTATTCTAATACCAATGTCATTGTTGGGTGCCATGGAGTTGATTTCCAACTCAATATGTTCCTCTAGGACAGAGTAGACCTGCCTCACAAGGTTTCCTAGGCTGTCATCTTTATGGGAGCAGATCCCCACATCTTTTTTCCCTAGCTGGTGGGTTTGAACTGCCAACATTTTGGTTAGCAGCCAAGTGTTTAACTGTTGAGCCACTCAGGACTCTGAAACTACTGTTGCTGTTGATAAGTGTTGCTGATTCGGTTCCAACTCATAGAGACACTGTATAGCATTTCTTTTAAATCTTCACAGGAGCAGAAAGCCTCATCTTTCTCCCATGGAGTAGTTGGTGTGCTCTAACTGTGGACCTTGTGGTTTATAGTCAAGTGCTTATCATAGGGAGCCACTGCACTCCTAAAAGTATTAGCTTCTAGAAATTCTTAATGTAAATATATTGGCAAATTTTTTAACACTACACAACTTTTGCCAAAGTATTGACTAATGGCTATTGGCCAACAGACTCAGGAATTCCTCTGGATATGTCTTTATTTGACAGAGGAATCATAGGCACTGATTTGTTATGTATTCTCTATTCAGTACCAGAATCCCACCAGAACTATATTCACAGCTTCTGTTGAGTTGACCCTTAATTCATGATAATCCTATGGAAATGGTATTGAATCATAGGAGCCATAGGATTTTCTTTGGCTGCTTTCAGAAGTAAATTATCAGGTCTTTCCTCCTAATCTGCTTAGTCTGGAAGCTCTGCTGAAACCTGGTCAGCACCATGTTATTGTTGCTAAGTGCCGTTAAGGCAGTTCCAACTCAAAGTTATTCCAAGGAGTAACTGGTGGATTTGAACTTCCAGCTTTGTGGTTTGCATGAGGTGTATTTACTGGGGATTGAACCTGAGTCTCCTGAATGGAAGGTGAGAATTATACCAAGGACCACAGCTGTCCTCACCAGAACTTTAGGCTCAGTCAATCAATGATGAAAAGTTAATAGGTTGGGATTCTACAGATTGTGCCTCTACAAAGCTGGACTGGCACCAAAGTTAGAGCCAGAATGAGACTGTTTCTATCACATACTGTATAGACAAGTCTTCATTCTGTGCACTGTCAGAATTATTAGGGAAAAGATAAAGATAAGAATTTAATAAAATTAATAATTTTTTTAAAACAATACTAATTATTGAAAAAGCCCTGGTAATGCAGTGGTTAAGAACTTGACTGGTAACCTACAAGACAACAGTTCTAATCCACCATTTGCTCCATGCAAGAAAGATATGGCAGTCTGCTCCTGTAAATACTTATTGCCTTGGAAACCCTATGGTGCAGTTCTACTTGGTTCTATAGAGTCAAACTGACTTGACAGCAGTGAGTTAGGATTTTTTTCTTTTTGAAGATTTATTTGTATGTTTATTATGTCAGACATTTTATGAATATCTTTTGAACAATTTTATGAGCTAAGTAATCTTAGAAACTCAAGATTATAATGAGTAGTGGAGGATCAAAGCAATTAAGATACTTGACAAAGGTCATGGAGCTCCCAAGTGGCCAGGACAACCTCAAGTCCAGGTTTCTGTGACCCCAGAGAGCCGATCTGATTTTGGTCAGAAAAGAAAGTTTGTAATGAAACAGCTGAGAGTATGGTGAGATGAATGAGACATATGCTTTAGCTATAAAATGTAGGAGGGCAAGGACAATCTTAACAATCAAGAAATGTTGTCATGCAATTAAAAAAAATAAAAAGCCATACATACAAATCAATCATGAACAAAACAACATTTGATGTAAAGACAGGATCTGTCGAGGTCCCGCCTCGACAGGAGAGTGAGTTGCACAAAGTTGGGAGGTCTGAGAGGCGAAAGATATAGCATAGAGGCAAAGAGACACAAAGAAACAGACACACAAGTTTGATGCAAGCTGAAAGACAGGCTGGTCTTCTGCAAACTGCATTGCCTTGTGTTGCATGAAGCCTTACATTGCACCCAGCATTGCATGAAGCACTCACACTGCCTCAGCCTTTTATTCTCTTTTTTCCAGGAGGGATTTTTCACAAAGGGAGGATATGATTATTCAGATAAAATAGTATACAGAACTGAAACGTGATTAATCATTCAAAACAGGACACAATAATTCACAGGAACAAATTTTAAAATACACATCATAATTGTCTCAAGGATACTTAAT
>NW_006408567.1:14744302-14778237 GCF_000296735.1 Chrysochloris asiatica | reverse complement strand
TGAATTGGTTCAAACTCACAGCAACCCTGTATAGGGTTTCCGAGGAGCAGTTGTTGAGTTTGAACTGCCTATTTGTGGTTCAAACTGACGTTGCAGTTGAGTCCTTATCCTACAGTGCCACACCAGGACTCTTTAGGAGCCAGAGCATTACAAATCCTTGACATCACATTCAAAAGACTTAATGTCAAGAGATATTTATCCCAAGTCTAGCTGATTAGAATGTTCTAAGTGGTTCTGTACTTTGTGTAAAGACTAAATTAATCTGAAATGCTGGGATCATCATACAACTGGAACTTTTGTCACTTTGCCAGCTGTGGATTGTTGGGAAGATAATTAACGTTTCCATGGGTCCTAATTTCAAAATCTTTAAAATGAGGATAATGACTGGTTTGCCAACTTCATAGAGTTTTTACTAGGATCGAATGAGATAAAGGTTGTGAAAGTACTTTGTGAAATTTGTGGTGCTCTGCAAAGTTAGCCATTGTTATTTTACAAGGGAATCTTTTTTTGTGAAGCCAGGCCAGAGAGCCAAAACTAATATCTACTGTATAGCCTGTGTCCCTCACAGGATTTTTCTGCATGTAGTTAGTTATGTTTGGGGTGAGTGAAATGGTATATGATTTGGACCTTTCTGAATACCTGTGTGATAGAAAAGTCAGATAGAAAAGTTAAAAAGTTGATTCAATCATGGGCAAAGGTGACAACAATGGAAATTTGTGGAAAAGGAGATTTGAAAAGTTTTGTAAAGGGTGCTATCTCAAAATCTGGATCAAGTGTCTGGATATGCTAACAGGTGAATGTGGGACAAGAGTTGGGTTTATGTGTTAGATAACTGGAAGATAACAACATTCAGGGTCAGTTGATCTCTTGGTTGAGATTAATCTGGTTCTGGGTACATGTGAAATAGTGGAGTACCTGGCCAGAGCTAGTTGTCCCAAGGAATATGAGTTGTCATTTAGTCATCATCTAAGTCATCTGGTCATTTGCTTGTATGACCATTGTACCAAATAAACTACCTTTTATGGACTATTAAAGCACATATAGTGTTTTTAAAAATGCAATTTTAACCTAATATATCATGCAGTTTAAATAATTGTACATATATTTATATCATAAAATATGTAAGAAAATATTCACACATTTCAAGTCCTTGAAAAGTTCAGTTTAAAACCTCTGCTGTACTGAAAAACAAGGAAGCAGGCAATTTGTTGAAGGAACAATGTTGTAAGTTCTTTAAGCAATAGCTCAATAACCTTTTCAAGTCTCAGTTGTCCTTCTCAAACTAGTGTTAGTATTTGGCTACTGGAATACTAGGCAGGGTAGGGTAGAATGTTTTGATTTCATTTGATTCCTGTAATATCAATCATTTGATTTTTTTTTTTCTGAACTATTGTTGCTATTGTTAACTGCTATAGAGTTGGTTCCAACTCATAGCAACCCTATATTGGGTTTCTGAGGAATGGCTGGTTACTTTGAACCACCAACCATGCAGTTCAAATTGACCTTGCAATCCAGTGGTTATCCTAATAGCTCTACACCAGACTCCTTAGATATAATGGGCCCCCAAATATGAACTTGAACATATCCCACCTAAATTTAGAAATCATCTCAAGAACAGATTTGATGCATTAGACACTAATGATCTAAGAACAGACGTGTTGTAGGATGACATCAAGAACGTCATAATGGAAAAAAGCAAAGGGTTATTAAGAAGACAAGAAAAAAGGAAAAGACCAAAATGGGTGTCAGAAGAAACTGAAACTTGTTTTCCAGCATAGAGATATGACAGCAAATGGAAGATATGAGGAAAGAGCTGAACAGGAAATTTCAACGGGCATCTCAAGAAGACAAAGTCAAGTAATACAATGAAATGTACAAAGACCTGGAGTTAGAAAACCAAAAGGGAAGAAAATGCTCAGCTCAAGCTGAAAAAATTGATGAAAACAATTCAAGCTTTTCCCTGCAATGAGGATTCTAAGCACAAAATATTAAATTATGCAGAAAGCATCAAAAGAAGATGGAAGGAATATACAGAGTCACTATACCAAAAAGAAATAGTCAATGTTCAATCATTTCAAGAGACAGCGTATAATCAAGAGCCAATGACAGTGAAGGAAGAAGTCCAAGTTACACTGAAGACACTGACAAAGAACAGGGCTGCGGAAATTGATGGAATACAAACTGAAATCTTTCAACAAACTGATGAAGCTCTGGAGGCACTCACTCATCTATGTCAAAAGATTTGGAAGACAGCTACCTGGCCAACCAATTGGAAGAGATACATATTTGTATCCAACCCAAAGAGAGGTGACGCAACAGAATGTAGAAAACATCAGACAATATCATTATCACATGCAAGTAAAATTTTACTAAAGATAATTCAAAAATGGCTGTAATAGTACATTGACAGGAAACTGCCAGAGGTTCAAGCAGGATTCATATGAGGATATGGGATGGGGCGTATAATTTCTGACATCAGATGGATTTTGGCTGAAAGCCAGACTACCAGAAAAATATTTACATGTGCTTCATTGACTATGCAAATGTTTTCAGTTGTGTGGACCATGACAAGATATGGACCATATATCAGAGAATGAATATTTTAGAACATTTAATTGTGCTCATGAGAAACCTATACAGATCAAAAGGCAGTCATTTGAACAGAACCAGGGGACACTGAATGGTTTAAAATCAAGAAAGGTGTGCACCAAGGTTATATTCTTTCACCGTAATTATTCAATCTGAATGCTGAGCAAATAATTTGAGGAACTGGATTATATGCAGAAGACTGTGGCAGCAGGATTGGAGTAAGACTCAATAACAGTCTGCAATATAGAGATACTACAACCCTGCTTTAAGAGGACTTAAATAGTTACTGATGAAGAGCAAAGCCTTAAAATCAATGTCTTCAGTATGGGTTGCACCTTAATGTAAAGAAAAAAAATTATCCTTGTCATTGGACCAATAAGTAACATGATTATAAATGGAGAAAAGACTGAAGTTGTCAAAATATTCACTTTGCTTGGATCCACTTTTGACAATTACGGAAGCAGCAGTCAATAAATCAGACAATGTATTGCATTAGGCATATCTGCTGCACAAATTATCTTTAAAGTGTTCAAGAACAAATATGTCATCTTAAGGACTAACATGCATCTGACACAAGCCATGATATTTTCAATAGCTTCATATGCATTTGAAAGATGGACAATGAATAAGGAAGACCATATAAGAATTGATACATTTGAATTATAGTTCTAGAGGATAATATTAAAAGTACCATGGATTGCTAGGAAAATAAATCTGTATTGGGAGAGGTACAACGGGAATGATCTTTGGAAGCCAAAATGGGGAAACATTTCTCTGATACTTTGGACATATTATCAGGAGGGACTAGTCCCTGGAAAAGGACATCATACTAGGTAAAGTTGATGGTCAACAAAAATGAGAAAGACCCCAATGAGATGGACTGGAACTGTGGCAGCAGCCATGTGCATAAGCGTAGCAACATTCATTCTTTTTTGCATAGTGTTACAATGAGTCAGAATCAACACCAACACCCAAATTTCAATATCAACAACTTTGTATTAAGTTCGGACTGGGAGATTGTTTGGGCAAATAATTCTTACCTTTTAATGTGAAGAGAAGAAGTGTTTTAGGATAGACTATCTCTGAATGTTTGCCAGGGACCAAGGCCCTAGACCTCAAAAGGCTAGTGCATTAGCCTGTCCATTAAAGTGGTTGCATTATCATTGTAGCATATCAAGATGTTGATTGAAAATAGAAAAGTGGCATTTAAAATTTTCACCAAGATAGAGATAACACATTCAAGGAATGGGCTGGAAATAAGTGAACAATTAACGATACCATTCTTCCTCATCTCTGCTACCAAAAGAACCATTCATTTCCTCACTTGCTCTGACCAGGACTGGCTCAGTACATTAAGTTTGGTGGGCCGTGCCTCCTTCTTTGTATGTTGTTGTTATTAGATGTCATTGAGTCAATTTCAACTCATGGTGACCTTATGTACAACAGAATAAAATGCTGCCATCCTGCATCAGCCTCACAATTGGCAGCATGTCAAATCCATTGTTGTGGCTCTTGTAGCAATCCATCTTACTGAGGGTCTCCTGTGCCCTCATTGGCCTTTTACATCACTAAACATGATGTCTTCCTCTAGTGGTTGACTTCTCCTGATGATATGCTGGAAGCAGATAATTACACAGTGCTCTGTTGTGATCCTTGAGGTTTTCATAGGCTAATTTTCAGAATTTGATCACCATGCTTTTTTCTTATCTTAATCTGAAAGCGCTGCTGAAATTTGTTGGTATTTGAAGTACCGATGGCATAGCTTCCTCCATCATAGCAACATGCAAGCCACCAGAATACGACAAACTGACAGATGGGTGGTGAACTTGTTTGGATAGACTGGTCTTTATTTTCCTTGCAAATCTCTATCAATGAAAATAAATTAACGTAGTGACAGAGTGTCAGGGGAAGGCGATGGTAACAAATCTGGGAAGGTGAGAGTGGTATAGCTTAATGAGATAGACCTTAAAGAGCACCTGGGAAAAGAAGACTTCAGTTAGGTGGTATAGAAGCATTTAGAAAAGGGCAAGTAACAATGGAGATGGAGATGTTCAGAAATTACAGCAAGCATCATCTCTTTTATGACATACATATAACAAGGAGTCCTGGTGTGCCACTGTGGATTAATATGCTGGACAGCAAAGTTGATTTGAACCACAAGGGCGTCAATTCAAGCTCACCAGCTGCTCCTTGGAAACCCTATAGTGGGTCGCTATGGGTCAGGACCAACTTGATGGTCTTAACAACAAAATCAAGTGACAAAGTCCTTTTAACATTTTAAAGCAGAAAGATCATTGATGCAATCCAGAGTCATTGTACTCCTAAGACTATAGAGCTTACAGGACCATGTAAGGAGTCAGTCTTTTCCCGACTGTGCTTGGTGGATTCCAGCACTAACATTTCTATGTCACCTTGATTAGATTCATATACAACATGGAGAATTTTAGTTTCTTTCCATCTTTTTTTGTGCAGCAATTTGTGTGCACAGTTACTTGGAAGCAAGTTTTTTTTATTGTTGTTGTTGCAATAATCTTATATAGTACCGTTGTGTAGGATTTAACCTTAGAAAAATAATAGAATGATACTTAGCTTTGTCATGCATCAACTTGTTTAGTTTACTCCAAAGTGGTTATGGCAAAGTATGCAAGGAAGATCTCACAACATTCATTTAGAACCAGAGAGTCAGAATTAACAATGACAATCACAATACTAGTTCAACAGTGGAGTTCAAACCTCTAGACATCAGGCTTTTACCTGTAATGAGAAGTCTTAGCAGGGAAGTTTAACCACACCTGAACTAGGCAGAGTCCCCTGTAGATAGGGTCCAAGTTTGACAGCAGCAGACAGAAACTTAGCTTTCGTCTTTGCCTTCTGTCAGTGAATGAGCAGAAATTTAGGATTTATATGTGATTTTGCCACTTTGGCACCATACAACAAGGTCCAGTGTGACATCAAAGGCTAATGTGTTTTTTCTCTAGGGCTAGACAGCAGCCAAATGACGCATCCTCTCTTCAAGGTTGGAGATTAGGGCAGTTGTCTAGATTTATGTTATGTTTTCATGTATCACAGCATCCTGGGTCAAAGTGAACTTAAAGGTTGTTTACATTCTTTACATACTTCACATGCTGCTATGTTTCTGTCTGTTCTTTTTCTATTATGTCAATATGAAGCTTATTTTGATCAGGAAAGGAGTATGTGAATCATCATTATTCTAACAAAATGACAAATAATGTATTACAAGGCATGCTTTAATCACAAGAATGAGGCTGACAGTTTAAATGGTTCTCTCTGTCACAATAGCTATATATATTGATTTGTAGTTTCTATAAATGTTATTACATTGAAACTGAACTAGGAGTTGTGATTTAAATTCTATCAGTCTGATAGATCTATATGAAGTGGTTCTTATACTAAGTTAAATGTTTTCTGGACCTGAGAATGAAAACAGAAAACACTATTTAAAACTTTTAATTAAACCCAGTGAGCAAACAGAGCTTTCCTTCTGTCTCAGTTCCTTATTATTAATGAAAGATTTGGGAATTTTTTTTGTGAGCATCAAGTTGGCAGTTATATCACCTATTGCAAAAGAGGGGAGAATGTGGACAGTTTTCCTAATAATCTTGCTGCAACAACTAGAAAATAAAACAAACCAGGCAATCTGAAAATTTATAAAAATAATATTTTCATAGGCATCAGAGTGCCATGGAAGCAATGAAGACTAAGGAGACAAGAGTTAAAAAATGACTGTGGTTAATATATTCAAAATAGAGAAAAAAATAGGATAAAGGAGACAAAAGGATGGAAAATTTTACCATGGGATTAAAATCCATAAAAAATCAAATAGATATTCAATAGCTATAAAATACAGTATCTGAAATTAGGAGTATATTAAGTTTTGTAACTGATTGCCTAATGCAGAACAGAGGACCAGTGAATTAGAAGGCAACTCAGTAGTGTTCAATCTCAAATTTAAAACAGATAGGTGTGGGCAATACTAAAAACATTTAATACGCATGTCATTGCATTATCTGACTAAAGGGAGAGCGAAAATGGAGATAATGGTTATTGATAATGGCTAAGAATTTTCCTAAATAGAATGCTTAGATTCAAGAAGCTCATGGATGCCTGAGCAATACAAATACAAAGAAAATCATATCTAGGCACAGCATAATAAAACTACTGAGAACCAAAGTGAAAATTTAAAATTTAAAACCAACTAGAGAAAAATGATACATTCTACCCCACTGACTGTGTGAAAAACAGATTCCACAGACAAAAACAAGATTTCTAGACATCTAAGAATTAACAAATGAACTAAAGAGTTCTGGTATGGCACTATGTATTAATGTGCTAGACTGTAAGGTCGGTTTGAACTGCAAGGTTGGTGGTTCAAGCTCACCAACTGAGTCAGAACTGATTTGATGGCACTTAACAAAAACAACAACAACAAGTGGTTGTAGAATGATCCAATAACTATAAATCTCAATCTAGGACAATAGACAAGAACCATTTTGTAGGTGACCAGCTACGGGATTTGATTGTGTGTATGATTATTTAATTCTCTGCTATTCATAAGGTTTTCAGGGACTAAATATTTGAATGAATAGCAGAGAAACAGTGTCAGATATAGTGCTAGAAAATGAGCCCCTCATGTTGGAAGGCACTCAAAATGCAACTGGGAAAGAGCTGACTCTTCAAAGTAGAGTTGACCGTGATGATGCGAATGGAGTAAAGCCTGTGGGACTTTCATCTGATGATGGGGCACAACTCAAAATAAAGAGAAACAGCTGTAAACATCCATTAATAATCAGAACATGGAATGTAAAAAGTACGGATCGAGGAAAGTTGGAAATTGTCAAAAATGATATGGAATGCATAAACATCGATATTTTAGGCATTAGTGAACTGAAATGGACTGGTATTGGCCATTTTGAATCTGGCAACCACATGGTTTACTATGCCAGGGATTACAAGTTGAAGAGGAATGTTGTGGCATTCATTGTCAAAAAGAACATTGATCAAACATAAAATCAAGATGTATTGATCATTACTGGTGATTGGAATGCAAAGGTTGGGAGCAAAGAGGAAGGATCAATAATTGGAAAATATGGCCTTGGTGATAGAAATGATATGGAGAACACATGATAGAATTCTGCAAAACCAATGATTTGTTAATTTCAAACACCTTCTTCAGACAGCATAAGAGACGACTATACACATGGACCCCACCAGATAGAATACTTTGAAATCAAATTGACTACATCTGTGAAACAGACGATGGAAAAGCTCCATGTCATCAGTTAAAATAAGGCCAAGGGCAGATTGTGGAACAGACCATCAAATGCTCATATGCAAATTCAAACTGAAGCTGAAGCTGAAGAAAATGAAAACAAGTTCACGAGAGCCAAAATATGACCTTGAATGTATCCCACCTGAATTAACAGACCATCTGAAGAACAGATTTGATACATTAAACACTAAAGACCAAACACTGGAAGAGTTGTGGGATGACATCAAGATCATACATAAAGAAAGCAAAAAGTCATTAAGAAGACAAGAAAGAAGAAAAAAGATCAAAATTGATGTCAGTATAGACACTGAAACTTGCTCTCCAGTGTAGAGATGCTAAAGCAAATGGAAGAAATGAGGAGGTACAAGAGCTGAACAGAAAATTTCAAAGGATAGCTCAAGAAGACAAGGTCAAATGTTACAACAAAATGTGCAAAGATCTGGAGTCAGAAAACCAAAAAGGAAGAACACGCTCAGCATTTCTCAAGCTGGAGGAACTGAAGGAAAAATTGAAACCTCGACTTTCGTTATTGAAGGATTCTCTGGGAAAACTATTAAATGATGCAGAAAGCATCAAAGGAAGATGGAAGGAATACACAGTCACTGTACCAAAAGGAAATTGTTAATGTTCAACCATTTCAAGACCCAATAATACTAAAGGAAGAAGTCCAAGATACATTGAGGAAATTGGCAAAGAACAAGGCACCAGGAATTGATGGAATAAAAAATAAAACTTTTCAAGAAAGTGAGGCAGCACTGGAGGCACTTATTCTTCTATGCCAAGAAATTTGGAAGACAACTTTCTGGACAACTGATTGTAAGAGATCCATATTTGTGCCCATTCCAAAGAGAGGTGACCCAGTGGAATGCGGAAATCATTGGACGATATCTTTGATATCCCATACAAGTAAAATTTTACTAAAGGTACTACAGAAAAGGCTGCAAATATACATTGATAGAGAACTTCCAGAGCTTCAAGCCGGATTCAGAAGAGGCTGTGGAACAAGAGATATCATTGCTGATGTCCAATGGACCTTGGCTGAAAGCAGAGAATATCAGAAAGATGTTTACCTGTGCTTTATTGACTATGCAAAGGCTTTCGATTGTGTGGATCGTGACAAGTTATGTACAAAATTGCAAAGTATGAGTATTCTGGAATACATAATTGTGCTCATGAGGAATCTGTACATGCACCAAGAGGCAGTTGTTTGAACAGAACATGGGAACACTGAATGGTTTAAAATTAAGACAAGTGTGCGACAAGGTTGTATTCTTTCACCATACTTATTCAACCTGTATGCTGAGCAAATAATCTGAGAAGCTGGGTTATATGAAGAAAAATGTGGCATCAGGATTGGAGGAAGACTCATTAACAACCTGAGATATGCAGATGATGCAACCTTGCTTGCTGAAACTGAAGGGGACTTAAAATATTGACTTATGAAGATCAAAGAGCACAGCCTTTGGTATGGATTGCATCTCAATGTAAAGAAAACAAAAATCCTCACCACTGGACCAATAAATAACAGTCTTATCAATGGAGAAAACACTGAAGTTGTCAAGGACTTCATTCTTCTAGGATCAACTATCAACACTCACGGAAGCAGCAGTCAAAAGATCAAATGACATATTGCATTGGGCAAATCTGCTGCACAAGATCTGTTTAAAGTGTTGAAGAGCAAAGATGTCAGCTTGAGGACTAAGGTGCACCTGACCCAAGCCATGGTATTTTCAATAACCTCATAGGCATGGACAGTTAATAAGGAAGACACTAGAAGAATTGATGTTTTTGAGTTATAGTGTTGGAGATGAATATTGAAAGTGCCATGGACTGCCAAAAGAACCAGTAGATCCTTTTTGGAAGAAGTGCAGCCAGAGTGCTCCTTGGACGCCAAGATGGCCAAACTTCATCTCTCGTACTTTGGACATATTTCAGGAGGGACCAGTTCCTGGAGAAGGATATCATATTTGGTAAGGTGGAGGGTCAGAGAAAAAGAGAAACACCTCCAGTGATACGGATTGGCAAAGTGGTAGCATCAATGGGCTCAAGAGTGGCAACAATTGAGAGGTTGGCCCAGGATCAGGCAGTGTTTTGTTCTGTTGTATATAGGGTCGCTATGAGTTGGTACCGACTTGATGGCACCTAACAACAACAACAACAACAACAACAACAACAATAACAACAAATGATTATTTAAATACAAATCACATATTGACAGAGACATAATATGATAAACTCACCATCCAAATGTATTCAGGTAAAATGGAAGCATATTGCAGAGATGGATATCTGAATTGAGGGAATGTCCTCTCCTGCCTTTCTGATAATTGTTATTGTTATTTTTGTGAGTTTGAATCACAAATCTGTGGTTAGTAGTCCTGTGCTTATCCTATAGCACCACATCAAGACTCCTTTCAGATATAATGGTCTGCATTATCAGGCACTCTGCTATTTTTAAGATGCTTTCCTCGGGTGTTTCTAATTTGCAAGTGGGCAGTGCATTCTCCATTTGGTGTAAGAGGAATCAGATTATAGCTAAAAGAGAATGGTCTATTATTTATATACTAAGGGAAATTTGTGTTGTCTCATTTTTTTTTTTTAAATCCAGTTAAATTACCTTCTTTTTTTGGTCTATAGTTTTGCAAATTATATGAGTAGTAATTAAAGGCTATTGTTAATAATTTGTTGGTTATTTCCTAGTCTCTCAACAAATGGATTTACTACCATAATGATCACAGTTGCATATTCTAAGTCAACCATATGGGGAATATGGTGACTGTAGGATAAGCAATGGACTGAGAATCACATGGTAGTTGGTTCAAGCCCACTAGCTGCTCTGTGAGAGAAAGATGAGGCTTTCTGCTCCCCAAAGATTTCCAGCCTTAGAAACCCTATAAGAGGCAGCTATGAGAATACTGAAAGTGCCATGGACTGCCAAAAGAACCAATAGATCTGTTTTGGAAGAAGTGCAGCCAGAGTGCTCCTTGGAATCCAGGATGGCTAAGCTTCTTCTCTCCTACTTTGGACATATTGTCCGGAGGAAACAATCGTTGGAGAAGGATGTCATGCTGGGCAGGGTGGAGGGTCAGAGAAAAAGAGGAAGACCCCCAACAAGATGGATCAGCCAGGTGGCATCATTGATGGACTCAAGTGTGGCAGCGGTAGTGAGGTTGGTCCAGGATCGGACATTGTTTCGTTCTGCTGTGCATGGGGTCGCTATGAGTCGGTTCCGACTCGATGGCACCTGACAACAACAACAACAATGAGTTGAAACCAACTTGACAGTACTTAACAATGGCAACAATGTTGGCCTTATATTCTAGTGTTTCTTATTTCTATCTGATTGCATAATGGTCATAATAAACTACTTTTAATTTCCATTGATATTCAACTAATGGCAACTATCAGTTAATGAAACTTTCTGTGAATTAATCATAAAAGTATGTTTCAGGTATAATTATTATAAATTGATATTCTGGGTTTAATACATGTTTAAAGTGACTCTGACTTGTAATTTACTTAAAACATGTTCTTACTCTCACATATCCAGCTCAAAATACTGTACAAAAAGCATTTTCTTAACTGACTTTTGAACATGTACAATTGACCCTCAAACAATACAGGTTGAAGTGTGTGGGTCCACTTACAGTTAGATTAAAAAAAATAATAAAATAAAAGAAGCTGAGTGACATTAATCATTTCAATGTGAGCAGTTCCCTCTCCCATAAATTGCGTATTGCAGTAAAGAGTGATCTCTTGAGTTTCTCATGAAGTTTTTATCGTGTTAATACCATAAACCTTGGATAGCATCATGGGATTCATATGAAGTATCATTAGTGATGTTGGAAGTGCTCCCAATAAGCAGATAAAAGTCAAGCCATTACAAGAAAAAGTTGAATTGCTTGATATGCACTGTAGATTGAAGTCTGCAGTTGTGGTCGTCTGCTGTTTCAAGATAAATGAATCCAGTTTAAGGACCATTGTTAAAAAAAAGAAAAAAGAAGAAAAGGAAATTTGTGACATTGCTACTGCAGTTATACCATCAGGTGTGAAAACCTTGACATTTTGCAAATATATATATGTATTTATCTCAGATTGAAAATACAGCCTTTATCTTAGTGCAGTTTATAATATATATAACATACAAATTATGCTATTGGTAAGGCTTAAAATCAATATCAGGTTATTAGTAGGTAAGATTTGGGAAGTCAAAAGTTATATGCAGATTTTGACTGTGTGCGTGGAGGTCAGCCACCCTAACCCCTGTGTTGATCAAGGGTCAACTGTATATATCTTACTCTCCTTAGCTTCCTTTTATTCATTTATTTTTAGTTGATTTGAAACAATTGACAAAAGCACTGAAATATAAGAACATGAATGGAAAGTAGGGAAGTCTGTGAACAAGGGTATTGATGAAGTTGAACAAAAGAGGAGATGTAAGGAACAAGAGACTCAGTTATTACTTGGCTAAGTATTGAATTAACTATTATACATTTCTAGAGCACCAAGAGTGTAGGTGGTTTTCAAGCCATGAAAATATACTGCCAGTCCTCTTGCCTCCAGGGAAATAATCACCCAAAGAAATAAAACATCTGAATCAAGAGGGAAAATTATATGGTTTAAAAGAAATCTGTCACAAAGATTTCATTTATAAAAATAGTTGGAAGACATTTTTGTATTTTGTATCATAGGGACCACACCTTTTGGGAAAAACTCAGCTATATTTTCTGCAATGGGAAGGTCCAAATGTTGAAATATTTTCTTTCTGGAACTAAAGAATGTGTTTTAAAATTACACATATACATTTCCAGACCTAAAGACCTCAACAGATACCTGCCTTAGATTAGACTTAATAGTTATGTTCACATGTTTGTTATTATTGTTAGATGACAGTTGAGTTAGTTTCAACTCATGACAACTCTATGTACAATAGAACAAAATACCACCATGTTCTGTGTTATCCTCATGATTTGTGCTATGTTCAAGCTTACTGATGCAGTCACTATGTCGATCCGTCTCATTGAGGGTCTTCCTCTTTTTTGCAGACCCTCTACTTTATCAAGAATGATGTCCTTCTCCAGGGACTGGTCCCTCCTGATAATATTTCAAAAAATATATAAGATAATCCTTGCCATTCTAGCATCTAAGGCACATTCTGATTGTACTTCCAAGTCAGTTTTGTTTGCTCTTTTGACAGTCCCTGGTATATTCGGTATACTTCACCAACACCATATTCAAGAACATCAATTCTTCTTTGATCTTTATTCATTGTCTAGCTTTTGAATGCACATGACACAGTTAAAATACTCTAGCTTGTACCAGGGACATCTTAGTTCTCAGTACACATGGCAGCACCTTGTTAAGAACCTTTGAGTCAGTTCTACCTCACAGTGACCAGTTTCCAAGCAGTGGCTGGTGGATTTGAACTGCTAATCTTTTAGTTAGCAGTCCAGTGTTTATCTTAGAGTGCCGCATCAGGACTCTGGTAACACTTCAAGCAGAATTTATTAGCAGTGCAATGGGAAATGCTTTATGATGAGCAAAGGAGCCAGTTTTAACACTGAGAATGACAATCCAGTTATCTGAAATCAGAAGCCATAAAAGAGTCCTTTAGATTGATTCCGGATAGCTGACAATGTTGTTTTTTACATTTGGGTTACATCTCGAAGCTAGTCTATTTTTATATAAATTCATTTCCTAACAGTCGTTTTCCTATCATGCTTTAAGAGGTTATTGTTGTGTGTCTTAGAGTCAGTTCGGACACATGGAGACTCTGTATAGGATTTGTGAGAGCTGGTGGGTTTGAATTTCTGATCTTTTGTCTACAAGTTGTATTATCCTATAGCACCACATCAAGTGTTGTTGTAGTTAGGTTCCATCAAGTCGGTACCGACCCATAGTTACCTTATTTGCAGCAAAACGAAACACTGCCTGATCCTGGGCCAACCTCACTACTGTTGCCACGCTTGAGTCCATCGATGGCTGCCACTTGGCCAATCCATCTCGTTGGGGGTCTTCCTCTTTTTCTCTTACCCTCCACCTTACCAAACATGATATCCTTCTCCAGCGACTGTTCCCTCCAGACAATATGTCCAAAATAGGAGAGATGAAGTTTGGCCATCTAGGCCTCTAAGGAGCACTCTGGCTGCACTTCTTCCAAAATGGATCTATTGGTTCTTTTGGCTGCCCATGGCACTCTCAATATTCTCCTCCAACACCATAACTCAAAAGCATCAATTTTTCTACGGTCTTCCTTATTCACTGTCCAGCTTTCGCATGCATATGAGGTTATTAAAAATACCATGGCTTGGGTCAGGTGTACCTTAGTCCTCAAGCTGACATCTTTGCTCTTCAACACTTTAAAAAGGTCTTGTGCAGCAGATTTGCCTAATGCAATATGTCGTCTGATTTCTTGACTGCTGCTTCCATGAGTGTTGATAGTTGATCCAAGAAGAATGAAGTCCTTGACAACTTCAATCTTTTCTCCATTGATAAGAATGTTGTTTATTGGTCCAGTGGTGAGGATTTTTGTTTTCTTTACATTGAGATGCAATCCATACCAAAGGCTGTGTTCCTTGATCTTCATCAGTAAATGTTTTAAGTTCTCTCCACTTTCAGCAAGCAAGGCTGTATCATCTGCATATCACAGGTTGTTAATGAGTCTTCCTCCAATCCTGATGCCACATTTTTCTTCATATAACCTAGCTTCTCGTATTATTTGCTCAGCATACAGGTTGAATAGTTATGGTGAAAGAATACAACCCTGTTGCACATCTTTCTTAATTTTAAACCATTCAGTGTTCCCATGTTCTGTTCAAACAACTGCCTCTTGGTGCATGTACAGATTCCTCATGAACACTTAAGTGTTCTGGAATACTCATACTTCTTAATGTTGTCTATAACTTTTCATGATCCACACAATCAAAAACCTTTGCCTAGTCGATAAAGCACAGGTAAACATCTTTTTGATATTTTCTGCTTCCCCAGTTGCATTTTGAGTGCCTTCCAACCTGAGGGCTCATTTCCGGCACTATATCTGACAGTGTTTCTCTGCTATTCACAAGGTTTTCAGTGACTAAATATTCATAAGTAGTTCATCACTCCTTCTTCCTAGTCTGTCTTCATCTGAAAGCTCATCTGAAACCTGTCCACCATGGATGACTCTGCTGGTATTTAAAATACCGGTGGCATAGCTTCCAGAATCACAGCAACTCACAAGCCACCACAGTAAGACAAACTGACCACATCAAGTAGGGGTTGGCAAATTTGGCCAGTGCATCAAATTTAGTCCTTGCCTATTTTTTGAAATAAAATTTTATTGGAACACAGCCACTCTCAATTGTATTACCTTTATGTCACCAGGGCTTTTATGGTACAGCAGAAGATTTGAATAGTTAATGATTAAGACTACTGTGCTATTGTTCAGTTCTGACTCATAGTGACCCTGTATAGGGTTTCCTAGGGGTGGCTGGTGAGTTTGAATCATTGACCATTCAGTTCAAACTGATCTTGCAATACAGAGAATCATCCTGCAGTGCCACACTAGGACTCCAAGTAAGACTATAGGGTCCATAAAGTCTAAAATATTTATTATCTGGACCTTTATGGAAAATGTTTGCCAACTTTTATCTTTGATGCCAGGTTGAGAGGAAATTTATATGCAGGGAGGGCTGACTATAGTTGATTGCGTGACCCTTCACACCCCTTTTCAGTGTTACTTGCCCTCCTTTAGACTGTGTTTTTACAAAGTATCTTTAAGTATTGAGTGTCCCTTTCCTTTCTTGGGATTCAGTGTAAATGATTAACTCCCTTTGCAAAGTGGTCAATGGCTTGCAATGCTGAGAGACTTGCATAAAAATACTGTTAGTTGTTCATTGCAATATTCTCAAAGTTTTTCCATAATTGTGATAATTTTTTTCCAGATGAAGAGTTTAATAAAAGCATAAGAAGCAACTAGGAATTTATCGTTAGCTATATCTCTGTACGTTTGGTGCTTCCAGTTGATTTTGACTTATAGGAACCCCATGTGATAGAGTCTAAGTGTTCCATAGAGTTTTGTGGTCTGTGATCTTTACAGGAGCAGGTGGTAGTCTTTTTCCCATGGAGTTTCTTGGTGTATTACCTTTATGTCACCAGGGCTCCATTCAGAGATATCTGTATAACAATATACATTTTAGAACTCTTTGCAATGAGACAAGGCTAACTGATGTAAATGTTGGTGTGGGGTCAGTTGAATTGTGATATCTTAAGTGTTCATACAATGGATGACTTTTGTTGTTGCTGTTAGGTGCCATTGAGTCATTCTGCACAACAGAACAAGACATTTCCTGATCCTGTGCCATCCTCACCATTGTTGTTAAGCTTGAATCCATTGTTGCTGCCACTGTGCCAATTCACCTCATTGGGTCTTCTTCTTTTTTTGTTGACACTCTACTTTAACAAGCATGATGCCCTTCTCTACTGAATGGCCTCTCCTAATAACATGTCCAAAGTATGAGAGACAAAGTCTCACCAACCTGGCTTCTAAGGAGCATTCTGGCTGTACTTCTTCCAACATGGGTTTGTTTGTTCTTCTATCAGTCCATTGTACTTTTAAATGGATGACTTGTTGTTGTTACATGCTGCTGAGTCAGTTCTAACTCATAGCAACACTGTATAGGGTTCCCAAGGCTTTAAATATTCTAGGGAGGAGAAAGTTGCAACTTTCTCCTGTGGAGCAGCTGGCAAACTTAAACCGTGGAACTTGTGGTTTGCAGTCTATTGCTGAGAGCCACTGTGCTCCCCAAATGGATGATTATACAGCCGTTAAAAAGAATGATGTTAGTCTTTATGACTGCTAGGTAGTTTAAAATACAGAGAAATATAATATAAAAAGGGGCTTAAAAATTTGTGGAAAAATGGTATGAAAAGATAAAAGAGTTTTCCCATTATCTATTTGAAGCCTCCTTATACTTCCATTGTTATGGAAAAGGAAAACAGTGACATGTATTATGTCGACAGAGTCAAAGCATTTCTCCAATAAGCATTTAGTCTTATTATATGACATTGCTTACCTCCACAGGGGACCTCTGAGTGACTTGGTGATAGGATGGGGAGGGATACATTTTCTACATAACCTCTCTGTAGCTTTTTACTTTTGAACCATATGAACAAATTATTTTAAAAGGACAATAAAAATAGAGAAAAAAATTTAAGGGACAAATGTGTGCATATGTTGCTGGTATAGAGTTGCCTGAATAATGGGCATATCTGGCCAATATCAACATCATTGTTAAAAACCATATTGAACCCACATCAAAACTAGAGTCGGAAACAACTCAAAAGGGGATCCAGGTGGAATTAGAACTTTTCCTGGTTACAGAGATGAAAAAGCATTCATGGCCTGTTTTAAAGCTAGTAATTTTACTGACAAAAAAATTAACCAACTTCAATCAGAAAAAAAAGAAAACCACTAGTAAATACATTTGCTCATTTCTCCTTTGTTCTTGGGCTCCTTTGCTAGCTTCTTAACCTGTCTGATGAGTAGGTTAATGCAGTTGGACCACTGGAAATTCTTATGGCGTAAAGGGATGTAGATGTAGTGCTTCCATGTTAATTATTAAAGCTTATATTTACCAATGGGATGCACCCACTGGTGGGCTTCTACTGCCTGATCACACCCTCAGGACCACTTTTACTACCTGGTTGCAACCTTCCAGCGAAGCTTTCATTGGTATTTGTTATTGCAAACTTTTTTTTTTTTTCTTTCTTACTTTTCTTCCTCCTTCTGACACATTGATGGCAGTTCCTCAGAGTGGTATATTATTTTTGACATTCATTTTCATTATTCCTGAGTATTCTAAACTTTTTCCAAAGCAAATATTTTGTCTGAAGTAATTCTCACTTATGATGCATCTTTAAAAGAAGTTTAAAAATCAAGATAACAACAATAATAATAATAATAGTAATAATAATAAAAACTTGTATTGAAATAAAGCACACAAGTATACAAGTCAGCAGGTTTTTGGTGGTGGCACTGTAGGATAAGTACTGGACTGTTAGGTACAAGATTGGCAGTTCAAACCCACCAGCCACTCAGGGGAGAAAGAAGACACTATTTCCATAAAGATTTACAGAGTCACTATGAATTGGAATCCACTTGCTGACAATGGGTTTGGTTGAACTTTTGACCAACAGTATAACCAACTCCTGGTGTGGCGCTGTAGGGTAAGGACTGGACTTCAAATCCCAAGGTCAGCAGTTCGAACCTGTAGCCAATACTCAGAAATCCTATACAGAGACGTTATGAGTTAGAAGTGACTCCACAATACTTAACAACAATAACATAATGAACTCCAGACCAAGAAACACAATGTTGACCACCCCAAAAACTCTCCTCAGGCCCCCTTGCAGTCTTTACCCACTGGTATTAGCCTTTCACTCCGCCTCTACCCTACATAATCACTATCCTACCTTAGAACTGTAGAGTTTCTACTTTTTGTTTGTGCTTTTTCTTTTCTTTTTTAACACTCTGTAAAGAGACTCATACAGGATATATTTGTGTCTGGCTCTTTTTTTTTTCAGTATTATGTAAGGTTCATCTACATTTTTGTGTGTTGTAGACTGTTTCTTTTTATTTCTGTATTGTTGGTATTGTAAAGTACCATCAAGTCTGTTCTGATGCATGAAGACCCTGTATAGGGTTTCTGAGGAGTGGGTGGTGAGTTGGAACCACTGACTATACAATTCAAACCAACTTTGGTGTCCAGTGTTTATTCTATTTCTATATAGATTTCTATTAAATGAGTTTACCACAATGTGTTTATCAATTCTATTGATGAGACCATTTGGGTAATTTCCAGTTTAGGGCTTTTATTAATGGTGCTCCTATGAGTAATCTGACATAATATGTTTTAATGGGCATTTGTATACATTTCTGTTAGATAATTCTAAGAGTAGACAATGATGCTGATGATGTTGGTCCAGGAACTACACTTTGATAACCACTGCTTTAGTAGATTTTGTCAAATAAATTTCCAAAGTGTTTGTATGAATTTACACTCTTATCAGTAGTGCAAGAGAGTGTCAGTAGTTCCATTTGATATTTCCCTGTTTCTCCCCATATGGATGAATGTGTAATGTTATCTCCTTGTGGTTTTAATGTACATTTCTCTGAAGATCATGAAGTTCAACTGCTTTCCATATGCTTATTAGCCATTTGAATATATGTTTTTTTAATGTGAAGAATGTGCTAAAATCCTTCACTCAATTTTCAGTTGGGCTGTGTTTCTTTTTCTTACTGAATTTTAGGGATTCTTTATATATTCTGGATGCACTTATTTGTTAGAAATATGTATTAAAATATCAATTTCTACTCTGTGGTTTGCATTTGAGTTCTCTTAATGTTTTATTTTGATTAATGGAATTAAACAATTTTTTTGTTAGTCAATTTATCTTTTTTTTAAGGTTACAGTTGTTTTTTCATGCAATTTAAAGAATCTTTGCCGACTCTAAGCTCATGAAGATGTCTGGTTATGCTTCTTTTAAAAGCTTCATTGTTTTCAATCTCATATTTGCATTAGAAAATCATCTGGAATTGATTTTTGTGTTTAGTAGAGATTTGGTAAGAGATTTTCGTATGCTGAAGTAGTCCTCCTTAGAACTCTGCTTGACACTTAACCTATTTATATTCATTTTTAGGACTTTTAAAAAAGATTGATGCCATATAGCGACTTTTAAAAAATTTGAGAGTTTTTTTTTTTTTTTTTTTTAGCTTACTATTGTATTGAAAGCACTAGTTCAAATAATAAATGCTTTGTGTTTATTTGGGATAGGCTTATTTTCAATGGAGCCAAATTTAAGGCCGTTATTGAAACTTTTAAGTAACATAAAGTACTGTTTTCATCTTGTGCCAAAACTATAATGCCCACAATAATTTATATTTAATTTTTAATATAGTTATCTATCATGAATAATTGTGTGGGCTGCTCACAGTATTCCATTCTCTGTTATGTGGTTTTACTGAAGACTGTGGTTTCTTTGTATAGCTACTGGGAATTATTACCTTGTTGATGAATTTCTCTTCTGAAAAGATAGCAACTGTGAGTTTCACTATAGTATTTTTTTTTTCCCCCCCTCTTTAACTTACAAAACAGGCACAGTGTCTGGATGCTCCCTTGTTTTCTTGGTGGTTTAGTAACAAGACATTCTTTGTGTCTGAAGAAATATTTTAGCAAGGCTTTGCAATAAATACCTCTGAAATTGGCTGAAAGAATTGATTAAAATTGCTCTGCATGTTTTGCCATGTTATTTTGGAGTAGGCAGTTTTCTTGGGTCAACAACCAACTTGAATAATTAAGTAAGCATCTTGGTATGTGCTGGCCTGAATGGCCCTGCCATTGTGGACAGAAAGAATGAAATTTGGCTAAGAAATTAGGCTGGGGAGAATTAAGAGCTTTTAGAAAGATTGGAAAATATATTCTACATCAACTATATGGTCTCTTACTTGGACTCTTCATTCCCATGAACAAGAAACAGACCACTCTAGAGTGCAAGCTTCATGAGGGCAGGCATTTTGTTTGTCTTGTTCCCCACTTTATCTCCACCATTTATAGCAGTGATTAGCACATTGTAGATGTTCCATTAGTATGTGTGCATTGCAAGTAGGAATGAACCAATTCTTAAGCCTTTAGAGAGTGGGATGTCAGAAGTTCTGCAGTGGTTACAAATGGGGCTGCTAACTTCAAGGTGAGCAATTCAAAATTACCATCTTCTCCACAGGAGAAAAATGAAGCTTTCTGCTCCCATAATGATTTATTGCCTTGGAAACCCTATATAGGATCACTATGAGTCAGAACCAACTCCACAGCACATAACCACCACCACCAAAGAGTAGGATGTAGGTGTGTGTATGTGGGTACTAGACTGGCATATACAGGATTGTTGTATTTGAGTTATGGTTATAGTGTTGGAGAAGAATATTAAAAGTACCATGGACTGCTTGAAGAACAAACAAATTTGTGTTGGAAGAAGTACAGCCAGAATGCACCTTAGAAGCCAGGATGGTGAGACTTCATCTCTCATACTTTGGACATATTGTCAGGAGGGACCAACCCCTGGAGAAGGACATCATGCTTGGCAAAGTGGAATGTCAGCAAAAAAGAAGAAGATCCCCAATGGGATGGACTGGCACAGTGGCAGCAGCAATGAGCTAAAGTGTAACAATTGTGAGGATGACGCAAGACTGGGCAGTGTTTCGTTCTGCTGTGCATAAAGTCACTATGAGTTGGAATCGACTCAACAGCACGTAACACCAACAAAAAAATGGAGGAAATATATCAAACATATACTTGAGTACTATTCAGTTAGGTGCTGGCTGAAAGCGTATGACTAGACAGATTAGCTGAATACTTGAGAGTGGAAGAAGAGTGACAGTGAGGAAAATTCAATTCCCTCTGTGATTTTCAAAATCTAGATTCATACCCTACTACATATTGATACTCTACTATATATATTTATTGTTGGTGTTGTTAAGTACAGTTGACTTGATTCTGACCCACAGTGACCCTGTATAGGGTTTCCGAGGAGCAGCTGGTGAGCTTGAACCACTGATCTTGTGGTTGCAGTCCAGTGCGTTAATCCACAGCACATTTAGATTAGTTCAAATCATTGTAGTTCAGTTCTGCAGTGCAGTGAATTACTTTATGTGGCTTTTATACTTGTCATCTTTATAAGTCTCACCAAACAACATTTTTGCCCAGCTGGGTCTGGGTAAGAGAACGTTGGAGAAGATGCTGATATGATTATATGATTCAGTTGTGAGTTGTGAACAGTTCATTGTGATTGTAAAATCTTGGAATGCTAATGTGTATAAATGAGCCATCTCAGAAACAGGAATGGGGGATCTCATGACCAGCAAGGAGGAGCCAGGAGTGGAGGACGGCCTTTGGACCCTGAGATCTGAGCCCTTCATACTGAACTTCTTCAACCCAGGGATAGAAAGCTTTGACACCAGGAGCAGCAGCAGGAGAACTAAGGGCCAGAGAATGAGATACAACTGTAGACTTTCCCACCCATGAAGAAAGTAAATTTGGGCAGGAGGCTTGCTTGTGGAGTGGTATATCTCCAGGCATTTAATTTTGGGAGCTAGTTAGCTGGTGTGGCCATATAGGATAAGCACTCAACAGCAAGGTCAGTTTGCACTACAAGATTGGTAGTTGAAACTCATCATCCACTACTTGGGAATCCTATACAGGGTCGCTATGAGTCGGAACCAACTTGGATGGCATTTGACAACAACAACATATGTGCTCCCCTTTAGAGCTAGAACCAAGCACCTTCAATCTGAGGCTTATGGTGGGGTGATGTGCCCTGTAAAGCATTTATCAGCAGCCCTAAAAGAGCTTTGTAACTTGTAAATTGCTAGAAGGACAAAAGCCAGGTCAAGGTGTCAAGGGACTAAGAGGCCTGCCTATGGTATTGACAGAGGAGCAATTGTCCTAACTAGAAGGACTGTGCTCTGAACATTTTTGATCCTTATTTGTAACCTGTTAACATCTCTAAAGAACCTCATAACTGTGAATCATGAGGTCTAATTCTGCATGGCCATTGCAATACATTTTCAAACCCAGGTAAGTAAAATGTTCAATGGGAATGATGGTTAGTGTCATTTTATGTACATTCCCACTTCCATTTAGTTGATTCCAACTCATAGCAACACTATACAGGATTTCTGAGACTGTAAATCTTTATGGGAACAGATAGCCTCATCTTTCTTCCATGGAAGAGCTGGTGGGTTTGAACTGCCAATCTTGCAGTTAGCAGTCCAATATCTATTTCAGTTACTCTTATTTAATTGAGAGTAATTACTTAAAGCAGGAATCCTAGTGTGGCACTGTGGATTAATGTGTTGGATTGCAAATCACTTTGAATTGTAAGGTCTGCAGTTCAAGGTCACCAGCTACTCCTCAGAAACCCTATACAGGGCTGTTTTGGGTCAGAACCAACTCAATGGCACTTAATAACAACAATAACAACAACTTAAAGCATTCTAGTACATTTTCCTTTCCAACTTTTTATACACTTGCTCTTATTTGGTTATGCATTTCTTGCATGTTCTTTATGTAGTTAGTTCTGCCTTCACATGTGCATTATGATTCTTTCCTCAAGTTTTTGAGTGGAAAAGCTCATTTTCTTTTTAGCTACGGTGGCACCTGAGGTAAAGTCTTTGCTGAACCTCTTAAATGTTCATTTATCCCTTTAGTCATGTCATAAGGTGAAGCGTAGACATATAGGGCATGGTAACTTCTAGACTAGCATCTGACCTTGTCTCTCCATCTTTCCAAGCTAATGGTCAGTCCCATGCTTATTACTCTGTGGATAAATATGGGTATATGGTACTTGCTCTATTATATTTTACGGCCACTGACAAGTTAGTAGCTTTAGGAAAATTACAGCTAGCTTGTAATTGAGGAATACATATATGTTATTAAGTATTATTGAGTCAGTTTGACATAGTGACCCTGTATAGTGTTTCTGAGGTATGAATCTTTGTGGAAGCAGAAAGCCTCATCTTTCTCCCACAGTGTGGCTGGTGAACTCAAACTGCTGACCTCGTGGTTCACAGTCCAGTGCTTATCTTACAGAGCTACTACATTCCCATACACACACATACATGCATATATGTACATATGCATATATGTATTTGTTGTTAAGTGTCCTTTAGTTGAGATCTGTATAGGGATTTTGACGCTTTAATTCTTTGTGGAGGCTTGAACCATCTACCTTATGGTTTACGGTCCAGTGCTTATCATATGAAGCCACTATGCTCCATATGTGTGTGTGTGTACATATATATGAATTAATATGAGGGTAAGGCAAGAATTATCCACACTCCAGCTGTAGAACTGATTTTAATCAACTTTTAGAAAAGACAAACACATAATTTTTTGATATAATCTCCTTGCTTTTCAGTATACTTTGTCCATCTGTCAACAAGTTTCATAGTTCCCTATTAGAAAAATGTTTTAGGCTGAGCTTCCAGCCACAAATGTACCACTGTCTTCACTTCATCAGAGGTGAATTTTCATCCTCAAAGGGCTGCTTTCAGGGGACAAAACAGGTAAAAGTCTAATGAAGCAAGATCAGGAGTATAGGGAGGATGCTTTAATACCTCAAAAGGAAGTTTTTGCAGAATGTCAACAGTGTGGGCAGAGGTGTGTGGATATGTATTGTCATGCAAGATCACGAAGTCCTTAGATAGCAGTCCTCTGCATTTAACCTGGTGTTGAGGCTTCAGTTCTTCAGTGAGCATTGCACAGTAACAGGCGCTGTTGGTTGTTGAACATTTTTCCGGAAAGTGTTCCAATACTGGCCCTTAAGAATCCTAGAAAACTGTAAGCATCAATTTTCCAGCTACTGGTTGACTTTTGAACTTTGTTTTGGTGGGTGATTGATGATATTTCCATTTCCTACTCTGCCATTTACTCTCAGGCTCATAGTGATGAATCCATGTCTTGTCACCAGCAACAATTAAAAAAAAAACTTTTATCTTTCTTCAAGTATCAGTCCAAATTTTGTTTGAAGATGCCCAAACACTTCTGTTTATGCTCTACAGTGAGTTGTTTTGGTAGCTATATTACACAAACTTTTCGAAATAGAAGTCTGTCATGTATCATTTCATAGGAATAGCCATGATTGATTTGCAAACGATTTGTCACTCATCTATTCAAAAGAATCATTACACATGTACACTCAATATTGTCATCATTGTTGTTGTTAAGTGCTTTTGAGTCAATTCAGACTCATAGCAACTCTGTCTAAGGTTTCCAAGGAGCAGCTGGTTGGTTTGAACGACTGACCTTGAGATTCAAACCAAACTTGCAATCCAAGGCACTATCCTTCAGTGCCACGCCAGGACTCCTATCTATACTATATGCACATACATATATATGCATACATATTAAGTACATTACATAAATTGTTCAAGAAACATCTACAGAAGATTATAGCTAGGAATTTGCATACCTTAATGTTTACAAGTTGTCCCTGGGCATTACAAGAACTATAGGTTAACTTTTGTTTCTTCTTCTTCTTTTTTTGTTTTATTGTAAATGGGCAAAGGCTTCCAGAGCAGATCAGACTTCCGTTCAACAATTTATACACATTTTATTTCATCTCATTGATAGCAATTCCCACAACATACCATCACACATCCCATTTCCTACCTAATGTTTTCTCTTTCCGTTTCCCTTTCCTTCCTAGCCTTAAGAACTTTGTCGTCGGGTAAATGATGCTATATGTATCTCAAATGGTTGATTTTTCTAAGGTGTGTGTACCTCACTAGTTCTATTGTTCTCTTGCTAGACCTGTCTGTTGTTTGGCTGAAAATTGAGGTGTGAGTTTATTTCCAGACCTGAAGGGGGACTAAAGGCCATAGTCTTGGGGGTTCCATTGGTCTCTATATGACCAGTAAGCCTAATTGTTTTTTATGATTTTGAGTTTTAGTCTACATTTTTCTTCCACTTCATTCAGTACCTTCAGAGCAATTGGTAGTGGTAGCTGGGCACCATGTAATTTTTCTGACCTCAGGGTGGTAAAATCTGCTGTTTTCATGGTGTATTAATCCATTGGATTGATTTTTTTCCATCCATCTTAGATTTTCTTCACTTTTCTTTCCTCCAGATTGGAAAGACCAACAGTTGCATCTTGATAGTCCCCAGTGAGTTTTTAATACTCTAGTCTCTATAGGTAAATTTCTTTTGATATTATAAATTACAAAAGAACAGCTTACAAAGTCTATGAACAACAAAATGTTCTCCACTATATGTTTAACAGCATTTCAGTTATAACACATGCATGGATTTATTCTGAGAATGCTGGGTAGCACAAATGGTTTGTGTTCATCCAGCAGTACCATGGAAGATAGGCCTGAAAATCTACTATCATAAAGATTACAGCCAAGAAACCCCCCTTGGAGCAGTTCTACTCTGTAACATGTGGGTCACCATGAGTTAGAATTGACTTGACACCAATTTTATTTTTTATTGAATGGACTTATGATAAAGTTTCAGGTAGTTAATGATGATAGGAATAGTAATAACTAAGCAGTCATCAAATATATACTATTTATTGAGTGTCAGGTTCTTTGCTAACTGCTTTATACCTATTATGTCATTTAATCTATAAGTTGTCTTATGAGATGAGTATCATGATTCTTTTTGGCTGGGGAAATTGAGGCTAAGAGTAATAAAAACAAAAAACAAAACAAAACAAAAAACTTGCTGAGGAACAGAATCAGGAATTTGAACCCATATCTTTCTTACCCCTTACTATGCTGAACAAAGTGACCTTTGGATACATAAGTTGTTGTTGTTGTGATGTGCCATGGAGTTGGTTCTGACTCATAGCGACTCTGTACAGGGTTTCTGAGGCTGCAGATCTTTACAAGAGCAGAAAGCCTCGTCTTGCTCCCACAGAACACCTGGTAGTTTTGAACTGCTGACCATGAGGTTCGCAGCCCAATTCATAACCACTATGCTACCAGCGCTCCTTTTGGATACATAAGTAGTGAGGTACTAATTAGAAGAAGAAAAGTTATACTGGAAAATCTTGAATACAAATTAGGGACTCATCATGTCTTTAAGAAAGTTCCGCGGGAGAAAGATGAGGCTTTCTGCTCCCGTAAAGATTTACAGCCTCGGAAACCCTGTACAGGGTCACTATGGGTCGGAACCGACTCGAAGGCACATAACAACAACAACAACATTGTTAGCATCTTGAGAGTAGAAGAACTATGCAACAACCTCATTGAAGAATTGTTTCATATACAGCTAATTTTTTTTTTTTATTGAGCAACTATAATGTACCATATTCTCAGCTAAGAACTCAGTGGTGAGTGCTACATCATAAACTTGCTCTCCTAATATTGTAGTCTAGAGAGTAAGTGTTATATATAGCATTCTCTTCTCTCTAAGAATTCAGAAGAGAAATAGAGATATTAAAGTATGATGTTTGATTCTTAGTTAACTGGTTTTATTAGAAGAATGGAAAATTTTGTCCAAGGCAGGAAATACATAGGGCATGAACAGATAGGCATCTTTGTTGAAGTGTTTCTGTACTTCTGTTAATATTGGAATGCTATCCAGTTATTTTTATAAAATGTTGAAATTAGGATAAGATATTTTTAAAAGCTATCCAATATAAATGTCTTTTTTCCCCCATCTCATTTTCTGGAGAAGCCTGAAAACTAGATTCCCTAAGAGAAAGAGTAAAGAGAAAGAATGAAGTCAGTCAGCCCTTTTCTAATACTGTCAAAAACGTCCAATAATGCGGTGAGCTCCTTGTCCTGGGACATCTTGAGAAATAAGAGTGGATGCCTGGAAACTATTCACACAGATTCTCTATTTTTGTCTTTTAAGTAGGCGACAATAACTCACACCAAAAAGAACTGATGTTTGAAATCTTATTATGAGATCACATTAAGTGCTTTATAAATCTGTGTGGTATGCATGCAGATTCTAGGTCACCTGACATGGACGTTTTGTGGCCATATTAGAATTGGCCAACATTCACAGACATGCATGGGCTATCTTATATTTCACAGTAGAGAGCTGTCTTGGTTTTTAGAGTCACCGTTCTTATTACCACACATAAGCTGACATTGCCACAAGTAATACATAGACCTTCTTTCCATAGTTTGCCTTGCTACTGGTCCAGGTTCTGATAAGCATGAAAAGAAGGTCAAAGGAACAATTGACAGGAATTACTAACAAATGAAATCAGTCTCAGAATGATTAAATGCAAGCATTCACACATTAAACAGTAAGTGATAGATCTGTTTTCCTCAAATGCTCACATTTTAAAAACCAGAGTTGTAATTCTTTAGAAGTCTCCAGAGATATGGTGGGTTTACCCCCAGCAAGATGTCTATTTGGCATCACTGTCCCCATTGGCCATTTTTAGTGGGATCTGTGCCACTGATGAGGGCACAGGACATTACCATTTGAAAATTTAGTGTCTGTGGGACTAAAACCAGTTGTCTTTAAGCTGACCCTGAATCATGGTGATCCCATATGTGACAGAAGAACTGAGTTCCAGGGTTTTTAATGGCTTGTTTTTCAGGTGCAAATTACGAAGACTCTCTTCCAAAGTGCCCAAACCTCCAACCTTTTGTTTAGCAGCTAAGTTTGCATACCCCAGGGAATCCTTCAATAGTGTTTTTAAGTTTTCTCCTAGTTATTTTTTTTCATAAGTTATTTTTTTCTATATTAGGTTTGTTTGTAAAGACATTTCATACCACTTTTATAAATGAAGGCATTCTGTATCTTATTTTGTCAACTTATATTTTTACCTTTTATTCTTTTCCTGGGAGCTTCTCCATTTATTTACCTCTTGTCACAATTTGCATAATGCACTAACCAAGAAGGAAAAAATGATGAGCAGAAAGAGTAACCACTTAACAAATTTTCAAATGAATGGATCATTAGTCCGAAAGAACTAGGCCTTCTGTAATTTTCTGACCGCATGTAATTTTCTTATAAAAGTGATTTGACTCTTGGGAGCAAATGAAACAATTGGAAACTTTGGGAATGATGAGTATTGCCATGTGTTTAACTCTGAACTGTGAAATAAAATCACATTACCTTTGACTCTGCTTTGTGAATTTGAATCTTTACTGAAATGTCCTTGCGGGGGAGGGGATGTAATTCTAACTAGATCATATTCAGGTTCAGTTTGGGAGACGTTAGGTTACATCTTGACTCATAAAAGTATGAATGTAACTTCTAAAGTTTCTCTCTAGCCCTCAGAAATGAGAGCTAAAGTTATTTTTAGAGATTACAGTTATACAGAGACAGTGATCTATTAGTCTGATGCCTCTTTTTATGACATTGCCCCTGAATTGTTGCATATTTTCATGCTTAGAAATACCCTCTGATTTTGTAACGTACTCTGAGGATTGTATTGTACCTATTCTTTGCTCCGTAAATCACATAATGGCCATTGTCCAAAAGCAATAAGATCTTCCTGATGTCTGATCTGTGGAATGAATGTCACATGGTTCATCTTAGGCTCATGAAAAGCTGGAGGGGGTTGTGCTCACAGGTCAGAATTCTGGGCATGGAGCCATGGCAACTCTTACTCTATAGGCCAATAGTGTGAGTATAGGAAATAATGTAAAAACTATCATTCCTTCGAGTTGTAAACTTTCCCCAACAGCTAGGTTATAAACCAATGTGCAGTTTTCATATGAAAGTCAGGACAATTATTTCCATGGAAATTCAATCCACCAAGCTCAGGGCCATGGTGCTGCATGATTGAAGAGGTGCCTTTCACACAGAGAGAGCACCATGGTAGGACAGATCAACAGTGCCATCTTTAACAAGGATGTGTGCTATTTAAAATGCATCCTTAAACTCATGCCTTTTAATAGAAAGCAGACACTTTGAGAAGAAGATTGTGACACATGCTTGTAGCCCATTATGCTGACAATATTGGCAAAATTGGCAGCAGATTGTTTTCCAATCAAAACCAATATCTCAGGCCAAGGCTAGAGGGGTATGAATGAAAGGGAATTCAACAATCTTGATTAAAGAAACTTGAAAAATCAGAAGTACCAGGACATAAGTAGACAGGTTTCTGAGAGGAGAGTTGTAGGTTGTTTTGAAGAAAGAGAGTGGGGATATTTATGTTAACAGCAATAGATTTTATGTTCTTTGAAATTTCCTTCCATTTCCTCTTTTTCATCTCCTTCCTGTTTCTCCCAGGTAACAGAAACAGTAAGATGATCCCCATTATATATTTTCCTTTTCTGCGTTCTTACAGGTGCCATACTGTTGCTGAGTAGATGGACTTCTTCCACTTAAGGGAAGAGGCCAGAAAGTATCATCATTACTTTTGTTCACATTTCAGAACTTAGTTATGTAGCATCACTCAACTACAAGGTAGGCTGAAAAATGTATTAGATGAGGGAGGAGTCCATCTGCTCAGCAACAATATGGCACTTAACAGCGACAAGATGAGATAAAGATTCTAAAGACAGCATAGCAACATGTTAGAAGAATTCTGGGTCCCTGACATCTTGATGCCTCCATTTCAGCCCAGGACCACATACACTCAGACTGTTATGTTACATAGCAACAAATACAAGTGCCCCTGTGTCCTAACTACTATATCACCATCTCCTACCACTGAACCCTTTTTCTTCCCCACTACTACAAGTCATTTATTTTCCAAAAGTCATTCCTATGCATTTCAACACAGGTACAAAACATATTAGTTTACTAAGTCTACTTTTGTCATATAGTGGCAACCTCATTAACATCTAGGAAGATTAGATGTAAAATTATGACGTGTCCTCTATATACACTATATACACACCGATGTAGAACCAAATGCACAGAATATGTGGGACAACGGTTACATCTTGCCTATCAAATACTGGTATAGAGCCCTTTGAACCTTCTTCCTCCTCCTCCATGAACCAACACAAATGTGTACTATGCTCAAAGAGGTAGTCTGACAATTTCACTTTCAAAATACAATATTTCATATGACTATAACAAAAGATTATCTACAAAATGTTATTTACTAACTCTACTTTTAAATACTTTGTGCACTTCTAAACATCTAGAAAGACTAGATGTTTTAAATAAGGACTTAAATTTGTCCACTATATACACGGTAGTGTTGAATAAACTATACACATGTAACGATGGTTATGTCTGAAAGTATCTTCTAGATAGGAACACTCTGATCTAGAATTATTCATTTCTTGCAACTCCTCTGTCTACCACAACCCCAAAAGGAAAGTACAGCCACATGTACCATTTAGATGTGGTTTTATGATTTTATTTTCAAAAGTCATTTTCAGAAGACAGCCTGTCTATGAATGTTAACACAAAGTGTAGAAAATGTGTTAGTTTACTAACTCTACTTTTGTCATACACTGGCAACCTCTATAATATCTAGAGACTAGATATTATAAAATTGGGACTTATATGTCAAATGGAAAAATTGGACATATGAGTAGTGTAGTTGTTATGTAGCGTAGTGGTTACGAATCAGGTTGCGAACCGCAAGGTCAGCAGTTTGAAACTACCAGCTGTTCTGTTGGAGAAAGATGAGGCTTTCTGCTCCTGTAAAGATTTACAGCCTTGGAAACCCTGTACAGGGTCGCTATGAGTCAGAACCGACTCCATGGCACATAACAACAACAACAACAACAATGTCCAATATATATACACAACATACATAGTGAAGTTAAATGAAAAGCATGTAACATACAGGGCAATGGATAATCTGAAAAATTCTAGTGTATACTAACAAAATACTTTGTGCAGTTTCTACCCTCCTATGTCCCTTGTTCTACCCAGAGCAAGCAACAAGCAAGTACAGTATCCACAGAGGTGTTTTACAATTCCATTTCCAAACATAACACTTTCCATCAATTTTAAAAAGGTATTGACAAAGTGTTATCCTACTTAAATACAACAAGTTCATCTAAACATCTAAAAGACTAGATATTTCAAATAAGAATTATCTGTCCATTAGATACACAGTTCTGTTTAACAAAATTGCACACATTTAACAATGGTTATAATGTGAGCTATCTTCTAAATATAACCATTTTGGTCTTTCCATAGACAAGCACAGGCATGTGTAATTGCTTTAGTGGTAGTTGAACAAATTCATATGCAAGTCATTTATAGAAGAAAAACTTTCCTATGAATGCAATATAAAGTACACCAAGTGTGCTAATTTTACTAAGTCTACACTGTCATGCACTGGCAACTTCTAACATCTAGAGACTAACTAGATGGTGCAAAATTAAGACTTGTTTGTCCATTATATACACTGTATACAGCAAAACAAAAGTCATATATCACACAGAAAACTGGTTTTGTCTGAGACTGTCCAAGTATGAACATGCGATCATATTTAGTTTTTGTTGTTCCTTTCCTCCCACCTCTTCCAAGCCACTGAACAAGTATAGACAGTAGCACACTGTTCATACAAAAACTATTTTCTATGGATTTTAGCAAAAGGATATGTACAAAGTGGTATTTTACTACTTCTGCTTTTAACATACATCAGACACTTCTAGTCTATCTAGATAGATGAGATGTTTCAAATAAGGACTTAGTTCGTTCACTATATACACAGCATTCATAGTTTGAATAAACTGTACACAGGTAACAACAATTATATTATCTGAAAGTGTCTTCTAAATATAAACATACTGGCCTACAGAATCTTCCTTTCTCTCCCTCCTCCACGAATTCAGGAGACTATTATGTGCACATTTTCTGAAGACAATCTTTCCTAAGAATTATAACACAAAATGTAAAAAAGGATTAGTTTACTAACTCTACTTTGTCATATACTGGCAACTTCTTTACCATCCAGAAAGACTAGATGTTGTGAATTTTGACTCATTTGTCCTTTATATCCACTATATCCACAAAAAGTAAACCATCGCACAAACATAGGGACAATGGTAAACCCTGCCTCATACTAGTAGAGAGCCTTTGGCACTTCCTTCTCCTCCCTCCCCCCAGAACCAGTGCACAAACACAAGGTGCACTGCCCAATGAAGTGGTTTAGCCATTCAAAAGAGTCCAACAGTTAACAATAAAAACCCAATTATTTCATATGAATTTTAAGAAAAAGAGATTTACAAAAGGTGTTATTTTACTACTTCTGCTTTGAACAAATACCAGGCACTTAAGAACATCCGAAAGACTAGATTATTTCAAAAAGTATTTATTATCATCAACTATACATACAAAAATTGAATAAAATGGTTATAATATGAAAATGTCTTCTAAATATGACTAGTCTAACATAGAATCTTCTTCCTCACAGCCTTCTGCTCCATTTCCTCACAAGCACTGGACAAACGTGGGTGTGTGTCGCTTCTGATGGGGTTTCTAGAGGTGACCTAACAATTCCATTTAAAGTCATTTCCAGAAGATATATCTCTATCTCTATCTATCTATCTATCTATCTATCTATCTATCTATCTATCTATCTATCTATCTGTCTATCTATCTATTTATCTATCATCTATCTATCTATCTATAATGTTTTAAAACAAATGGACAGTACCAAGATGTGTGATCTAGAAGGTCTACACGTAGCAAGTTTTCTTTTAAAAGGTTGGGGAGGAAGAGTAGAGAGCAGCTTTTTCATATTATATACACAAGCCTTCTCTAAACGGCCAGTAAATCTCATCCGATTGACGGGTGCTTCTTATTGGCCAAATGGGCACGTTATTCTACTATGTCTCCTTTCTAATGGCAGGATCTGGTAGAACGATGACCAACTGCTCAATGGCCCGCTAACCGTTCCACTCGTCTTCTGGAGCTTCGCTCACTTTCTTGGCCCATTAAGGCCTTTATTCAGGACGAGGAGGCATCTCGTCCAATTGGGACAGAGCAGTCACCCCAGGTCCCGGTTTCACGAACCTTCTGAGTCCATGGTGTGAAGAAGTGACTAAGTTTGCCTCCATTTAGGCATGCTTTCTCAGGCCTTGGAGGCACCTGATGGCCTTCTGCTGCCTTTCTGATGGCCGCCATTCTAGCTCTGTCATGCCTACCACCCGGAGGGGCCAAGTCCTCAGCGACTTGGCGGTGGCTTTGCTTCAGTCTGGCAGGGTGGGGCCCGGAGACTAGGCGGCCAGTGGGGTCAGGCTCCAAGAGGTCGCCTCCGCCAACAGGTCACAGAGGAGTGAGGGTTCGCCCTTGCCTAAAAATCAAATCTAGGTAGATCGGAGGCTCTGGTGAGACCTGTGACCAGGCCTCCTAGTTTACCCGATGGCTCAAGGCCGGTGGACCGGAGACTATGGCCAAACACCTCATCTCACCACGCTTTCTGCTGGAACTGAACCCTTTTTTCTTATCCCCCATCCCACCATCTTGATACTTGTAATATTGTTGTTTTTGTAGTTAAAACAAACAACCGTGGAGTCAGTTCTGACTCATAGTGACCCTGCACAGGGTTTCCGTGGCTGTGAATATTTACGGGAGCTGAGCACCTCATCTTTCTCCCGTGGAACAGCTGGAAGTTTCGAGCTGCC
>NW_006408567.1:14741272-14743417 GCF_000296735.1 Chrysochloris asiatica | reverse complement strand
TTTGAATTGAAATGAGGAGGGTAGATCTTTGTAAGTACCCATCTTTAGATGTTCTGCTTTAGGGACTATGCTTTGAGAAACATTGGTGTAGTTTCTGGCATGAAGTAGATACTCCAAAAAGCACTTGAAAGAGTGGTTTATATTGTAAGTTGGAGTAATATCTGCTCATAGCTTGGACCTACATGATACTTAAACAACTGGTTCATGGATTTAGCTTCCCCACAAATATCATCCAACATAATGATTTAAAACAACGATAACAATGGTCAAATCACCTATTTTGTACAAAAAAACCAGTTGACCCAAATATTCAAAATCCAACCAGCTACTTTTGCATGATTATATATAACTTTAGAATATAGTTTTTTGTTGGTGATGGTGACTTGTTTTTGCAGCATTAAGTGTGCTGGATTGTCATATGATTTTTGAGACTCTCAACCATTAGTTCTTGAATGTTAATAATTAGGAACCTCAGTGAATGTCATTTTTTAATTTAGGGAACCCACTCACAGTTGAGTTTTTGTTAGGCTCTTTTTTGTGTTTTATACTACACATGGTGGATATAAAGAGGAACAGAATGCAGCCCTGCCTTCAAAAGTCATACAGATTGGGGAGGCAGACTCAGTGGTCCAACCACTATTAAACACTATAAGAAGTTGTTATGTAGTGATTTGTTTAATATGTCTCTTCTAGACTTAGTCCTTGGAACTCCCACCAATTGATGTGTCTGGATCACAGATGGTGGGAGAAGATACTGATAGGAGGACATGATTCAGCTGTGGATAGCAACTGTAATTATAAAACTTGACACTCTAGCATGGGTATAAAATGAATCATCTTAGAAGTAGGAGGTGGGGGTTCTCGCTACTATCAAACAAGAGCCAGGAGTAGAGTTCCTCCTTTGGACCCGGAGATTCCTGTGCGTTGAACCTCCTTGGCCTAGGAAATAGAAAGCTGTTGACACCGTAGGAGTGACAAAGGAGCAGCAGCAGCAGAACCAAAAGTCAGAGCATGAGACAGAGTGTCAGGCTTCCCAGCCCACAGAGCAAGGACAGCTGAGTGACTTTGGGCAGTCTTATCTGCAGAGTGGGATGCCTTCAGGAACTAATTGGGGGAACTATTTTTGGTGATTCATGGAACTAGAGCCCTGTGTCATCATGTTTGGGCTATGGTAGAGTACTGTGCTCTGTGGGCATTTATCAGCAGTGTTAAAAGAGCTCTGTAACACTGCCAGGGAAGAGAGAGGTCTACCTGTAAGGAGAGACTGTCCTGACTGGGAGAGCTTTGCCCTCAACATTTCCAACACTGAATTGTATGTAACCTGTTAACTTCATTAATAAAGCCTGTAACTATGAATATGGTGTCTGAGTTTTGTGTGGCCTTTGTAATGAATTATGGAACCCAGCTGAGTAAAGTGTGCTGTGGCAGGGATAGTTGGTGATGTTTTCACAGGAGTGCTACATCCAAGCAGAGCTGCTCCCATTGAGGAGAACCACTCTAATCTATCAGGTTTAGAAATGTCACATTTGAAGAACCTATACCAGCTGCTCCATGGGAGAAAGATGAAGCTTTCTGCTCCCGTAAAGATTTATAGCCTCAGAAACCCTGTCCAGGGTCACTATGGGTCAGAACCGACTCCATGGCACTTAGTAACAACAACATTGTCTATAGGTTCCTGGGTAGCATAAAAAGTTTGTAGTAGGTTTTTAACTGAAAGGATTTTAAATGATTCAGTGTTTAAAATTAGGTTTAAAATTAGGAAAGGTGTGCACTACAATTATACTCTTTCACCATACTTATTCAATCTGTATGATGTTGTTGTCATTAAGTGCCATTGAGTCAGTTCCAACTCATAGTGACCCTGTATAAGGTTTCCAAGTTGCAGCTTGAACTGCCATCCTTGCAGATTGAACTGACTTTGTAGTCCAGTGCACTAGCCCATAGTGCTATATTACTCTGGACTATATGAAGA
The DNA here is from genome assembly GCF_000296735.1 of Chrysochloris asiatica. Taxonomy (NCBI): domain Eukaryota; kingdom Metazoa; phylum Chordata; class Mammalia; order Afrosoricida; family Chrysochloridae; genus Chrysochloris; species Chrysochloris asiatica. The sequence goes on along the minus strand of NW_006408567.1, from coordinate 14,741,445 downwards.
ATGTGGCATCAGATTTGGAGGAAGACTCATTAACAACCTGATGTTCAGATAATACAACCTTGCTTGCTGAAAGCCAAGAGGACTTAAAATACTTACTGATGAAGATCAAAGACTGTGGCTTGCATTTATTGTAAAGAAACAAAAATCCTCACAACTGGATCAATAAATAACAA
>NW_006408567.1:14702258-14740127 GCF_000296735.1 Chrysochloris asiatica | reverse complement strand
CTGATGCCACGATTTTCTTCATAGAACCCAGCTTCTCAGATTATTTGCTCAGCACACAAGTTGAATAAGTATAGTGAAAGAATACAACCTTGTCGTACACCTTTCTTAATTTTAAACCATGCAGTGTTCCCATGTTCAGGTACAGATTCCTCATGAGCACAATTAAGTGTTCCGGAAGACTCATACTTCACAATGTTGTCCATAGCTTGTCATAATCCAAATAATCACAAGCCTTTGGTAGTCAATAAAGCATAGGTAAACATCTTTCTGGTATTCTCTGCTTTCAGCCAAGATCCATCGGATATCAGCAATGATATTGCTCGTTTCATGGCCTCTTCTGAATCCAGCTTGAACCTCTAGAAGTTCTCTGTCAATGTATGCTTGTAGCCTTTTTCTGTATTACCTTGAGTAAAACTTTACTTGCATGGGATATCAAAGAGATTATCCAATGATGTCCGCATTCAGTTGGGTCACCTCTCTTTGGAATGGGCACAAATACAGGACTTTTCCAATCAGTTGGTCAGATAGTTGTCTTCCACATATCTTGGCAGAGATGAGTGTGTGCCTCCTGTGCTGCCTCACTTTCTTGAAAGATTTCAATTTTTATGCCATCAATTCCTCATACCTTGTTCTTTGCCAATTCCTTCAATGCACCTTGGACTTCCTAAGTATCATTGGCTCTTGATCATCTGCTACCTCTTGAAATGGTTGAACATGAACCATTTCCTTTTGGTACAGTGACTGTGTATTCCTACCATCTTCTCTTGATGCTTTCTGCATCATTCAATAATTTGCCCAGAAAATCCTTCAATAACGAAAGTCGAGGCTTGACTTTTTTCTTCAGTTTCCCCAGCTTGAGAAATGCTGACCGTGTTCTTCCTTTTTGGTTTTCTGACTCCAGATCTTTGCACATTTTGTTATAATATTTGGCTTTATCTTCTCAAGCTGACCTTTGAAATTTTCTGTTCAGCTCTTGCACCTCCTCATTTCTTCCATTTGCTTTAGTATCTCTATGCTGGAGAGCAAGTTTCAGAGTCTCTTCTGACATCCATTTTGAACTTTTCCTTCTTTTTTGTCTTCTTAATGACTTTTTGTTTTCTTTCTGTATGATGTTCTTGATGTCATCCCACAACTCTTCTTGTTTTCAGTCTTTAATGTTTAATGTATCAAATCTGTTCATCAGATGTTCTCCAAATTCAGGTGGGATATATTCAAGGTCATATATTTGCTCTCGTGGACTTGTTTTTATTTTCTTCAGCTTCAGTTTGAATTTGCATATAGGTAATTGATGGTGTGTTCCACAACCTGCCCCTGGCCTTGTTTTGACTGATGTTATAGAGCTTTTCCATTGTCTCTTTCCACAGATGTAGTCAGTTTGATTTCTCTGCATTCCATCTGGTGAGGTCCATGTGTATAGTTATTTCTTATGCTGTCTAAAGAAAGTATTTGAAATGAATAAATCATTGATCTTGTAGAATTCTATCATGCAAACTCCAGCATCATTTCTATCACCAAGCCCATGTTTTCCAACTACCGATCCTTCCTCTTTGCTCCCAACCTTTGCATTCCAATCACCAGTGATGATCATCTTGATTGCATGTTTGATCAATTTCAGATTGAAGAAGTTGGTTGTTGTATAATGTTGTTATGTGTCGTGGAGTCAGTTCCAACTCATAGTGACCCTGTACAGGGTTTCTGAGGCTATAAAACTTTACAGGAGCAGAAAGCCTCATCTTTCTCCTGTAGAACAGCTGGTAGTTTCAAACTGCTGACCCTGAGGTTAGCAGCCCGATTCAAAACCACTACACTACCAGACTCCTTAGAAGAAGTTGGTAGAATTCTTCTATTTCATCCTCACTGGTTTTAGTGGTTGGTGCATAAATTTGAATGTTAGTGGTATTAACTGGGCTTCCCTGTAGGCGCATGGATATTATCCTATCACAGACAGCGTTGTACTTTATGACTGATCTGAATATGTTTTTTCTGACAATGAATGCAACACCATTCCTCTTCAATTTGTTATTCCTGGCATAGTAAACCATGTGGCTGTCAGATTCAAAATGGCCAATACCAGTCCATTTCAGCTCACTAATGCCTAAGATATTGATGTTTATGCGTTCCATTTCATTTTTGACAACTTGCAATTTTCCCAGATTCATACTTTATACATTCCATGTTCTGATTTTCAATGGGTGTTTACAACTGTTTCTCTTCATTTTGAATTGTGTCCCATCAGCAGATGAAGGTCCTATGGGCTTTTCTCGCACAGGCTTTACTCCATTTGCTTCATCAAGGTCAACTCTACTTGAGGAGGCTGCTCTTCCCTAGTCGCATTTTGAGTGCCTTCCAACCTGAGGGGCTCATTTTCTGGCACTATATCTGACAGTGTTTCTCTGCTATTCATAAGGTTTTCAGTGACTAAATATTCGGAAGTAGTTTGTCACACCTTCTTCCTAGTCTGTCTTCATCTGGAAGCTCATCTGAACCCTGTCCACCATGGGTGACCCTGCTGGTATTTAAAATACTGGTGGCATAGCTTCCAGAATCACAGCAACTCACAAGCCACCACTGTACGACAAACTGATAGACAAGTGGTGGGAATAAGGAAGAATTGATGCATTTTGTTATGTTGTTGGAGGAGCATATTGCCAAAATAAGAAACAAATCTATTTTGGATGAAGTACAGCCAGAATGCTCCGTGGAAGCCAGAATGGCCAGACTTCTTCTCTCATACTTAGGACATATTATCAGGAGGAACCAGTCCCTGGATAAAGATATCATCCTTGGTAAAGTGGAGGGTGGGAGAAAAAGAGAAACCCCCCCAACTAAATGGACTGGCATAGTGGCAGCAGCAATGATCTCAAGTGTAGCAATGATTGTGAGTTTGGAGCAGAACTTTGCAGTGTTTCTTTCTCTTGTACGTAGGGTCGCTATGAATCAGTACTGACTTGATAACACCTAACAACAACAACATTAACTGAATGGTTGGTTTGAATAGGCACAGCAGTGCTACGAATGAAAGGCCTAGTGATGTACCTCTGTAAGATTACAATCATTGAATCCCTATGGAGTATAGTTCTACTCTGACAACATAAGGATTCACCATGAGTCAAAATCAACTTGAGGGCAAATGTTTTTCAGTTTGTTTGTTTGTTTGTTTTGTATGCAGGTCAGCTAGGTCTCTGGGTGATGTAGATAGCTGGCACTTAACTTATAAAATGGTAAGATTAGCAGTATCAGTATCAGAACCTATCTAACTTCACGTTACACAAAAGAACTGGGGGAATAATGACCAGGGTCAGTCCAAAGCTGATTCCTATGAGGTGGAGGTCAGATAGACCTCCACTCTCTAGTCTTTTTACCAATTCTAGTATCAACTGTCCCTCCCATAGCACTCTTGACTTCTATTTTTGCTTTGATTAATCCATTGCAACCACCACACAGAACTCACAGATACACCATACTTACAGTTAGGTGATTTATTAAGAAAGATGAGGATCAGGAAGCTTGTAAGCAAATTCTCTTTTCAATTCAAGATAGGTCTCTCAGCTTGTCTTAACAATGTAGACCCTTTCTCAGTTCCCTGAGGACAGTCTCCCTTCTCCCTGTCAGTTGTCACCACCAACTCTGTCACAGGGTCCCTTCTGGGCCTATTGCTACGGATTCTGCCCCTGGTTCCACTTCTCTAGCAGTTTTAGTGTTACAGTCCTTGACAGATCTTTTAGAAGGTTTGTTGCATCTTCTCTGTCTCTCTGCTTCTTTCTCCCTTCTTCTTCTTTCCTGTTGCTTCTATTCTTGTTTCTTTCTGTTTCAAAAATCTGGGGCTGAATATATACACAATTCCTTATCAGTGTCATGGTATGACCCCTCATGTTGTTGTTGTTAAGTGCCATCGAGTCGGTTCCGACCCATAGTGACCCTGTACAGGGTTTCTGAGGGTGTAAATCTTTGCGGGAGTAGAAAGCCTCATCTTTCTCCTGCGGAGTGGCTGATAGTTTCGAACCGCTGACCTTAAGGTTTACAGCCCGATATGTAACCATTACGCTACCAGAGCTCCTCATAGTGGGGGCCAAAAACTGTACAATTCTCTCTTAGTAGCCTTCATTTGCATTGTAGGCTATCATCACCTCATTTGCATAGTCCATAGTGTCTTTATTTGCATGGGTATACTGACCAACCCCTGTAAGGTACACTAACCATAGGACAGGCTGTGTCCAGGACTAGACAAAAAGTATTCAACCACACATTGTTTACAACTTACCTAGAAAATGCCAATCAACCAGTAGAAAAGCAAATCCCTCTGGAGTAGAGAACTCCTCAAAGCTTGGGCGGAAACTTTTGTAAGCTGTTTTCCCAAAGACCAAAGGTAAAAGGCCACAAAAAGAAACTCATTTCACCACAGTGCTTGAGTACTAAAAGTTTGGTTGTTGGAACTCACCCACAGGTGCCATGGACTATGAGTGCTAACCCTTTACCCAGAAGTCACCTCTGCATGGGCTCCTTTCCCAATTGTTGTTGTTGTGAAGTGCCGTTGAATCGATTCCAACCTATAGTGACCCTGTATAGGGTTTCTGAGGAGCGACTGATGAGCTTGAACTGCTGACCTTGTGGTTCAAACCAATTTTGCAGTCTAGCTCATTATTCCACAGCGCCACACTGGGACTCCCCTTTCCCAGGAGATGGGAATAACTATACACATTGTCTTCTCAATCATCTCCCCTAGTGGTCAGTTTCTTTTTCAAAAAAACCTAAAATATTTTTGTGGGTATTTATAAGGAGTCCTGGAGTCCTGGTGTGGTGCCACAGGATAAGCACTCAAACTTGAGGTTGGTTTGAACCACAAGGTCAGTGGTTCAAACTCACCAGATGCTCCTCAGAAATCCTATATAGGGTTGCTGTGAGTCAGAACTGACTCAATAGCACATAAAAACATCTATTTCTGATGTAGTGACAACAGATTGGTTTACAGGTTTGCTAGAAGGCATTTGGCTGTAATTATGAAAGCCAGGTAGGAGGTTTTTTTCCTCAGGCAGGGTTTTGAACTGGTTTGGTTCAGTTATGACTGAAGAAGCAAAACCTGAACAGACCTGATTTTAAGTTTGGGTAAATCAGCATAATAACTGGAATGGGTAGAAGGCTTGCTAGAAATGTAAACTTCCTCTTAGATGTTGAATGGAATTAGAAACAATGGTGCCACATTCAAAGATGGTGGCTAACTGTGCTGCTTTTTATGTGCCTAGCGTGCCGCAGGCAGTAATCCAATCTGACACATTGTGCTTCCCTATGTGCTCGCCCCACCTCTTCTGAGTCTCCCATTCCAGGGCTGCAACTCACACATTTTATCATTCTGGGTCACATAAATTTTTAAAATTTGGGTCTGTTCTAATTTCAGTTCATTGGTCATGATGAATCCGTTAGATCCACTTAGAAGTCCTGGTCTCAGGATATAGATTTGAGAGTCATATGTGTATAATCGGTAACTGAAGGACTCACCCAGGAAGGGTGTATGATGAAGAGTTAAGCAGAGGGTCAAAGAGAGAATGCCACATAAAGAAGTGACTGTCCCAACTAATACCATTTTGATCCAGAGACTTGCTCAGATCCAAAGTTTGCAAAGCCTTCACCTCCTCTATTAGACCATCCTCATCACAGCCCCTTTGGAAGAATTCATCACACCCTCCTCACTGTTCCTGAATTGCACTTTCATAGGATTGGTGTAACCCACATATCATGCTGCTACATGTGATTATGTAGTTGTCTGTCTCTTCAGGTTAGGACATAAGCTTCTGGAAAACAAGGACCACATTTTATTCAGTGTCTAACACAGGACACAGGCCACTGTGTCAGAAGCAGGTGTTTGCATAGTAATAGTTTGCCCCGTGAATGGCTGATTCAGCTACTTTCTCCTTCCCTTCCTCCTTCTTTTCCTTCTTCTGCTTGACTTGCTGTTATAATACTTACTTCTTTGAAAGGTTTTTGCATTAAAATCCATTTTTTTGCATTAAAAAAAAAAAAGGAAAATGAAGGACCCTACTCCTGATTAACAAATTGGCATTGCAGCTGCTCCCAAAATGGAACCAAATAAAGTTCTGTTTAAGCTTCTGTCTCCTGAAAGCTTAAGTTTTTGTAACACAAAGAGGCCCACTCTCTATTTAGTTTCCAGTTTGTGGAACATCTCCATAACTCCACCCATTTAAAAGCCCACCAAAACTCCCTGCTGGGGAGTCCTCCCAGTCCTCCCAGTACTCTACCCAGGACCACACCACCTTAAATACGCCAGTCTGTAAGGGACTGGCGGACTCTCTGTCTCTCTTGATTTTGAGTTCCCCTTCCTAGATTTATTCTTAATAAACCTCGCTGCTATGAAGCTACATACATTCTCTCCTCATTTCTTTCTTATTTCTTACAGAAAACAACTCAATAAAATTTTGAAGAGTTTATTTGCCTTGTACCTATTCTTTCTGGTGCTGTTGTTAATGCGTCATACTACAAATTCTTTTGAACTGCACGGTCTGTGGTTCACGTTCACCAGCTGCTCCTTGGAAACCCTATACAGAGTTGTTATGGTTTGGAATCGACTCAGTGGCACTTAACAACAACAGCATTCTTCCCACCTGTCTTTCTACTACCATGTTATTTTGGGCTTGTGTCAAACTTTAGCTGTTGATCTTTACTCATAAACAGAGTACTTTGGTTCTAATAGAGTGCCTGACTTTGGGAGTTATTTTTCTTTTACTTTTGGTGATTGATAACATTACTTTCAAGCCAATATTTTATTAAAAAGGAAAATTCAATTTTGGAAAATATGGTTATTTGTTTCCTGGTAATCTATTATTTGAAAACAGTAAGACAGAATCAAAGTATCTATTTGGAGGTCACAATGGACAGCCTCTGTTGTATCTGTGGTCTAGCTCATATTTTGTTGTTGTTGTTGTTAGGTACCATCAAGTCGGTACCGAACCATAGCGATCTTATACACAGCAGAACGAAACACTGCCCAATCCTGGGCCAACCTCACTACTGTTGCCATGCTTGAGTCCATCAACGATGCTACCTGGCCAATCCATCTCTTTGGGGGTCTTCCTCTTTTTCTCTGACCCTCCACCTTATCAAACATGATATCATTCTCTAGTGATTGTTCCCTCCTGACAACATGTCCAAAGTATGAGAGACGAAGTCTGGCCATCTTAGCCTCCAAGGAGCACTCTGGCTGCACTTCTTCCAAAATGGATCTATTGGTTCTTTTGGCAGTCAATGATACTTTCAATATTCTCCTCCAACACCATAACTCAAAAGCATCAATTCTTCTACGGTCTTTATTATTCACTGTCCAGGTTTCACATGCATATGAGGTTATTGAAAATACCATGGCTGTGTCAGGCGCACCTTTTTTGTAGCTGATTTCATTTCTATCACAACTCATAGTCAATATTTATGATTTTGTTTAGCACACGTCTTATATTTAAGTATTCCTGTTACCTAAAAGAGGGTAATACCCATGGTTATTTATTTATTTATTTACTTAAGTAGAATGATTAATGGAAAATGTTCTTTGTTATTAACTTGGAGCATTACTAAGTTACAGACTAAAACAACTTCTTAAAAAGAATTTAAATCTAAAGATTATTGGTTTTCCTCCATTTTGGAATAGTTTGCATTTTGGTATCTTTTGGAAACAGGGGAAGGTGAATATTTGTACCTATTTATGAAGGAGTCTGAAGCTAATGCAGCATATAAATTGAATTATGATCTTAATTTTCTGGATAAAGAAAATGGAAGCTTTCATTTCATTTATATTTAGGTGAAAGTGTTCCTAAGGGAGGCTCACAAACCTGCTAGAGAATCACTGAACTGGGATTTTCAAGAACAGCGTACACCTGGGTGCCTGCATAGCCAAATGAACCAGAATTTCTGGGAGTGTGATGCCTGGTGTCTTTATTTAGGTATTTCTGGTGATTTTTGTGCTCACTAATGGTGGAGATTCACTGCTTAATATAATAGTTCTAAAATGAGTAAGGACTCTTGGCTGAGATGATATTGTGTGTCCATGGAACTGAGTTAGACATTGTCCCCTAGAGTTTCATAGGCTATCATCTTTATGGGAGCAATATAGCAGGGCTTTCTCATGTGGATCCACTGGTGGGTTTGAATTTTCAACCTTTAGGTTAGCAGTGGAGGAAGACATAATCATTGTGCCACCACAATTCTACACAAGAAAGCTATCTGTTTAGTTTGAGTCAAGAATCACAAATGAGCCTGCACTCCATTAACACAAACGTATGCTCCCTCCCACATATCTTGCAACCCTGCCACAAGACTAGTTTCAAGAACAATGAGGACAGATCTTGTCTGTGGCTCGTTTAGTCAAAAAGACTCCACTAGGGACTTTCCCCATTGCTGCAGGAAGAACCTTACTCTACTTGGAGTCAAGAGAACACCAATATGAGGTGACATAGTTCTCATTTCTAGATGGAGTGGTTTGGCGTATGTCTGTTCAGTTTCAAAGGACCCTGGGTAGCACAAGCAATTTGTGATTGGTTGGTAATCTAAAGGTTGGTGATTTGAACCCACAACAATGACTCCATGAAGTCTTGGTGTGGTGCTGTAAGATAAGCACTCAACTTCAAGTGGCTCCTTGGAAACCCTATATAAGGTTGCTATGAGTCAGAGTCTACTCAAAGGCACTTAACAACAACAACAATGACTCCGTGAAAGAAAGGCTTGGTGAACTGCTTCTGTAAAGAAAACCCAATGAAGTAACACATGGGGTTGCTGTGAATCAGGGGCAGAATTGACAGGAGCTAATAATAATTTTGTTTCATGTTTGACTCCACAAAGGGATGAGTTTAATGTGAATCAGGTTGGCTTCCTCTGAGAAACTGTTTCTGAAGCTCATGTCCAGCTGGGTATGAACTCTCCTCCTTTTGAGTCTCAGCACTTTGTACCTTTCTTTGGTGTTTTCTAGAGTGAACTGTGTTTTATTTACTTGTCATTGTTGTTGTTAAGTTCAAACTCATACCTACCTATTAAATTGTAAGTTAAGGGCAACAATTTCCTCAAGGTTACAGAGGCAATCTTACAGCTTTAGTTTCTTCTTTGCATCAAATAATAACCTGTTACAATTATAAGTCACAGCTCTATTATTATCTCAAAGGAAACAAGTATCAAGCATCTTTAGAATGCTTAAGTAGCTGATAGCAGGTCTCTTTAGAATGTTGTTGTTAGGTGCCGTCTGATCCATTCTGACTAATAGCGATGAAACACTGCCCATTCCTGTGCCATCCTCACTATCATTGCTGCTGCCACTCTACCAATCCATCTCATTAAGGGTCTTTCTCTTTGGTGTTGGTCTTCCAATTTTCCTTCTACTAGCATGATATCCTTCTTCAGGGACTGGTAACTCCTGACATTATTTCTGAAGTATGAAGTATGCTTCAAAAGGAGCAGTCTGGTTGTATTTCTTCCAACTCAGATTTGTTTGTTCTTCTAGTAGTCCATGGTCCTTTCAATATTCTTTTCCAACACCGTAACTCAAATGCATCAATTCTTCTGAGATCTTCCTTGCTCACTGTCTTACTTTCCCAAGCATATGAGGCTATCGAAAATACCATAGCTTGGGTCAGGCATACTTTAGTCCTCAAACTGACATCTTTGTTCTTGAACACTTCAAATAGGTCTTGCACAGCAGATTTGCCTAATGCAATACATCATTTGATTTCTTGACTGCTGCTTCCATGAATGTTGATGATTGATCTGAACAAAATTAAGTTTTTGACAACTTTTATTGGTACTGTGGTTAAGATTTTTGTTTTCTTTACATTGAGATGTAACCCATGCTGAAGGCTGTGTTCATTGAGCTTCATCAGTAAGTATTTTAAGTCTTCTTCACTTTCAGCAAGGAAGGTTGTTTTATCTGCATATTACAGATTGTTAATGAACCTTCGTCCAGTCTTGATGCCACATTCTTCTTTATTTAATCCAGTTTCTCAGATTATTTGGTCAACATACAGACTGAATAAATATGGTGAAAGAATACAACCCTGGCACACAACTTTCTAGATTAACCATTAAGGATCCTCTTGTTCTGTTTGAACAACTGCCTCTTGTTTTATGTACAAGTTCCTCATGTGGACAATTAAGTGTTCAAGATACTCATTCTCCACATTGTGGTCCATAACTTTTCATGATCTACTCAGTTGAAAGCCTTTGCACAATCAATAAAGCACAAGTAAACATCTTCCTGGTATTCTCAGCTTTCAGCCTAGATCCATCTGACATCAGCAATGATATTCCTAATTACATTGTTCGAATATGGCTTGAACCTCCGGCAGTTTCTTGTCAATATAATGTTGCAGCCGTTTTTTAATTATCTTAAGCAAAATTTTACTTGCATGTGATATTAATTGTATTGTTTGATAATTTCTACATTCCATTGGGTCACCTCTCTTTGGAATGAAAATAAATATGGTTCTCTTCCAATAAGTGGACTGAGTAGCTGTCTTCCAAATTTCTTGACATGGTTCAGTAAGTACCTCCAGTGCTGCCTCAGTTTGTTGACATATTTTTATTTATTCCTGGAGTTTTGTTCTTTGCCAATGCCTTCAGTGCAGCTTGGAATTCTTCCTAAATACCATTGTCTCTTGAAATGGTTGAACATAAACATTTCTTTTTGGCAAAGTGACTTTATGTATTCTTTCCATCTTCTTTTGATGCTTTCTGCATCATTTAATATTTTGTCAAAAAAATATCCTTTAGTATTACAAGTCAAGGCTTCGATTTTTTCCTCAGTTCTTTCAGCTTGAGAAATACTGAGCATGTTCTTCCCTTTTGGTTTTCTATCTCCAGATCATTGCAAATTTAATGATAATATATGATTTGTGTCTTAAACACAGTTTCCCATTTTCAGTTGCAATTCAGCTGAATCTAACATATTTTGACACCCCTTGTGTGTCAGAGTAAAACTGTGCTCCATTAGGTTTTCAATGACTGAATTTTTGGAATTATATTTCTAGGCCTTTCTTCCAAGCGTCCGCTGGATTGACTTGAATTGCTAACCTTTAGGTTAGTAGCTGAACCATGCTAGCCATTTATACTGCCCAGTGAGACTGTATAGCACTTTATTTACTGAGAAAGAAGAAAAAGAAAATTCTGGAGTGTGGCTTAGTAATGAGGGTGGTCTCAGGGAGAGGGTTTCAGAGACAGTGGACACCAGCATGGAGTTAATTAGTGCTTTGATGGGGAGTGACTGCTACACATTGTGGGCAAGAAGAAGACACTTAGAACTAAGACAAGGAGAAGAAAAAGGAAAACACCATTATTTCAAAGTTGAGCCTGTATTATTTTACTTGGGTGCGAAGAGTTCTGAGCCAATTAAAGACTATAATTGGAGTTGACAGGTACTTCACAGTAAACAGGTCAGCTGTGCTAAACTAGTGGCTCTCTGCATGGAGTGCACAGCCCAATCCTAGCTCAGGCCTGTTGATTAATGACTTGATTTTTGTAAAAAAGATTATATATATATATATATATATATATATATGAATAATTTGAGAAGCAATGATGATTGGGAATGTTTAGGGGAGGTTGCCTATGTCATGATGTTGCAATGGAATGCAAATCAAACTTAAAAATGTATCTTGATACTCTCTAACATTGTCAACTTGAGAAAAAATCAATTCAGTTCCTTGCAGTATCAGGAGAATGAGCAAACACAGTTAAATGCAAAATTTCCCTTAGTTGAGTTAACACTGTTTAGTAAATTAGGCTTTACTTGATGGTAATAATAAATTTCTCTGGTCAAGGTCAACCTGTGGCAAATGTGCGTCTGTGAACTAGATCGAGCATCATTGAATACGTAGATTCTCCAACCTTAGATTGCTTAAGAATCACTTGAGAAATTGCTAAAATACAAATTGCTAGACTCTACTCTAATATAGCCTGACTTCATAGGTCTGGAGTAGGATCCCAGAATCAGCATTGCTAACATACTCCCAGGTGGTGCTGATACTTCTGGTCTGTGGATGTCCACTCCTGCCCCACTGCCCTCTCTGAGTAACAGAAATCTAAGAGCATTGCAGAATGGATTTGCTGAAGAATGGAAACTCAGTACACATTTCTCAGACTTCTCACCACTAAACCAGCAAGATGATCATTAAATTAATTTTACTTTGAATTGTATTTTTCCTAAAAAAGAAAAGACAGAGCATGAATTCCTATCAAATTTTTTAAAGGGACAACTTGGCATTGACTCTGACTTCTTAAAATTAAAATTTTATTGATTCTTCATTTTATTAAATAAATGTTCCTTGAGCTTAGCTTTAGCTGGGGATGGAAGGGGGAGGGGAGAGTCTTCAGTGCAATTTCACTACCCATTTATTTCCTGCTTATTGAAGTGCAGAAGAAATATTTATTTCTACTACATCAGATAGACAAAAGGAATTATCAAGAAAAAACAAAGCAATGAACGGAAAATATATTCATACTTATATTAAGGCAAACAGACAAAATGAAACGATTTGGTTAGCAGTTGACACGATTATATTTTGTGTTTTTTACTTTCTCATTTTTGGGAAAAAAACAACATATACTAAATATCCTTAGTGTTTGGAAAGGTAGGATGCTTGAGGCCCTATTTACATCTTGTTCATGCCAGGTAATTTTCTGTTTGTCCAGCTGTACACAGAGTATGGGAATATGATACAATTTACATACATTACAGTCACCACAAGTTAACTATCCCATGGTGACCCCAGTCTGTCAGAGTACACCTGTGCTCCATAGGGTTTGCCATGACTGATTTTTCAGGGACTTTCTTCGGACTCAAGTTACCAACCTTTTGGTCAGCAGCTGAGCATGTTAACCATTTGTATCACCCAGGGACTCCACAATCAGAGCAGCCAGTTGCAAATCAGGGTACATCGAAGTGTGTGTGGTAGAATGTGGTAGGAGTTACATTATCACCTCCTTTGAATGCATTTTAACATGGTCTATCACATTGTAGAACTTGACTCAAGGCATGAGCAACACAGGGGAGGTGAGGAGAGGAAGAGAGACCTGTAGTAGATGCTCCTGTCACTGAGCATACCTATCTACATCATGGACAGTCCTTTATGGTGTCTGGTCCCTCAAGAGTTGTCCTCTGAGAACCCACATCATGACTAATGTTGGACAATTTTCTCAAGGTTTGTCCCTTCAGCTTTGGAGAGTCATCATGCTCTACCTGTAAAGCAACACTGTCCTTCAGTGATTAACACTCTAATCTTCTTGAAATAAAAGTTGGCTTAAAAAAGATAGGGCCTGTTTTAAGTAGAGAATATAAACATATACACATATACATAGGGTCCCTAGCTAGTACAAGTACTTTTCATTTGACTGATAACCTAAGTGTTGGTGGGTGGGACTTACCCAGCAATACTGAGTAAGAAAAGGTCTGGAGACGTGCTTCATTAAAGAGAATAGTCAAGAAAACCCCATGGACCAGTTTTGTACTATTCATGGGGCGACCATGAGTTAGAGTCAACTTGACAGGAATGAACAGCAATACCATCACGTGCATGTACACAGAATTCCGTATAAAGGACACATGTGAAAACTTATAGTTCTCCTTTTCTTAAAAATATTGACTTCATTAATAAAATGGGGATGTTTTCTTAGTGGCAAGGGGAAAAAAATCCTTTCAGCTGAAAAAGGAAAAGAATTTACTAAGTTTGTAAAAGCTAAAAATAATTTCTGGCTGGTTTTATTCATGTCCTCTGTATTTAAAGGAATTTATGCCTGGTACTATTATTACAGGAAATTCCAAAGCATGAACATGTTCTGGTATTTTCATAAAAACAAGTGTTTATGTTTTATTTAATTTAGACATGGAGGAAAACAGTTTGCTTTGTATGCACAGAGTGTCTAATGGATGCCATGACAATTTTCTGTAAAATTTAGATAATGAAAGCATTTAAGAAGTCATAGAAGAGTCATCCAGTCTGGTACTTAGGTAACACGTCTCTCAAACTCTATTGAAGTCCATTACAACAACGGTTCTTAAAACAAATGCAATGCCCACTTAGATTATCTACATTGCCAATATAGGGAATGGATGCTGATATCTTTCTTTAATACCAGCTTTTAGGTTATTATGAAAATGATAAGTGGTTAATAATTATGAACAGGTTCTGATAACTGATGAGATGTCCAGGTATTTGCTGTGAGCTAAGTAAGTAAAAGGATTGAAGCAGGATGAAATATTCAGAAGTCTTAAAAAATGCATGGGCCAAAGTTTGGTTAATAGCATCTCTCTTGCTTGCCCCTTCTCTCAGTCCCTTTTGAACATTGCCTATCAACTCTGGACCTTACTGAAGTCTTTTTGCAGATATATCAATATTGTATATATGCAGGACAAGGATGAAGATGCTGAAAATGTTTCTATACAGTTTAGAACGTCAGTGGACCCCCATCTCTGATTTTCCAAGTTCAACGTGCCCTTCCCAGGTCCCATAAAAATTCCATCATGGTTTGTAACTAACATTATTTTGTGCTGTAAGTGGGTTTCTGGAAAGGAGATCTATGCAGCGAAGAAAACCTTTTGGCTACACTTGAGTTCAGCTCTCATGAGTTTTATACAATTTCTGTTGAGGGTCATGTCAATAACTAGCTGGAGAATGCTGAAAGAAGCTCTATTCATGGAACAAGCCCGTGACCTTAGCCTGAATATGTTGCTTCATCTCTTTTTTAAAGTCAACCAAACATGTGCATTCATTAGTGTTTCTGATGGCACAGGTAACTCTGTCAGAATCTTATCCAACCACTTTGATTTAAATGCACATGGAAAAATGTCAGGTCTCCTTCATGTTTCTTTTTTTTTTTTGGCATCAAACAAAATCATTATTCAGAAATTTGTTATTGCTTTGCTAAAGTGGCTATCTACTGAATATCCCCAATGCAATTCTTTTCTCTAATATCGTAATCTGTTATCTGTATTTAATTATCTGGAAGGTGAAAGTTACTGGACATCCCAATGGAAAATTTTAAGTCCTTTCGCTCTGAATCTGCTGTCTTTTCAGATCAATCTTTCTGCTAATGACAACCAATACTTTCATATGTGATTACAGGTCTGCTCCATCTTTTCATGAGCCGAGACTCTTTGGAATCATATGTATTGATCTTTTTAATAGAAGTCAGGAAAAATAAAATTACTTTGGCTTCTTGTGGCAAAACTATGATAAATGAGAACTTAGAAACTTATGGGAGAAATTGTTTCTGCCTTGGATTATTTTAATCACTAAAAATGATTGTCTTTTTAATAATATTTGCTTTCCATTATGCACATTTGCAGCAAAGCCAAAAATGGTTTCTGTATTGCTTTATGTAACCACATTGAAGCAGAGGTCTGTCAGTAATTCCCGTACCTGATGGTGACTCAGGTACAACAGCCCATAATTGGAGGCAAGGAGCCAATCTCCAGGGCCCTGTAGCAATGTCAAGTTGAGTTTCTGTACACCACTTTCTGTGAAAGATACCTTTTTTTTTTTTTCCTTTAGACAGTTGCTTAAATAGCCCATTGTTAATATGATCATCTCAGGATTAAGCTTAAAAGTAATATTTCTTTGATCACTCCTCCTTTTTTCTATTCTCACTTGGCCAAGACTGACTTGGTTTTTCCCAAGTGGCTATTTTTGTTGTTGTTTAAGATGAAGCATCTACAGTTTTTTCCCTGTGGTTTTGGTTGTTTTCTCTATATGCCCTGGAGCTTCCATTGGTGCCATTGGTGATATATGAGAGCCAGTACTTGGAATCATTGTTCTCATCTTTTCTCGGGGTAACTGCAAACTCACTTGAAGGAAGGATTGGTTCCTTGGCTTTGAGGTTGACAGGAAAATCAGAGTGTCAGCACTTCTATAGAAAGAGATCAGATCTCTGTTGGTATGAAGAAAAGGATGAGGATAAAATATTGCAGATGTCAGGTCAAGTTCAACCTTGGTGTGCTTTGCTTTGCTTGACCCTTGGAGATCAGTTGTAAGAAAGAAGACTTGTCCTAGTGTGTTGTCTTTGCTATTGTTAAGTGCCATTGAGTCAGTTCCAACTCATAGTGACCCTATATAGGGTTTTGAAGAAGTGACTGGTGGGCATGAACTGCCAACTTTGTGGATAGAAGTCCAGTGCTTATCCTACAGCACCATACCAGGACTCCAAGTATGGTGCAATGTAAATGGCATCTGTGGCCCAATGGCATTATCTCACAGTGATGCAGAGGTGGAGATCCTCTCCCCTTCCATCTCTTCTCCTTCTCCTTTCCCGTTCCTTCCCCCCTCTCTATCCTTCCTCTTCTCATTTCTTTTCTTTTATCTTTTTCTCTCCTCTTCTCTCCCCTCACTTTCCTCTCTTCCCTAAACATGACAAATAGAAAGAAGACTCATCTTGGAACAAATAATATTCATTGAGCCTACTATTTAACTTGATTTAATTCAGTTCCATGATGATGTGATGGTGTATGTTATGTATCAAACAACAGGCATCCAGGACTGAGCAGAGGAAGTAAGTCTCCGGACTCTGTATTCAAAGCTATGGTCATTCAAGGGAGTTGGCCACCAAATACCATTATAGGCCTGAATAGTGTTAAATTCAGGGTGACACGGGATATAGAGCAGAGATTTAGTCTGATCTGGAGGTTCATGGAAGGCCACATTTTAGTTGAGAACTGAAGCCTAGGAACTAGCCTGCTGAAAATGGGGTGATGAAGAAAGACTATTTCTACCTGAATTCACTGCTTGTGTGGAACCTGGGGTTTGAGGGAGAATGGTCTGTGTGAAGAGCTGAAACCATTCTCGATGACTACAATATAGAAATAGCCCAGACCTGGATAACTGCTTCCTCCTCAGAAACTCTAATCAGGGTCTCTATGAGTTGGAACTGACTCAATGGCACAATAATAACAATAACATCTATAAGAACATGTAACATCTGAATTTTACACAGCTCATATTTGTGGATATGTTGTTGTTGTTAGGTGCCATTGAGTCGGTACCTACCCATAGCAACCTTATGCACAGCAGAATGAATGAGTGACTCTAAAGCACACCTTGAGGACTAAGGTGTGCCTGACCCAAGCCATGGGATTTTCAATAACCTCATATGCATGCAAAAGCTGGACAGTGAACAAGGTAGACCATAGAAGAATTGATGCTTTTGAGTTATGGTGTTGGAGGAGAATATTGAAAGTACCATGGGCTGCCAAAAGAACCAACAGATCTGTGTTGAAGGAAGTGCAGCCAGAGTGCTCCTTGGAGGACAGGATGGTCAAACTTCATCTGTTGTACTTTGGACATATTGTCAGGAGGGACAAATCACCGGAGAAGGATATTATGTTTGGTAAGGTGGAGGGTCAGAGAAAAAGAGGAAGGTCCCCAGTGAGATGGATTGGCCAAGTGGCAGCATCAATGGGCTCAAGTGTGGTAACAATTGTGAGGTTGGCTCAAGACCAGGCAGTGTTTCTTTCTGTTGTGCATAGGTTGCTATGAGTCGGTAATGACTCGATGGCACCTAACAACAACAAAAACAAAGCACATTTTGAATTCCTGGTGTGGTGCTGAGGGCTAATGTGCTGGACTGCTAGGTGGGTTTGAACTACAAGATTGACAATTCAAGCTCACCAACTGCTCCTGGAAAACCCTATACAGGGTCACTATAAGTCAGAACCAACTTGACAACACTTAACAACAACAACAATAAAGCCAACTTTGGACTTCAGCTATGGGATGATCATCTGAGCTGTACATTGCCTTTGACTAGACTATTTACCTTTGTCCCTTGCCATCTTTCTCTGAGAAGCAGCATTTGTGCCATTGTTTGTATTTCTAGATATTTGTCCTTAATTCATAGCAATGAGTGGAAAATGTGAAAACCCAATTGCTTATATCTGTGATAAGACATGCAGGTTTTAAAAAAATACCTACAATTGGAGGAAATATGGAAAGTTTTGTGGTGAATTAACTTAGGCATGCATTGCTTTTAATCTTTTCCATTGCATATTCATGTATGAAAAGCAGACAAAATATTAAGGGGCATAATTGAAATACTAGGAATGAATCTTTGAAGATGATGGTTAATGTACAATTAGGAACTTTTAAATGTGCATATGTCTGTCAGTCCTCTTTAATAAAGAAGCATACTATTTGGGTTTTGCTAAACTTCCTTTTCTTTCCACTTTCCCAAATATATTACGGGGATGCTCACTGTGTAAGAGAATGTCTTCAGTTTTTTTCTTGAGATGTTTGTTGAAGATGGGAGACAGTGTGTAACAAAACTCAAAATCATAAAAAAGACCAGGCCTACTGGTTAGATAGAGACTGGTGGAACCCTGACATTATGGCCTTAGGTCATTCTTCACATCTGGAACTGAACTGACCCACTGTGGCTGAATTTTCAGCCAAGCAATAAATAGGTCTGTAAGGAGAATTGTAACACTAGTGAGGGCACACACTTTAGAATAACTGACCATCTGAGATAAAAAGGGCAGTATTTACCCAATGGCAAAGTTCAGAAGAGGTAGGAAAAAAGGAAGAATGGAAAAAAGAAACACAGGAGGAAGGTTAATAAGTGACGTTATATGGAGGAGAAGGCATCATTGAGATGAAATGAAGTGTATGATTTGCTGAGTACAAAATCAATGATCTGTCTATAAAACTTAACTCAATTCACAATAACAAGTCAAAAAAATATTTTTCTTACATGATATCAGTTCTTAGTTCTGTTTTTTTAAGAAACACCAGAATCATGCGAAGTTAATAAACATCATGAGTATCTATATTTGTACCCACCTTACTGAGTAGTCCTGCAAATATCATTACCTCTTCAGCTTTTCAAAACCTAGATTTCATTATTAGTAAGTGGCAACAGTTCGTTCTTGGTAATGATAAACATTACAGAGACTGATAATAATTTGGTAAATGGGAAACATACTGATAGCAAAATATGACTAAGACTATAATGCTTAAACCTATCATTCACTCCATGGGAAAAAGATGTGATAGTCTGCTTCCATAAGGCATACAGCCTTGCAAACCCAATGTTCTGCTTTGTCCTGTCAGGCTCTTTGTAAGTCAGAATTAACTCCAAAGCCATGAAAAAAAAAATTTTTTTTTTTTTAAATAGGAGCAAAATGTCAAAATAAGAATTATGTATCTTTAATTCTACTGAATTAGGAATTCTTCTGAGTTATTGAGGTAAATTCTGTAAATAATAATTGTGCCATGTGGGTATTCCATTAATTCTAGAGGAATCCAATGCTTTAAAATTCATTGAATTTTACACGGAGGTATGCTTGACTTCCATTCAGGGTATAAAAATCTTCTAATACAAGAACCACTGACATCAAGAGCTTTCAGCAACTGCAGATTCCACATGCATGCCTGCCTTCCATTACACCTTTCTGTGGTTGCTTCAGTTCAGGCCAGTCTATGACTTGATTTTTTTATGGATGGAGGTGGTTGCATTAAGAAGATTCTAGAACCTTGGATATTTTAAAAGCCCTTTAATGGGTTGAAGAATTGGCAGGTGGAATATGGCTCTAGATTGGCTCATAATTGGCCATCTAAAATATGCAGGACCAGGCAGTATTTCATTCTGTTGTGCATAAGGTCACTATGAGTTGATACTGACTCAGCAGCACTGGAAAAAAAAAAACAACCAAATATGTAAAAGGATTAAAAAAACAAAACAAAATAAAAAAACCTTCTCTTTCCATAATTTAATTTTCACTAGAAAATTCCTACTTCCCTGGTGCTAGTAATAGCTGATTCTTTCAAGCAAAGCCTAGAAATCTACTTCCAAAAATCCAGCTACTGAAAACCCTATAGAGCAGTTCTACTCTGACACGTGTGGATTACTGTGAGTCAGAGTCAAATTCATTGATGGCAACCAAAAAGGTTCTTCTTCTGTGAGATCTGCTGGTAATTGATTTCCAGTTTAGCCTTGTTTTTTCTTTCTTTATTAACAACATTATGACATCAAAAACCAAAACAAAAACATTATGACCTCTTTCTTCACTTTGATTACAATTATGTCAATATCCAATGTAGCTTTAAAAGGGCTTTAATTTTTCACAACTCAACCTGCAAAAAAAGCATTGAGAGATCATTTTCTTTGGCTGATTTTGTCAGCTGCCTCTGACTTGCTACTCTGTCTTTACCTTTCAGCTCTTTGACATACCAAGGTTTCTTGGGTTCTCTGAGTCCTGTAGGACAAACACTAGATCACAAGATCAGTTTGAATCAAAAGTTCAGCCGTTCAAACTCACCAACTTCTGGGAATCCTATATAGGGTTGCTATGAGTCAGAGCCAACTTAATGGCACTTAACAACAACAACAACAACAACTGAGGGGTGTGGAGGCTAAGATACTGATTATAGTACTGAGGTATTTCACCCTAAACTCTGGTGTCTGCTCAGTTATTCATCAGGGCAGTTCTTTACAGACTGTGGGTCAGAGACTCCAAGCACCATGAACACGGCGTGGGACGCTGTATGGTCTGCTTGTGAGGATGTGCTAGCTCTTGACTATGCATTCTTCTGTGAAATTCTCTAGTACTTAGGTTTGATATTCTACAAAACTTTAAATTGGCAACCAGTATTCTTTCCTTCAGAATCAGAGCTGTTCTTGTTATACAGTCACTCTGGTGGCATTAATTAATGAGTCAGGGATAGCAGTTTAAAGATTCTGAAGTTGTTTAGTGGGGTGTCCTATGCCCAGTCCTGAGTCATTCTGATGTTGCTGAATGAATCCATTAGGATCTGTGGATGCAGTTTGTTGCAGATGAAACCATTTTTTTAAAGATCCAGAACAATGGTGGAGATTCTAAGGTCCACTCAAAACAAATTTTATTTTTCACATGCTTCACACTTATAAGAAAACATATTTTTCTACCTTAAAGATCAATTATTGTTCATAATTGCTGCTGGGGTTCTTCCGTTTGAAACTCTGGGCCATACTTTAAGTAAAAAATATAAAGACAATGGGAAAATAAGATTCAGTGACTGATTTTCATTTAACACAAGTTTTCTGGAATCGATTTAATTTGTAAATTAAGATTGACATCTCACATCTATTTAAGCACATAAAAATGACTTATCTTTTGTGGTTCATATTCGTTACTCTTCATGTAAATTTATTTTAGGTTGGTACACTGCTTCTAAGAATCCCTGGTAGTGCAGTGGATTACCAGCTTCTCAGTAGTCTGTGCCTACAGTATGAATCACAAGGTCAGTAGTTTGAATCTAGCAGTCACCTCACAGGAAAAAGACAAGGCTGGCTGCTCAGGTAATGATTTACAGCTTTAGGAGCCCTATACAAGGTCACTCTGAGTCAGAACCAACTTGTTGACACACAACCACTACCACCATACTTTTTTATGTCAGTTGTTGTTATTAAGTGTCATTGAGTTGACTCTGACTCATAGCAACCATATATAGGATTTTCCAGGAATTGATTGTCTATTTATGTTAAAACCAGGACTGAGTGTGCAAAAATAGTTATGAGTCCTCTTATTTCTTGAATAAGGGATAGCAGACAGAACTTTGAAAGTGCAAATTGGATGCATGACAGCTGGCAGAAGGAAGATGAAGAGAATTTGTTTCCCCTTTGGGATTTGATAACTGTTAATTCTTCATGAACTTGGCTTCTGCCAAATATATATTGTACTTCCCTCTGATAGGAAATTCATATTGTTAAACTCTATGTGAACTCAAGGTATTAATGTAGAGTGCTTACTAGCAAAAATGACTTGCAAATGTCAGATAAAATTAAATAACATGGCTTAATAAAATAAGCTTGTTTCCGAAAACCTGTTTTTCATATTTGTGAAAGAATTATCTGTTCTGTTATTTAAACCAAGATAACTGCCAGGACAGGGGAAAGAGACACTCTTTTATCAATTATCAAGGGAACCATTGATTTCACAAAGCCAATTAAAGTATTTCTGGAGGAACAAGTAAATATTAGTTTTAGAAGCATTTCTTTTTAAAAAGAGATTTGGTGACTAGCATAAAGAGTACTAAATAAAAACAAGACATCTTATTTATTACCTAGGGCCTTTTTAGCTGGTAGACATTCTTGGAGACTGTTAACTCCCCAAATTATTATTAGAAATGATTTAAATAATATGAATGTTTAGCATTCAATAATATTTGCCAATTGCTAGTTGCCAATACCAATTAGTCACCATTCATCTGTCAGTTTGTCATACTGTGGTGTTTTGTGAGTTGCTGTGATTCTGAAAGCTATGCCACTGGTATTTTAAATACCATGGTGGAGAGATTTCAGATGAGCTTCCAGTCAAAGACAAACTAGGAAGAAGGAGTGACGATCTACTTCTGAATATTTAGTCACTGAAAACCTTATGAATAGCAGAGAAACACTGTTATCTATAGTGCTGGAAAATGAGCTCCTCAGGTTGGAAGGCACTCAAAATGCGTTGGGGGAAGAGCTGCCTCCTCACAGTAGAGTTGACCGTGTTGACATGAATTGAGTAAAGCCTGTGGGAGAAAAGCCCACAGGATTTTAATTTTCTGATGGGGCACAAGTCAAAATGAAGAGAACCAGCTGTAAACATCCATTGAAAATCGGAACATGTACAAATCCGGGAAAATTGGAAGTTGTCAAAAATGAAATGGAATGCATAAACATCGACATCTTAGGCATTTTTGAGCTGAAATGGACTGATATTGGCCATTTTGAATCTGATGACTACATGGTTTACTATGCCGGAAATGACAAATTGAAGAGGAATGGTGTTGCATTCATTGTCAAAAAGAACATATCCAGATCAGTCATGAGGTACAATACTGACTGTGATAGGATAATATCCATGCGCCTACAGGGAAGACCACTTAATACCATTATTATTCAAATTTATGCACCAACCACTAAAGCCAGTGAAAATGAAATTGAAGAATTCTACTAACTTCTTCAATCTGAAGTTGACCAACTATGCTGTCAAGATGTGTTGATCATAACTGGTAGGTAATTGGAATGCAAAAGTTGGGAGCAAAGAGGAAGGGATCAGTATTTGGAAAATATGGCTTTAAAGTGTTGAAGAGCAAAGATGACTGCTTGAGGACTAAGGTGCGCCTGACCCAAGCCATGGTATTTTCAATAACCTCATATGCATGAGAATGCTGGACAGTGAATATGGAAGACCATAGAAGAATTGATGCCTTTGAGTTATGGTGTTGGAGAAGAATATAGAAAGTGCCATGGGCTGCCAAAAGAACCAATAAATCTGTTTTGGAAGAAGTGCAGCCAGAGTGCTCTTTGGAGGCCAAGATGGCCAAACTTTGTCTCTCATACTTTGGACATATTGTCAGGAGGGACCAGTCGCTGGAGAAGGATATCATTTTTGGTAAGATGGAGGTTCAGAGAAAAAGGGAAAGACCCCCAACGAGCTGGATTGGCCAAGTGGCAGCATCGATGGACTCAAGTGTGGCAACAGTAGTGAGGTTGGCTCAGGATCAGGCTGTGTTTCGTTCTGCTGTGCATAATGTCGCTGTGAGTTGGTACCGACTCGATGGCACCTAGCAACAACAACAACAACAATACCAATCAGAATATTTTCAATGTGTGATTTTTAAATTTTTTTGAAGTAGGTTTTTCACTAAGATATGGGCATACAATATATGAAAAGTCTTCAATAGACATTCACAAAGAATTTTGACATGAACTAAAGTCCTGTGCTTTGACTAGATAGAGTATTTTGTAGGCATTACCTTGTTGTTAAGTGCTGTCAAGTCGGTTCCCACCCATAGCAACCATGTATAGGGTTTCCGAGGAGCAGCTGGTGAGCTTGAACCACCTATCTCATGGGTTAAACAACTTTGCAATCCAGCCCATTAACCCACAGCGCCACAGCAGGACACAGGTAACATGAACACTAGTGGTTCTCTAGGGAGGTCAATGTTCTTAGTGATGCCAATTGTTCATTTAAGGCCTTTGTTGGAATTAGTATTCCCGGTGTGGCATTGTAAGATAGGCACTTGACTGCAAACCACAAGGTCAGTGGTTCAAATCCAATAGACACTTCTCAGAAACCATATACAGGATTGCTATGAGTCGGAATCGACTTGACAGCATGTAACAACTACAGCCACGACAATTTGTTTTGTCTTCTCGTCTCATGTAAATGATAACTGGGGAAAAGCATTGATGAATTCTCTCTGTTTAGTCTATAGAAGGTTCTGAGTTTGTAGTGCAGTGATGTGTTGTTGTTAAATGCTGTTGAATTGGTTCTGACAAATAGCAACCCTGCATAAGATTTCTGACATATTCAAGGTCATATTTTGGCTCTCGTGGACTTGTTTTCATTTTCTTCAGCTTCATTCTGAATTTGCCTATGAGCAATTGATGGTCTGTTCCACAGTCTGCCCCTTGCCTTGTTTTGGCTGATGATACAGAGCTTTCACATTGTCTCTTTCCACAGATGTTGTCAATTTGATTTCTGTGTATTCCATCTGGTGAGGTTCATGTGTATGTTGTCTTTTATGTTGTTTAAAAAAGGAATTTGCAGTGAATTGGTCTTGTAAAATTCTATCATGCGATCTCCAGTATTGTTTCTATCACCAAGGCCATATTTTCCAACTACTGATCCTTCCTCTTTGTTTCCAACCTTTGCATTCCAATCACAAGTAATGATCAACACATTTTGATTGCTTGTTTGATCAATTTCAGATTGAAGAAGTTGGTAGAATTAATTTCATTATCAATGGCTTTAGTGCTTGGTACGTATATATGAATATTATTGATATTAACTGGTCTTCCTTTTAGGTGTATGGATATTATCCTATCACCGACAGTGTTGTGCTTCATAACTGATCTTGATATGTTCTTTTTGATGAATGTAATGCCATTCCTTTTCAATTTGTCCATCCCAGCATAATAACCATGTGATTGTCAGATTCAAAATGGTCAATACCAGTCCATTTCAGCTCACTAATCCCAAGGATATGAACGTTTATATGTTCCATTTCATTTTTTTACGATTTCCAATTTTCCTAGATTCATGCTCCATACATTTCATGTTCAAAATTTACAGCGGTTTCTCTTCATTTTCAGTTTTGCCCCATCAGCAAATGAAGGTCCAGAGGACTTAACTCCATTTGTGCCAATTCCAACTCTACTTTGAGGAGGCAGCTTTTCCCTAGTCGCATTTTGGCCTCCCAACCTGAGGGGCTCATCTTCTGGCACTGTATCTGACAATATGCTAGTGCTTTTCATCATGTTTCAATACTCAAATTGGCCTTGTGGTTGAGTGCTTATCCTACAGCACCACAGAGTAGATGAGAGGCAGTGGGCCTACAGGAGTTTGGGCAGGTGGGATGGGCTGTTTCCAGAGCATGCTGACTCCTGATTGGAAGACATTTTAGGGAAAACATGTTAGATTAGTTGGTGGTGGGAGAGGGTGGGGGAAGACACTTGGAATATTGTTTTTCTTAGGGGATGATGATTTGGTTTGTGATACCTAACAAATATTTTCCTGACAGATTTTATCTACGGTGACACATTAACTATGGTGAAATTATCTATTACAATTGACCAATGGGTGTGAAGCTCATCTAGGATCTACTGAATCTCCAAGATGAACCCAAGTTTAGAACAAATTCCCCCAGATTAAAGTGCAGCTAGGATTGTTGCTGTGAGTGAAAGTCAAAGTCTATCTTCTTAAGGATATCATCTCAACCTCAAGATAAAGAATATACTGAAAAAATCTTTCTTACTAGTCCTTTATGAGTCTGTCATTCATGAAGGATCTCACAGCTCTCCTACCTCTTGGGAGTGATAAATTCCATAAATCGACTCTGTGGCACTGTAGGATAAGCACTGGATTGCTAACTGCCAAGTCAGTGGTTCAGACCCATCAACCACTCCTCATAAATCCATACAGGGCCAGTAGGAGTTGGAACTGATTTGACAGCCCTTAACAACTGCAGGAGTCCTGGTGTGGCGCTGTGGGTTAATGCACTGGACTGCAAAGTCGGTTTGAACCGCAAGGTTGGTGGTTCATGCTCACCAGCTGCTCCTTGGAAACTCTATGCAGGGTCGCTATGGGTTGGAACCAACTCGACGGCATTTAACAACAACAACAATTGCAGTTCACCAAATGCAGAGTACTTCCTGATATTTATAGTTTACCTTTCAAATGATCTATCTTGCATTCATTTTTTTCCCATTTAAAACAGTTGCTACTAGGTTAGAAGACATTGAAATTTGGTGAAAATCTAATGATTATTAGGAATTGTAGAACAAATATTTTTATAATTCAAGAATTTTCCAATTATTTTTCTCCTCTGTAGACATTAGCAACTTATCGATCCTTTCATAACCTAACAGTATGGGCAAAGAAAACATGAGATAATGTATGAATTTAGGAATCCTTCTTCTCTCCTTTGATTTTAGCTGATATTTGGATCTTAATACTTACCTTTTGGATGAAAAATAAAACATAAAAAAGAGGTTTTTATTATAATTACTTTTGTAAGTCTTCTTCATTAGATTTAGTTTTTAAAATTTAGAGATGAATTTTTAAAACCCTTTGAAGTATTTTTATTTTGATAAATTATGTGCTGTGTCTACTAATGAGCAGACTACCTATATTATAATCTCTTAACCTAAATGATTAGAAACAAAGACAGGTTACAAGAAGAACCAGCACATGGACTGTAAACCTGGTCTTAGTCTCTGTCCCTGGCCTACATGTCGGCATATCAACATTGGTGACTGACTTTTGTGTTCTTGCTCTTATAGTTTCAACAGAGAAGCTCTCAAATGAGTTTCTTGGGCTCTTCTATTGGCAATAGAAAACACAGAACAATAGTTATGGGTTTTTCTGTACTAAAGTTTCCATTAGAGAGAAACCCTTTAGGCTCCTTTGTTCAGTAGAATGGGATTATTTTATACATTGCTAAATTTTGTCTTTTCAGCCTTCCAGATTACCTAATAGAGAAGAGATTATTTACACAGGATTTCTAGCACCTGAATTGCTCGAAATTTAGAATACTTTGAAGTTCTTAGTCCTGTTATTTCCTACTTCCTCCAACACCCACCCCACCCTCCAAAAAAAAGTAGAACTGTGAGAAAGGAAGTGTGTATCAGATGCTACTTTCAGGAAAACACACACACACACAAACAAAACAGGTGTGTAAAATGCAACCTTTTTTCTGTAATAACTGTATTTCCATTCAGAGTCCCCATTTTGCTGGATGTTTAAAAAGTAAATTTCTGCTAGTTTAGGGTCTTTTTATCATTGTTGAGGCTCAAGGAGGGACAAGACATCACAGGGAGGAGACCATTGGGTAACAACCATTCTCAGGTACTCTGTGTCATTCTGTTTGTCTGGTTTACAAGGCTGATTCAGGTCCTGAGTCCACCCCATACTCAGTGTGAGTTCTGCTGGGCTGTACTATAGCACAGTGACTCAGGGGCATCTTACAGGAATCTGCCCAGACAGTCCATGAAGTTAATTCTACATTGTTGCACTGAATTGGGCATAAGGAAAACTTTGGGTCTTGCGCTTTTTTCATAAACTCTACCTAGAAAAGGGCCTCTCTATTTCCCAGACCTATCTTGGGCACACCTGAGCTTTGGTCTGGAAGACAGAGCATGGAGGTTCCTTATCAGAAATGTCATTGAGTTTCCTTCTCAGGAATGGCTGTCTCAACTGTCCTTCCTGTTTGGATCTCGTCTCTCTTCCTAGCCCAGATAACTTTTATCTTGTCAGTGACAGGATAGTTGAGCTCTTCACTTTTTTTTTTCTAATTTCTTGTTTGATGTATAAATTTTATGCCCTTAAATGCATAAATTTTATGGTACCAAAGCATTGTTTGTGGTACCAGAGAGAAGCTACAAAACAGATTAAAATTTAGCAACATGGATAGATAATGAATGTATGCTTAAAGTACACCTACATAATGTCTGTGATCACTTTACGGGAACATATGCATATTCAGAGCTAAAGCAAACACTTCAGAGTGTGTTACAGACAGGAATGCTTGGGAGTAGGGATCATGAATCAAGGGGAAAAGATAAAAACAGAGGAAGGCTTTGAGTGAACCAATGCTCAAAATAAAGTGCTAAGAACCGAGACACATGATTAACTTGATTATGTGTCTGTGACTGGAACTCATAAAAACAAATCACCCAGTTTTTATTTCTGAAATAATTTAGAATGCAAGCAATTGAAGCTCAAAATCTTGGCTTCTGCAAAGGCAAAGGCTATAGTTTCTGTTATGGATTAAATTGTATCTCTCCAAAGATATGTTTTGAAATCTTCACCCTTACACCTGAAAGTATGGCCCTGTTAGGGAATAAAAGTTTTATTTATTGTGTTAATGAGATCATATTGGAGCAGGATGGGTCCTAAGCATAATCCCTTCTTAGAGAAAGAGCAGAATGACACAGAGACACAGACAGGAGGAAGACAGATGCCAAGGAATAATATCAAGAAATGCCAGGGATGGCAGCAGACACCAGAAACCACAGAAGAAATCAGCATGGTTGAGACTATTAGCTTCCAGAACAGTGAGACTATAAACCCCTTCCTTTAAAGCCACCTACGTGTGGCATTTCTGTTACAGCAGCACTAGCAATCTACGATGATATTCTTAATCTGGAAATTCATACTCAGAGCCACCCAAATTTAAAAACCATTTTAATCCTTGTTTGGATGTAAGGTCTCTTTCCTGCCTCAGTGACTGCCTCTTATTACTGATTCTTACTTGGGGAAAGCAAGGAAGATTGCTTCAAATAAGGCAATGCAAGGATAAAAATCTCAGTTAGTATTGTGATTTTACTCCATTGTATTTCTCTCTATAGGGTCTGCAAGAGAGACTTATTTCTCATCCAATTGTTTGCCTTTTAGAACAAAAAAATTGCTTGCATGGTTTGGGTCACTAGAGTTGTATATATGCGATTCTGGATAATTCTATCTTCACAGAGTCAAGAGGTTAAATGAACAGAAAACATCATATATCATACATATCAATCATTGAGATCCTCTGGACAATCTTCCTTTCACAAAGCCTTTACATCTCAGGAGCAATCAATGGTATCTTCATTTCTATCCAAAAATGGGTAATAGAGAGTGAAACTGTGTGTTGTAGCTTCTATGTTCAGCCTCAAGCTGCGTCCAAGACTTCACTCAATAGACTGGACACTTCTTTTTCTTTGTGGGCACCTCCCTTTCTTTGTGGGGGCACCAACTAGAAAGATGAATCACTTCCAGCCATCCAGAAGTCCATGAGACAGGCGGGAACTATATTCTTCTTCCTTCTCTACTGAGTCACACAGATAAGTCCATCACTCTCTCATCCAATCAGAGGGAGAGGTCTTAATGATGTTAGAAACACTGAGAACTCTGCAGGTTTGCATGAGCCTCTCCACTTGACTCCAGTTCTCACCCAAGGTAATAAGAATGCAATTCAGGAATATAATCTAGAAGGAAAGTCAGAGAAAACTAAGGCAAACCTTCAGAGTTCTCAGTGTTTGTAAATTGCGTTAGTCCAAGTCCAGGAGTCCCAGTTGAGCCTGTCATCTCCTTTTTCTCAACATCTCTCACCTCTGCCCAGCCCTACACATGGCCACACATCCTGTTTCCTGTGCATTAATTACCCAGTCTTGTTGAACCTGTTTTCAAAACTGCTCTGAATGCTTCTCTTTCCTCTGGCTCTGCCTTCACCAAGCTTCCTAGCTCACTCACCATAAGGACTCCTCCCATCTTGCTGCCAGAGTGGTCTTTAAAAACCCAACCCTCTTCCTCTACTTAGGATCACCTAGTGACTTCCTACTGCCTTGAAAATAAATTTCAAGTACAGATTCTAGAGTTCTATCCTTGAAGACCTCTTTGGCCTCTTTTCACATTATTCTCTCCCCAACCCTTTTCACTCCCTCTATGCTAGATTCCTTGCAATTCCTTGAATATGCCTCACACTTTCCTCTTTTAGCCTGGTTGATGTCTGCTCCTCTTTCCTTTCCCAGCATAACTCCCTGGTTCAGGATAGCTTACCCTGGAGTGCTTTTCTATAGCACCCTGTCCTTTGTTTGCAAGTATTTCTTTATTTATTATGTTTTCTCTTGTTATTTGTAATTATAATTTGTATTCTTGTTTATATTGTATTTTCATTTCTATTATGATTATTTTCCTTGTAAATGTCTTCCATTTCCTCTAGACTCCCAGTTTCAAAGAGGAAATGAGTAGATTTAGTTTGCTCTCCACTATACCCTCTATGGTATTTAGAAGACAGAAGTGATGGAACTAAATATTTGTTCACTAGCTGTTTTCCCAAGGTGGTTATTTGCTTATACATAGTCAAAAGTTCTTGAACTGTACAAAAAACTGACCTCTACTAGGGGAAAATGGATTGAATTGTGCTCTCCCAAAATATGTGTTATAAATCTTAACCTCTCTGTGGTTAGAATTCCATTTGGAAATGAATCTTGTTATGATTGTGAGGCAGGATTAGTCTATCTTGAGTCAACCTTTTTTGAGATATAAAAGAGATTAAACAAGTGAGCTAGGAAGCATAGACTGAAGAGAAATGTCAAGCCACATGCAGATTTTCCAAGAGGCAAGGAGCTTCTCCCAGAGCCCACAGACAAAGAAAGTTTTCCCCTAGAGCCAGCACCCTGAATGCAGACTTGTAGCCTCCAACACTATGAGAAAATAAATATCTGTTTGTTAAAGCTATCCCCTTGTGGTGTTTTTGTTTCAGCAGTACTAGAGAACTAAGACATTGAATTATTGCATAAGGATGATAACACTATTTGGAAATGATCAGTGGTGAAGGTTATACAACATGAAAAATGTAGTCAATATCATTGAATTGTGCACCTAAAACTAAAAATGGCAAAATTTTTTTGTTACATATATAGTTTACCACAATAAAATTACCAAAAAAGGAACAAGTAGACATTTTTAAAGAGTTCAACTCTGAAGCACAACCATGGCAGTGCCCACATTGATTTCTTACTCCTGGCCCATACCTATAATTTTGGGGTAACTAAGATTTTTTCCAGTTTAGCATAGGCATGTACAATGTTTGTGTTCCAATGATTTCCTTATGTTTCATATGTTTCTTTTGAGCTAAGCCTGAGCTTCAGTCTGGCAGGAATGGTTTCTCATCTGTTTCGTGTACTGGATAACACCGTATTAGTCTTGAATGAATGTGACAAAATTCTAGCCAAATTCATCATCCTAGTAGGAACTAATGTGAAGAATTTCTACTGAATGAGACAGAGAAAGAGAGAGAGAAAGAAAGGCTATTCTAAACTTATTTATGAATTGTGTGTTTCTAAAGTTACAGTCAATAGGGCTAAAGTAAAATAAAGAGGCTACCATCATTCTTTATTTAGGGATGTGTCCAAGCAATGCTGTCCTCACTAAACAGCAGAGACAGGACATTCCATAAACTTGTTGTTAAGTGCTATTAAGTCAGTTCTGACTCACAGCCACCCTATATAGGGTTTCCAAGGAATGGCTAGTGAGTTTCCACTGCTGACCTTACAATTGAAGTGAACTTGTGGTCCAGTATTTATCCTAAGCACGACACCGTAAGCTAACATTCCCATGTAGATCAGGAGGTAGCAATGTTCTGTAAATGGCTCTGTAATCCACTTTAACGCTAGACAAAAACTAGGAGCCATCCTTGATCTCTTTATTTCTCTCAAAACCTATACTTACACTCTCAATAATACAAATTGCTGCAAACTCCAAA
Organism: Chrysochloris asiatica; assembly: GCF_000296735.1. Taxonomy (NCBI): domain Eukaryota; kingdom Metazoa; phylum Chordata; class Mammalia; order Afrosoricida; family Chrysochloridae; genus Chrysochloris; species Chrysochloris asiatica. The sequence continues at coordinate 14,708,385 of NW_006408567.1, read as the reverse complement.
ACATATTGTAAATCTGTATGTACTTGTCTGTTTCTGCTTTTATGTCACCATCTCCACTCCCAACTTCTGTTCTTGTCTTCTAACTTGCATTTTCTACACTGCATCCAGAATGATGCTTCAAAAATACAATCTGATTATATCATCCCATTGCTTAAAATCTTCCAATAATCTGTGATAATTTAAGAAAAAATATGATTTCCTTATTCTGGTTTATAAGTCACATGTCCTTTCCTTGGATGGATTTATAATATGCCTTTTTACCAAGCAGCAGCTACCATCAACATCAATTTTCGTACCCTGATTTTCTTTTCTGCATAGCAAACTTTTACTACCTGGCATTATATTATGTATTAATTTGTTCGCTCACTTTTTTTCTGTCTCATCCACTATAATATCAACAGCTTATTAGAAGGGACTTGGAAGATCTTGTTTAAGCTTGTTGCAACTGCAGCATCTACGTGTGTTTGTTAGAAAATAGTCAACAAATAACTTGTTGACTGAATGAATGAACCAAATAAATAAATAGAACTTAGGCTACTTTGAGTCCCTACTATTGGAGAATTTCAAAAGAAAAAGTAGCATCAGGCTCTTATAATTGATCTATGACTATTATGAGTATATTGTTTTCTGGATGTTTACCTTGATTTTTCTAAGGAACATTCTGGTTATATTTCTTTGAAGACTGCTTTGCTCCTCCTTTTGTCAGTCCACAACATACTCAATAGTTATTATTGCTGATACCATACCTTAAATGCATCAGTTCTTCTGTCTTCCTTTTTCATTGTTCAACTTTCACATGCACATCAGGCAACTGAAAAGTGAGAGAAGTGTGGATGACAGTATTTTGCTTGTTTACTTAGGATGCATCATCCAGGAAGACCCTTCACTGGAAAGGAGCATTATGTTTGATAAAATAAAGGACCAGTGAAAATGAGGGAACCTCTCAATGAGACAGACTGTCAATAGCTGCAATAATAGACTAAAATATACCAATGATCATGAAGATGGTGCAGAACCAGGCAGCATTTCATTCCTCTATATGTAAGATTGCAATGAGTAGGTCCACTGCAATGGCAATTAGCAATAACCACCTTGAGTACCCAAGAGATAGGAGGCTTAGCATGTTCTTCCCATAGAGCCAACTGACTGATAATGATCCAGAGTCTCCTTTGACTGAACTACGTATTCATCAATGCAGTTGTGCTTCCAAGCTCCTACCTTTTGGACAGAGGTTCATTTCCCTCTGTTTGACCCTATAAGGGTGTGAAGCCCTCATTAACAGCTTGTAAACTTTTACCTGCTTTACAAGACTTTAATAAACAGTAGGGTATTTACTGAGATTTCTGGAGAAATGAGCCCAGTTTTCGGAAATGCATGTATTGAAAGGATGTGGAATAGTTTACTTATAATAATGCAAATATATGGCTTCAGTGAGCTATTTTAAAGCATTTTTCCCTTCTCTCTCTTTTTTTTTTCCTTCATGGATTATCTTGGTGGTCCTATTTCAAGATTGATTTATTTAAGCCCCTACTTTTTTTTGTGGGGGGGAGCAGCTCTTTTTGGTGTGTAGGGAGACAGTGAAGACACATTCTTTCAGCACTGGGGTCAGAGGAGATCTGATTGAGGGGCAAAAGCATTGCATTTAGCAGTTTAAAAAAACCTTTTTTCTTTTTTTTTTAATTGAAGTATAACATACATATAGGAAAGTGTGCATACCCAAAGTGTACAACTTAGTGAAGTTTCATATTTTATGATTATGGGCACTTGATTCCTATCCAGGCTGACTATTTTGAACATAGCCAACCTTTCTTCCTTCCTTTCATTGGTCATTCTGGTCTATAGTCTTCTTCATTGAGTTCCTCCTCTGCTCTTTCCCTCTTCCCCTTCCTTTCTCTTGTTCTTCTTCTCCCTTTCATTGTACTCCTTTATCTTCTCTTTTTTCTCTTCCTTCTCTATTATCCTCTCCATCTCCTCCTCCTAATTCTTACTCATGAAGATTAGGAGTCAGTGTTGTAATCCCACTTGAGGATAAACCTGGGTCATATGGTCAGAGGGTCTTTATCCATCATCTCTTCAAACTGAGTCTCTTCTGGAAACAATTTAGGGCTTTCCTGGGGCTGCACCCAAACATCCTTTTGATGCTCCTTTTTCTATGACAAGGCTCAGAGGAACTTCTGCAGCTAGAGTTGGATTAGGGATGGGACATCTGGGCAGTTGCTCAGGGCATTGAACTCTAGTGGTGAGTTTGAAGATCTCTGTAATTGGTAGACCAGGTAACTCAGGTTTCCCTCTACTGCAACTAACATAAACCATGAAATTTAACTTTATGTACCCAAAAGAGTGCCCTCCATTGGAAGTAAAACAAATGGATACTCCCAACCTTCCCAGGCCTTTATCTGTTGAGTTTGATTGTTTACAGATGCTGAAATTCTGAACTCAAATAATGACTGCATTGTGCAGGTACAGTTACTAATAATAATGGCTTTAATTTGTTCTTTAAATTTTAAACCCTTTATGTGCCTCCTCAAAGTCTGTCTGGTTAGTAACACATGAGTAAAAAGAGAAGTGTTTTGTCATTATTTCTTTTACAATATGGATACTGTTTTGAACTGAGAAGTGATAATGGGTTTCTGAATATAATTTTTGTCTTCAAAATGATGTTCAGAAACCTATTAATTCTATTCTATATAAAATATCAACATTTTACATGGAATAGAAATAAATCTTGCCTCCATATAAAAATGTAGAAAAATATGTAAAGAATCTTGTTGGAAGGGGTCCAATTATTAATTAACCTTAAGTGATAACATGTATGATTCAGCCTAGTCTGTCATTCTGGCCCTTTCCACTCTAGCACACCAACCAGTATAAGAGAAGTCAGAGTACAAGGAAATTAATCCAGTAGTCCAGGGGCTGGTGCTGAGTTCTGGAATCTATGTTGTTGTTGTTAGGTGCCATTGAATAGGCACTGACTCATAGTGACAGAATGAAACACTGCCTCACAATCATTGCTATGCCCAAGCCTATTGCTGTTGCCACTGTGCCAATCAATCTTATTGGGGGTCTTACTCTTTTTTTTTTGACCTTCCATTTTACCAAACATGATATCCTTCTTTAGAGACTGGTCACTTCTGATCACATGTCTAAAGTATGAGAGAAAAAGTCTGGCCATCCTGGCTTCCAAGGACCACTCTGGCTGTACTTATTCTAACACACATGGTGTGTGTGTGTGTGTGTTTAAATGTTTTATTGTGAAGTATGTGATAGTTTACATGGGAGCACATTAGCTTTACAGCCATCCTATCATATATCGAGCCATCCTGTCATATATCATTTCATTGCCATGATTACAATCCCCAACATGCATCATCAACCAACCAAAGGTTACACCCTGCAAGCCTTCCCCCTGGTCGTCAGCACAGAGCCTTCCTCCCTTTCTGGGTCTAGAGTCCCCAGCCACTCCATCTCTCCACATCATCATCTCTGCCTCCATCTCTGGTGTCACTGCTTCTCTGGGTAGGGTCCCGCATTCTGCTCTTCTCCCTTGATGGTCCCAGGGACCTCCGTTCCTGAACTGCAAAGTCAACCACTCCCCTCCTTTTGCAACAAAATGTCTGCCTTTACATTCCCAACCCTCACAGTCAGTCCTGATAGCAATTATTCACTATTGTGCCACATGAGTGCCATCCCCATCTCCTTTCATCAGTCCTGCCCAGACAGATTGGATACTACTCAGTGGAGAGTCTACTTTCCTCCACGCCCTCTGGATCTAGGCTCCATCTTGAAAGCTTGTAAGCCAGTCACTTCTTGCCTTTGTAGAACCCTCATTTTGGGTAGCCAATGTCCAAGTTACCCTTCCCTGTCTACCCTGTGTATTGAGGGGGTGGGAATGATCCTTGCTGTAAAGATTTGTTCCTTCTTTTGAGCTACTGCATCCATAGGTGTAGGTCGAGTTCATCAAATTAGATCAGATTACTCTTTTTTTCCCTCTTCTTTCTTCTTCTAGTTGAATTCTGATCCTCCAACCATTGAAGCCAGGTCAAGTGGGTATTATCTGCAAGTGTGGGTGTCATTGTGCATATGCTCTCACTTCTTATCAGCTGGATGCTTCACTATCCACTCTAGTCCTATGTGGCTATGTCAATGACTCTGAGCCCAGGAGTCCCCAGGTCTTGCCAAACTTCTGGACAACCAGGTCTCCACCTGGGTTCACAGGAGTCTATTGAACGTGGTAGAGCTTAGCTTGGTGCTTCATTGCTGTTTTTCCCTCACTTCCCCTTATCGGTGACCAACGTGATCGCCAGTCAGAGCATGTTTCTACTCGTGTATTCCCATTGAGGCTCAGTCTTGGAAGGGGGTTTGCCCTGAGGTGACCCGACCGCTTGCCTTGATGTCTCCTTAGGGAGCAACTTGCTTGTTGTTATAGTAATCAGTCAGACTGCCATTATTGTTTTGTAGTTTTCCTGTGAGTTTTTCTTTCTAGAAGTATCTTTTGTTCTTCTAGCGGCTCCAGGCTGGTCTGCCTGTTCTTTCAAGTGGAAATTTCCCACCACAGAAGATTCTGGATGGGGTTCAGGATTCCACTTATGGTCTTATTTAATGCAGAGGCTCCTTAGGAAGCCTCCTTCACTAGGCACGTTGTAGCCCTATTTTAGGTATTCCGATCAGTTATAGGCAGAAGATGAACTTGCAAACTCTCTATGGCAATATTTCTGGCTATTACTTTCTGCCCCACTCAAATGTCTATTTTATAATGGTATGCAAGGGTAACTAAGATTCAAAAGACAGCCAAGCAGCTTAAAATTGTTTCTCCCTTTTTGCCCATTCCAACCATGCCTCGATCCCTGAATCCCAGAGCCCTGTTGTTCCAAGGTTGTGCATACATCATTATTTACCTCTGTCCCACTTAGCCCATGCAAACCTGCCTAATCGTTCTCCCATCTGCCTTGTTCTTCCATTCCCCTCCCTCCTCTTGTGTATTTCCTGCCTCCCCAGCACCCAAACTATCCTGAGTCTATTACCTACCCTGTGCTCCAACTTCCCCTCCCTCCCCTCACTCCCCACCCCCCACATCCAGTAACCAGCAAAGAATCCCCCCTCCCTTCAGTATGGGTTCTTTTTTCTTCGTCTTTTACAGTAATGGTCCTATGCAGTATTTCTCCTTTTGTGATTGACTAATTTCACTCAACATAATGTCCTCAAGGTTCATCCATGTTATGTGGTGGCTTGCAACTTCCTTGTTATTCTTCAAGGTAGCATAATATTTCATTGTGTGTATGTAAAAAAGTTTGTTTATCCATTGTTCAGTTGATGGGCACTTAGGCTGTCTCCATCTTTTTGCTTTTGTAAATAGTGCTGCTGTGAACATTGGTGTGCATATAGCTACTCGTGTTAAGGCTCATATTTCTTGTGGGTAAATACCAAGTGGAGAAATTGCTAAATCATAAGGTATTTCTATTTCCAACCTTCTGAGGAAGCACCATATTGCTTTCCAGAGTGGTTGGACCATTTTGCAATCCCATCAGCAGTGCAAGAATGTCTCAGTCTCTTCACATCCTTACCTTATTGTCCTCTACTTTTTTTTTTCTTTGCTGTTATTGCTGGTGTGAGATGATATCTCATTGTTGTTTTGATTTGTATCTCTATAATGGGTAGTGATCGTGAACATTTCCTCATATGTTCGTTGGCTGCCCAGATCTCCTCCTTGATGAAGTGTGTGTGTGTTTTATGCAGTCCGTGGTTCTTTCAGTATTCTTTTCCAACACCATAATTCCAATGCATCAATTCTTCTAAGGTCTTCCTTATTCGCTGTCCAACTTTCACATGCATATGAGGTTATTGAAAGTACCATGCCTTGCTTGGGTCAGGTTCACCTTAGTCCTAACTGACATCTTTGCTCTTGAATACTTTAAAGGGTTCTTGTGCAGCAGATCTACTTAATGCAATACATTATTTGATTTTTTGACTGCTGTTTCCATGAGTATTGACTGTTGATCTGAACAAAATGATATCTTTGACAATTTCAATCTTTTCTCCATTTATTTGGACATTGTTTATTGGTCCAGTGGTGAGGATTTTTGTTTTCTTTACATTCAGATACAACCCATACTGAAGGCTGTGGTTTTGA